>NC_140232.1:3713881-3796381 GCF_951802725.1 Rutilus rutilus
AGTTATTGTCCAGCTAAAGTTAGTTTGATTGATTCACTTCCGTCACAAAGATCATTAGTTCTAGTTATATACTAAAATATTACAGAACACACACACACACTCATTTAAAACATTCACAAGCTGTGGTAAAAACACTCCCTAACAGTTTTTTAAATGCAGAGATTGAAATAAATGATTTTGTAGCACATTCCAGTCACTCGGAGCCGCGAAGCTAAAAGCAGAGCGACCATAGACAGTTTTTTTCCTAGGGATAATCAAACGAATATGATTAGATGATCGGCTTTAATATGTACTAACATGTGGTTGCAGCAACTCTAGCAGATATTTGGGTAATAGACCTAACAGGGCTTTATAAATAAAAATACACCAGTGTATTAAAGTCACCATGAAATCAAAATGGGCAGCTCTTCTTTTTCTTTTCTTTTTTTATGGAATATTGCAGTTTATTCTAAACGATTTATCTGTGATTGTTTTAAATTGATGTTCCTGGTAATGTTGAATCAGAATAACTTCCTCTCGCAGCATCTCTTCTCTTCTCTGATGTCGAGGGCGGGGCAACCTGTCACTCACATGAGATCAGCCAATTGCAAACCACAACCATCCAATCAATTCCTCACAGACACAATCAAGCCCCGCCCACATTTGTTCTTGTTCCAGAAGCGTTTCACTCGGAAATACGGCGCAATAGAGAAGAAAAGACTGTCGCAACTTCTGTTTCATGCCAACTTTAGACTTAAAACAGGAAAATAACTGTGAAATTAAAGTCCCCCTGTGGTGAAAATCCAGCTTTTGATGTAGTTTATGTGTCTATGTGGTGTTTTTAATCTGCTTTAAGACAAACCATGTGTAAATTCATAAGTCGACACCATTGCTGAGTATTTCCTCCTTAAAACTGCAGTGAACCAAAGACAGTCTCAAAAACACGCTTTGAAATCGCAGGTGTTTCTGACGTCACAAACTACCTTGTAACCAATCAGATCAACGTGTGATCGTCAACCAGTGGATTTCTGAGCTGAGTGAGTGAGTGGAGGCGGGGCTCATTTGCATATTCATAGAACCGCATATACTAAATGAGGCAAGGGTGTCGAGTTACATTCAAGATATATTGATACACTTAATTGCATATTTGCAATTAAATGAAATTGTATTGCACTGTAAAAAATAAAAATGACCGGACATTATCCAGTAATTTTAAGGACATTTCCACTAACACTAAAATGCAACACAATGCAATGCATAATTCAAAATACAGGTAAAACACCTGGAAAAAAAGAATATTTCTACAGTACGTTGTGCCATATTTTTACTGACTTTTTTTACACAGTGTATAGTTAAAATTTATATGTAATTCAATTAGTTTAGAGTGTTTCTGACATACTTAAATCGGACTTAAGTTCCTCTTTATATGTTTATATTTTATATGTAACTACATAATTCTAGTGTTTAAAATATATTTAAAGTGTACTGACAAATGTACCAAGAAGAATTTATAACTAAACGTTAAAGTAATTTGTATCGAAGCTTGTATTTAAATATATTTGTAATTGCACATTTGTAATGATGAAGATGCAATTTAGTACATTTAAAATATATTTACTTTAAATAACACACTACAGTTAAAAGTATTTCACATGTGCTTTAGTGTGTTAGTAAAGCCTTACCTACCAAAATAAGTGCACTTCTTTAGAGCATTAAAACATTATTTAAAATTGTCTTTTCATTTGACATTATTTCAAAAGTGCATTTTCTTTACTCAAGTTTAAGTTCCTTAAGTGTGTTAGAAAAACAGATTTTTTTATATGGACTTCACACTGATACCTACGGCTGAATATGACGTTTATGTTTATTATCTCAGTTGAACAGCATGTGACCTCTGTTCCTGCAGAATAAACCAGCTTTTATTATTTAAATGACAGACTTTGTTTCATAATTCCAAAAGGAATTGAAAGTGCTTTTAATGGCTTGTATCTGATCTAGTGTGATCTCCAGCATTGTTCGAGTCCTCGTCTCTCAACGCGGCCCCGATGCTCTCACTGTCTCCATCTGTCCCAGCACTTTGTGTCATGGCAAACTCATAGCGCTGAAGACATTTTTTCCACTTCCGTGAAGGAAGAAGTGCTTGACATCTGACTATGTGCATGTGTGAAAGAATTTTGAGAACTCTTTTTGTCTTTCGCAGGAAACAAACATATGAGTCTGGAGCGACTTAAGCGACTGTGGCAGATTTGAATTTTAACCCACTGGTGCTTCTGCCATTTTTGACCGAAATTTGTTTCGAATTTTTTACTTCATTGGAATGGTGCGAAACTTAGTAAAGGTTTTGGCACTTGCTATGTGAACACACAAAAAAAAAATCATGGACATGATTCGAACAGGTTAAATGGTCCTGTAAAAAATAGACACACTTGTGCTCCTCGCGGTCAAAAACGAGCGCATTGGAAATGAATGAGACGAATTTCATCTAGTGAATATTTTTGGTACTGCAGCCAAACAAAATATTAGCTGCTGAAAGCTCATATTTTGAGATATCAGCCTCAAATTTGGAACACAACTTGTTTAGATTTTGTTGCAGTTTTAGATTAAAACGTGATTTTGAAAATATATATTTCATATCAAAATTGAAAATAGTATTTTTGTGCATTTTTCATAACAATACACGTTTCTGAACTCAAAATTCTGCTGCTTTTTTAAAAGTTCACTTTTTAAAACTTATTTTTGAGTAATAATCTGCCTATAAGTGTCGTCTTAGAAAAGAGATTTACGACAGTTTAAGTTGGAAATTTAATTTGCAGGTCTGTATGCTCAAAAAGTGAATAAATGGATTATAAATACAAAGTAAATATAATTTAGTATAAAAAATCCCCTAAAAATACAAAATATTAAATAAAGTGTTTTGTTCTACCATCATATTTAAAATATTAAAAAATATTTTCCACATATTTTAATGTTTTAATTGAACTTGTTGGGTCATTAACCTCAAAAAAAAAGAAAAAAGTTAAACACTGAGTGTTCATAAGAGGAGTCCAAGTCCCCAGGACTTTTGTCGCACTTAAATTACGAATACACACAAAAAGAATTGAATGGATTTGAGGAGTTTTATGGTTGAAAAATAAAATAAAAATAACAAATCCTTCCTTTGTGGGTCAATTTGCCCCCTTAGCAATGAATGGAATGTGAAGAATGCTTCAGTACACAATTAAAAACCTAAAAATGCTCAAAATTCAAACTAAAAATGCTAAAACTTTACCAAAAAAAATATTTTATAATGTCTACATGTGTATCTGAATGCTGAAGAACTGACTTTAGGACCCAGCGGAACACCTCGTTCCTCCATATAGAGCTATAAGGCCATCTAGTGGCAAGAGTCATGAAATATCATGTTATATTATTTGTTTTCCACAAGAGGTCGGCAAAGACACCCAATGTAAGATATTTTGAGCTGAATTAAAAGGGTTATGCATGAAATTGTGAGTTATCTTTAATTTAAGTTGAAAGAATGTGCTGAAATTACTAAATTACTATTTATTTATTATTTATTGATCAAATCTAGTAATTTAAAGAAAAAAAAGAAAAACGAACAAAAAATTTCCAAAATAATTGCAGAAATAAGCATTCTAAAGTGCGAAGGAAGGATGGGGGTTAACAACAAATATCCCCTCGCTCACTTCTGTATATCCGAGTGAAACAGCTTCGCAAACAAGAACAAATGTAGGGCGGGCTTGATTTTGTCCGTGGGGATTTGCTTGGATGGTTGTTGTTTTCTTTTAGGCGATCTCATGTTTTAAGTCACGCAACCTAATCATCAAATATCCTTTTTTTTTTTTGTGAAGTTCAAAATACACTTGCCCCAACAAAAATGAAACATGCTTCCCCGAGGAATCTCCGAGTAGGATGATGGATAGGATACGTACCTTGCCCACTAGTTTCCCCCTGCGGTTCATACACAGGTATCGGCCAGTCTCCGCTCCTTTGATCCGAACTCGACTCCCGAAGGTGTCCGTCTCCACATACAGTCTGGCTGTAATGCAGGACAAGTGTTTTACCAAACAAAATACTGCGTAGATCCAGCCATCTATCAATATCATGTAAAACTATACCGAAATCATAATGAAAACACACCAAATTTAGGTCAATATTTTTAAGAGCAGAGTAAAAGTAATTCTACCTGACCTAAAGTCACTTTTGATCAATGAAAGTAAGCTGATTCAGTGCTGTTACACTTAGATGATATGGCAAGCCGTTTTGACTTTTAATCATCCCCAGGATATGAATTCTTGTCAACAAATATCAACAATTACATTTTTACTAGTTAAAATGTTAATTCTTGATATCAGGAATCAGTATTCTAGTAAAAATGGCAATTTTTTAATTTCAAACGATTCAATTTCCACTATTAAAAATGTTGTCATCACTCTCAGAAATACAAATTCCTGATATCAAGAATTACATTTCAACTAGTACTTAGAAACCTAGAATTCTTGAGATCTGTAATTGTGTTTTCAGTAGTTAAATGTCTGCCATTTAAATTCAATTGTTGATATCGATAATTGATTTCTTATAGTTGAAATTCCAATTTAACATATCAGAAATAAAAAAAATTACTAGTAACAATCATAATTGTTGATATCAGTAATTATGTGGTTACTAGTGCAAATGTCTGTTCTTGTTATCAACAATTGAATTGCTTCTAGTAAAAAAAGAAACATTTTGAAATCAATAATTCGATTGTCACTAGTGACAATGTTAATTTCTGATATCGTGAATGTGATTGTTACTAGTAAGAGCCATTTTAGATATCTGAAATCATGCTGATAATTATTGATATCAGAAATACATTTTCAGATATCGGAAATAACAAATGTAACATGTTGAAATACATTTACAGATATCAACAATTAACATTTCAACTATAGTAAAAATTGAGTTCTTGATATCAACAATTGAATTTGAATGGCAGCATATAGTGAAAATACAATTACAGATATCAAGAATTATAGTTTGTAAAAATTTAAATAAGAATTGAAATTTTTACTAGTGGAAATTGAATCGTTAATATCAAAACTTGCCATTGTTACTAGAAATTTAATTCCTGATATTAAGAATGAACATTTTAACTAGTAAAAATGTAATTGTTGATATTTGTTGACAAGAATTCATATCCTTGGAATGGTTAAAAAAGTCCAAATGTTTGGTGCGAGAATTGGAATTGTGAAGTTTATTATTATTTGTTTAATGTTAATATGAAATACATTTTTGGAAAGAAAGAAAGAAAGAAAGAAAGAAAGAAAGAAAGAAAGAAAGAAAGAAAGAAAGAAAGAAAGAAAGAAAATGCCAAGCAGTCACAGAGCCTTGGAGTGTGTGTAATGTGTGATAGGTCAATATTTTTAAGATTTCAGGCATATTAAGTTCAAATGCATAGTCCAGTATCGTGATGTTCAAGATGACTCTCACAAGTCTCATCAGTCTCATTTCCCTTTGCTGTTTGAAGGAAATTATCACATCCTAATCAACACAAAGAGGAAACGATTAAGCAAAAGAAATGTCTTTTGAACTATATCAGCAAGTCCCTTTTCAGCCAATAAAGCAATCAGCCGCGAAACAGCCCTATAATCTGCACCGAAACCCCCGTGAGTGAATCACCGTGGCGCGGATGAATACTTGACGCGGACTCACCGAAAGCGTTCCCGTCCTCCGCGGTGGCGCTGACTCTGCGGCCCGGGATCTGCACGTGTCTCCCGCTGGTCCTGCTGTACAACTGATACACCCGAACCTGCCGCCGGCTCAGCTGGTCCGTCAGCGAGCCCTGTTCCCTCACATACTGCTTAAAATTAGGAGAAGGGTGATTCTTCTCCCCCTTTTCGGTGCAAAGGGAAAATAAGATCACATATATGATCTCTCTTTCTCTCTCTCTATTGCTGGAATAGAAAACCTGTTTCGTTTTTGTAAATGCCAGCAAGAGCACTGATCTAACTCTGCAGCCCGATCTCATGTGTTTATCGTGCAATTATATCAATTGCACGATAAATAGCCTGCAATTCGTAGGCTTACTAGATACGCACTTTCATGAGATCGTGTTGATTTGAACTCAACAGAGTTAGATTTGATTTAGGCTCATCTATTCCAGCTAGAGCCTGGGGCCCACTAGAGGGCCTCAGCAAACTTATAATGATTTCAAATGAGTTACAATAAAGTAATCGATGCTAAAAATCGCTAGACATGTAAACTAGCTTCATTTGATATGCCTCACCAAGAACACAGGCTACAGTTATTACAACTTTTGATCGATTTTGAAGCTTGACATAGGCTATAACCTTGCTTACTATACAAGTATCAAAGTATCAAATTTAAACTAAATGTAATTGACATATGCATGCAGTTTTAATGAAATATTAATGCTTATTAGGCCAGTAAAAACACAAACAAAATAAAATGTAATAAACAGCTATTTACCTGCGCATGACACCACACCACGAAGAAGTGAAAAGAGCTACAAAATAAAACCAAAAAGCACAAATGAGAAAAGCATTATAATGCATTAGATAATTAGATTATAGATATAATAGCGTAATATAATTAGGTAATAGGCAACATATAATAGCATTATAAAATGTAAATTAGATTAATGCATGTATCACATAATGTAGGCTACATAATATACACATTAAAAAGTAATTCTATCGTTCTCTTGCGTTTCTTTCAGTTCAGCAAAGACCGGTTTCTTATCGAACAAATACACATATATTCACTAGGCTATATATAATTATTGCGTTGCTTGTATGGTTCTTTGAGGATTAAAACACTTTTTTTTTTCCCAAAGCACCAAAACAAAACATTTTGTAAAGAACTAGAAAACTAGAAAAATTTTTTGCACATTCTTCTTATAAAGCATCAAACTGTAAAACATCCATCTGCAACATTAATTTTTAAGATGAACGATCTAAATATCGCCAAATATCAGTAGCCTAGTACTCACATGTACAAGCAGCGCTGATTTATTCCATACATTGTGGAAACGCAAAGTCAAAAGTTTTATCCAGGGTTCTCCAGAATGATAATCCAGCTCGCGGTGATCTCCTGATTAAATGAACAGAGTCAAATCCATATGCCAGTATAAATATATAAATATATACGCGACTTCAGGAGCGCGAGATCTTCAAAAGCCCCTCAGATGCGCGTCTTGGCAAACACACACGCGGATAAATCCCACCGGGAAAAAACCGATCCACATATAGTCCAGAAGAGTATGGAGTTCCATCATATGTTTTATAGCAATGCGATCATTTGATTGTAAGGGTGCAGTGTGGTCTTGATGTTGTGTTGGCACTGTCACTTGTGCGTCTGGATCATTCACTGCGCCACAGGGATAGACGTCAAGATCCCTCCCTTTTCCCCTTTACAGACTCATGCACTTTAAAAAAATCCTCAAGCCTTGCTGTGTTCTGTTAGATGCACACCTGGAGGTGTTTCTAACATCCATGTAAATGAATCAAATCACTAACTTCACCAAGAGACCATGTGACTATCCACATGGCAAAAAGCAAGCCTCTCCTGATGTCTCCCAGTTTCACCCAAACTCCCATCTAACGGATGATTAATCTTTCCAAAAGAACTGTGATGTATTCAGATCATCCTCTGTATTTAAAGCTTTGAGGCTCTTCAGAAAGGGGTGTGTGCGTTAGGGCCCATCTCAGTGTTGGTCTATCCCTGTGAAGGGGCCACGGCTCACACCTTTTGCTAACCTGGCGGCTCTAATGAGATAACAATGGTGTCCTTTAATCACAGGCCTCCAGCGGGCTTTTGTTCGCTCCTGCAGAATCCACATCAAGCACTAACGATATAACGTCAACAGGATGCTCGCTTTCCCACGCATAGTTCAGTCGCATCGGGGCAATTAGTGCTGTCTTGCAAGTGTGACCATAGCAGAGCCACTTGGTTCCCTCAAATCAAAATTTGTGTGAACTTTTTCCACACCTTGAAGAGTGAAACTCAAGGATTATACCGTCACCGTGATTTTACCAAGTGCAACATGTTCCTGGATCAACCGATTGTTGATCCTGGAACAACATTCCTGTCCTAAACCTAAATTATCCGTAAAATCAGAGGGAATTAGGGGTGAATAACACTGATGATGAAGCACCAAACCCTGATTGTAAGCATAAACGTGGTCAACTCAAACATGATTGATTGATTGATTGATTGATTGGAAAGTTGATCCAGGAACATGTTGCACAGCGGGAAATCACGGTCACCGGATATATGCTGTAAATCAGTGTTTCTTGGATTTGTTTCAGAACTCAGATTGGTGACAAGGCCAAACCCTATATTTAATGTAGAATAGCATGTATTATTTTATTTTTTTTTGTCTCACAACCTGCCCATGGTGGCATATAATTTGTTAATATGGGTTAACAAATGAAAAATACTGTGAAAATCCAAGTTTGATTGGATGCACCAAAATCCAAGTTTGGGCCACAATATGCTGAAATGTGTCTTTTATTGGATGCACACCTTGCATGTCAAAAACAAATGATATGGAAAGTGTTTTTTTCCTCTTCTCTTTTAAAAGTCAATGACCCTAATTATTTTTGCTGCCCTAGTTGCATATAATAAATGATATTTATTTTCATGGCTATCTGCAACCTGGATCATGACCCAGAAACATCTTTATTTATAAAAGGTGTATAGAATTTTAGATACTTCTATTTTATCACATCTAGGCCATTTTTTATTCAGTTTATGAATTGCCTCACTTGTTGAATGAATTTAAATTTGTGAACTGTCCTTCTGACTGGTCAGGATGGTGACAGACGTGGACTTGACTCTTGGCGTTTATTGCAAAGTGTTCTCCACCCATCAGTTTGTATTTTGCTAACGACGGACAGATAGTCAGGAGGGTGTGAATAGTTATTGGCGATAAAGATGAGCGAGACAGGTGTGTGTTTGATGTCAATATAACCGGAAGGCTGGATAGCTCAAGTCTTTGCAGGAGTCCAAAATCTGCACACGTTTTATCCACTGTTATCTTAATTTAAGATTTTCAAAATGTAACTAATAAGATTATTATATGTATTATAATTTAGTCCGTTTTTTTCTTCTTTTTTTTTTCTGGTGTTGCTTGTTTTTGTTGCTCATGGGCAAGTCCAGACATAACTTTGTTTCTGCTTTAATTTTGGAAGGAGAAATCTGTGAACTGGATTTTAAGATACTGAGCAGTGGAAGCTGAATGCATCATTCATCAAATTCGGCAAAATATTTAAAGTCAAGCTTTTAATGTTGTTTATATGTATTTGTGTCATTTTTAATATGCTTTAAATATGCCATTGCTGAGTATTTCCTCCTTAAAACTGCAGTGAACCAAAGACAGTCTCAAAAACACGCTTTGAAATCGCTGGTGTTTCTGACGTCACAAACTACCTTGTAACCAATCAGATCAACGTGTGATCGTCAACGAGTGGATCTCTGAGCTGAGCTGAGTGAGTGGAGGCGGGGCTCATTTGCATATTCATAGATCCACGAATACTAAATGAGGCAAGGGTGTCGAGTTACATTCAAGATATTTTAAGACATGAAGAATTTATTTTCAAGGAAAAAAACTTTAAATATGTAATTTTGGTGATAAAAGATTAGTTTTAAGGGATAAAATTATTGACTACAGGGGGACTTAAAAAAATAACATGCATGGGGTGGGAAACCGTTGTGATTGACAGGCATTCCAAAGTCTCAACCTAAAGCTTTCTTGACCTTTAAAGATGGTAAAGACAGCAAAAGCTTGTATCATCATTTCATTTGCATCCATTGCAAATCACACCGTTTTCCTTTCCGGCCTAAGCTTTTCCGGGTCAGTACATCTAGCTTGGGTTGTTTCACGGTCGTCTAAAAAAATCTGATATAATCAACAAATCGGAATTGTGCATCAAGACTTGCAGTGTAAATGTGGCCTCAATGTCACAATCTTCAAATCGGATTTGATCTTTTGACATGCGCACACTGCACAAATATACAGAGTTGCCCTCTGTTGTTGCATTGCCATCCTCCTTTACATTGTTCAGATTTAATATTGATCTATTTCTCCTAATGAGACAACAAGCGCTGCTTATATTTATCCTCCTGCTTCCAGCGACCAAATCAAGGCATCTGTGGATGAAAGTCTGAATCAGGACAGCTGGGAACAGGGTCGCCAGGTTTGCGCAACAAAACCAACAAACCAAAACCAATTACTATTCAATTACTATTGACTTACTATTCAAAACCTGCGCAATCACGGCTAAAACTATCCAACAAAAGCTCGTTCCATTACACCATGTCATTGCACATGTGCAGATCTTGTGTCGGTTTGTGTCCTGTTAGGGTCCATGTGAACACAATCGAGGGAAGACAGATGTTTATTAAGTGTGATTTGAACCTTAGAACTGTTTGACACGTGCTGGACATTTAAGCAGACACACCCTAAAAGCCTGAACTGAAGACACACAGAGGTAATGTGTGTGTGTGTGTGTGTGTGTGTGAGTGTTTGTGTGTGTGTGTGATGGGTAGGTTTAGGGGTTGGGTTAGTGTGTGTGTGTGTGTGTGTGTGTGTGTGAGTGTTTGTGTGTGATGGGTAGGTTTAGGGGTCAGGTGTGTGTGTGTGTGCGTGCATGTGTGTGTGTGTTTGTGTGTGTGTGTGGGTAGGTTTAGGAGTCGGGTTAGTGTGTGTGTGTGAGATGGGTAGGTTTAGGGTTTGGGTTAGTGTGTGTGTGTGTGTGTGTGTGATGAGTAGGTTTAGGGGTCGGGCTAGTGTGTGTGTGTGTGTGTGTGTGTGTATGTTTGATGGGTAGGTTTAGGGGTCGGGTTAGTGTGTGTTGTGTGTGTGTGTGATGGGTAGGTTTAGGGGTCGGGTTAGTGTGTGTGTGTGTGTGTGTGTGTGTGTGTGTGTGTGTGTGTGTGTGATGGGTAGGTTTAGGGGTCAGGTTAGTGTGTGTGTGTGTGTGTGTGTGTGTGTGTGTGTGTGTGTGTGTGTGTGTGTGTGTGTGTGTGTGTGTGTGTGTGTGTGTGTGTGTGTGTGTGTGTGTGTGTGTGTGTGTGTGTGTGTGATGGTTAGGTTTAGGGGTCGGGTTAGTGTGTGTGTGTGTGTGTGTGTGTATGTGTGTGTGTGTGATGGTTAGGTTTAGGGGTCGGGTTAGTGTGTGTGTGTGTGTATGTGTGTGTGTGTGTGTGTGTGTGTGTGTGTGTGTGTGTGTGTGTGTGATGGTTAGGTTTAGGGGTCGGGTTAGTGTGTGTGTGTGTGTGTGTGTGTGTGTGTGTGTGTGTGTGTGTGTGTGTGTGTGTGTGTGTGTGTGTGTGTGTGTGTGTGTGTGTGTGTGTGTGTGTGTGTGTGTGTGTGTGTGTGAGTGTGTGATGGTTAGGTTTAGGGGTCGGGTTAGTGTGTGTGTGAGTGTGTGTGTGTGTGTGTGATGGGTAGGGTTGTAAGGGGACAGAATATACAGTTTGTACAGTATAAAAACCATTACGCCTATGGAGAGTCCTCACAAGTATAGCTAAACAAACATTAGTGTGTGTGTGGACATTTTTTTGGTCCCCATGAGGAAACAAGCTTATAAATCACACAGAATTATATTTTTTGAAAATCTATAATAACTGAACGTTTTCTGTGATGGTTTAGTGTAAGGGGAGAGAATATACAGTTTGTACAGTATAAAAACCATTACGTCTGTGGAATGTTCTCATAAAACGTGTGTGTGTGTGTGTGTGTTTACGTGGGTATGTGTGTGTGTGTGTGTGTGTGTGTGAATGCCAAGCATGAGAGGGCTTAAGCAGTGGATCTTCTCCCCAGACCGGATTCCCGTCGGCCCAGTGGGATGCCATGGGTGTCGGCCACATTTTTCTGGGATCGGGCGGCTCAGAGCAAGAGGGATGTGTGTGTCCTAATGAAACGCCACACGTCTAGCACCCCCACGACCCTCTCACACTTTTCTTCCCTCCCCTGCGAAGTGGCGGTGAGATCTGAGGGCCTGAAACATGATCTTATTGATTCACATCTCGAGCTTTGTGATGGAAATAACCCAACCACAGCCCCATCCCAGAATATACACACGGGTATCCCGTTAAATAAAGACCCGGAGAGTCACAGATGACAAGTGGACGTGAGTGAGATCTTGTTTGGGTTCAGAGCTTCAATGTCAAAGTGCTGACATGTGATGACAGCGCACAGACGTGTTGAGCCATTCATTTCTGTGTCCGAACGGATCAGATCCAACATAAGCAGGCTCTAAAATTAACTACTTATAAAACATAACACATTAATCTATTTATTGAGTGATTATTAATTGACAATGCATTTGTTGTGTGTAAGAACCACATGTTGTTTGGTCATCCTTGTATTATTAGAGCATGTGGGATTTATAGAGCACTTCATTCTTTACTTACGGTCATGTCATTTCAGGATTCATTGGAGACATCATCACCATTGATAGTGACCACGATGACATTTTTTTAAATAATAATGTTTAAAACACGTGCCAAATGTACTCTTTGTAGTTTTTATTGCTTTCAAACACGTTTAAACCATTTTCCAAAAACCTTGACATTTTCCATGTCATGTGGTGTAACCGTCAAATAAAAAGTGATAAACATTTTTTTTTAAATACTTTTAATTGTATGCATTTTAGTCAATTTATAAAAAATGCTTTAAAATGTATTTTGTATATATATCTTTTTTTAATGATTATGAATTATTAATCCATAAATATCAAGTTTTTGGGAGTTGCACCACATGACGTTTAACTATATGAACAAGCTTGCCTTGTCATAAAAAGGTCAAATCATCTGATATTTTAAAATAATTATTGACCTTGACACACACTGATGAGGGTCTGCAGGGTCTCTATGATAATTTCGATTGCTCTGCATGACTATGATTTGGCAGACAAGTATTAATAAGCATAAATAAGAAATAATAATTACATGTACATTTTCTGAAGACCATGTGAGTGGTGCTTGCCATGCGCAACTGCCTCGAGTCAAAAAAGCTCACACCCATGTCTTTACGATATTCTGAGAGCATGATTAGCATGTTTTAACAAGATGCTAACATGATTAGCATGATGCACTGCTAGCATGATGCTAACACGTTCAATAATTTGTTATTATAATGCGAACACACTTAGCATGTTGCTAGATAATGCTAACACGATTAGCATGTTGACACCATGTTTTTAACAAGCTGCTAACATGATTAGCATGTTGCTACCATCCCAGACAGCAGACGGCCGGATCTGGGCCGACACTATGTTGCTGTCTGGGATTAACCTAACATGATTAACATTCGACATGCATGATTTAGCATTTAATTTTTAACATGCTGCAAGCATGATGATCAACATGATGCTAACATAATTAGCATGTTGCTAACACAATCCTAACATGATTAACATGCTATTAGCATGATGCTTACACATTTAGCATGATGCTAACCAAGATGCTGACATGATTAGCTCTCCCCAATAATCCACATGATTTGAAACTCATTCATATGTCTACGACAAACAGTGCGGGACGAGTTACGCGCTGACGTTTTGTCCAGAAGAATAATAATAAGTACACAAGAAATAAATATGCGAGTAAGTATATGAGATAATAATAGCGTACTTTGCCTTACGGCAAGCACCCATAATTATGCAAAACTAGCTGTATTCCCATATGAATTGCATTTATAATCAATACTGTATTGAGCGTCATGCCACTGACCCTAAAATGAACGAATGACCTCAGTTGCTCTCAGTTTTGTTTGTCAACAGCATTAGCCTTTAGCTGTGTGTTAGTGTACTGTGGGCTGCAAGTGAAAGGTCGACTGGTGGTCTCCCTAACAGCTTAAACCACATCGTAAAAAAAACTGGACCATAAAGAGCAACTGGCTACTCGGTTCTGACGCCACAAAAATAGAGTCAAAGCTTCGGGAAGTGGGTGGTCCGCTCTCTATGAAAAAAAAGGTAGCGTTCTGGTGTCTATAACACTTGGCCTGATCAACCGAGACACACGATCAGGAGACCCGAACAAGAATCTGGAGAGCAGAAACTCACGCAGAATGAAGTGTTTAGTGTGGATTAATGGCTGATTATTACACTGTCCGCTGACCCTTAGTTTTACCCCAGCCATTTGCAAGCTGACCATTTGAGCTTGCCAAATTTGACACAGCTGACACAGGCAATAAATTTGAACTAGTTCCACCTCCCCCTTGATCTGCGGCCCCTCACCCTCACAACAAGCACACTACTTCACATTGCTCCGGTTAAGATGCACTCCAACATTTAAGAGCACATCGCACTTTCTGGCTGTTGGAATTAATGATTGGAAATCTGGTGAAACTGAGGATGGATTTTCCCAGGGTGGAGATCATGTGACCAGTTTACTGACAGAGGGTCCAGTCACGTGACCATTTTGCACATGAGTTTGGTTACACTTCATTTTGATTGTGAACACTGTGTTGATTATAAGTAACTTTGCAACTAACTCTCATTAGAGTATTAATAGACTGTTAAAGGGATACTCCACTTTTTTTGGAAATAGGCTCATTTTACAACTCCCCCAGAGTTAAACAGTTGAGTTTTACCGTTTTCGAATCCATTCAGTCGGGTCTGGGGGGTCCCACTTTTAGCATAGCTTAGCATAATGAATTGAACCGGACAAGACCATTAGCATCTCTCTCAAAAAAATGAACAAAGAGTTTAGATATTTTTCCTATTTAAAACTTGACTCTTCTGTAGTTACATCGTGTACTAAGACCGACGGAAAATGAAAAGTTGCGATTTTCTAGGCTGATATGGCTAGGAACTATACTCTCATTCCTGCGTAATAATCAAGAAACTTTGCTGCCAAACCATGAGTGCAGCAGGCGTAATGATATGACGCAGCACCTGAAAATAGTCCCCAGCACAGTAGCCTATTATCAGCCGGCATGGATTCGAAAACGGTAAAACTCAACTGTTTAACTCTGGGGGAGTTGTAAAATGAGCCCATTTCCAAAAAAGTGGAGTATCCCTTTAAGAGTTCAGGTTAGTAGAATAAGCTGACATTTACATATTTGGCAGATGCTTTTATCCAAAGAGACTTACATTGCAGGGTTTACATTTTACATTCTTATCAGTTCTTGCTTTCCCTGGGAATCGAATCCATGACCTTGGTGTTGCAAGCGCCAACGCACTACTGTTTGAGCTACAGGAAAGCTTATAGTAATAATAACATGTCAAAATAAAGCAGATATTAAGCAGACAGTCTACTAATACTCTGATGAGAGTTAGTTGACATGTAGTTGCAAAGTTACTTAGTAGAATGTCTAAATGGGACCATTAAAATAAAGTCTTAACGAAAGTTCAATCAATCAATCAATCAATATTCTTTCCCTCTTGAATGTTCAGTGTTATGAATAGTTGTGAGACTTGTCTGTTGTATTTTATTTTTGTACAACAAGCCATTTTTAATGCCAGGAGTAGTTAGCATAAAGTTATGATGGTGTTCTCTACTCTATTTAATATATTTTGATTAATATTTAATCTTGAAATAAATCATATTTGCTAGTATACATTTTTTATAGATAGAATTATAGCAAAAAAAAATGATATGTTCTCACATAACTGCACAAATATTTATTGGAAATGTTTTTTCTTTTCTTCATAATTTCCCTACTTTTGTGTCAAACTCGTTTTGTTTTAGATTCTGAAGAAGTGGTTTTTAATAATGCACATGGATAGTCATATGGATTAATTTTTCCGAGTATGTCAGTGTAAACCATCCAACTTCCTTTATGGAAAGCAGAAGCTTGGACATTTTTAATAATATATTTTTTACATGCCAGATTCAAAGCACCTCAGTTACATTAGTACTTCACTGAATTATGATATACATTAATTAAAGTATGCGTGTGATGCTCTGAATGTCAGTTTGTGCAGCTCAATGAACACCCAGGATCTATTGCCTCATTTGCCTGAATCCGGTCACGTCGCTCAGTCTCGGGTCGTTCTCGCACGGCTGGTTAAAATATCCGCCTGCTGGACAGTGAGGAGGGGGTTGACAAGCCTTTGTCCAGGAGCTCTCCAACATCTGTGTTATTTTTAAGAGGCAAAATGTCAGCGTGCAGTGAACAGGCGGAAAGATGGACCATGTGTGGCTGAAACCGGGGCCGGTCAAAGCCTTATCTCCGGACCGGAGTGACCAACACTAGGAAACATAACGAGAGTGACAGTGACAGTAAAGACGGGGAGAATTCAGGTTGATTGGGACACTTTTTCCAAGTAATATCAATGGCAAAAAGTGTCCCAATCACCCTGAATTCACCCCTATATTGCTACATTGCTAACCTTTATTTCCCCCACCAAATAAATACTTTCTGTTGATCAAAGCATCCTGAAAAGGTTTATCATGGATAACATCATTGAAATAATCATAAATGTTTCTTGAGGATCAAATCATCATATTAGAATGATTTCTGAAGGATCATGTGACACTGAAGACTGGAGTAATGATGCTGAAAATTCAGCTTTGATCACAGGAAATAATTACAGTTGACTTCATATTCACATAGAAAACAGCTGTTTTAAATAGTATTAATATTTCATATTATTACTGTTTTTACTGTATTTTGATCACATAAATGCAGAACATTAGAGATTTCTTTCAAAAACATTAAAAAAAAATATTACTGACCCTAAACTTTTGAAAGGTGGTGTATATATTAGTGCTGTAAAACATACAAGTTTGTAAAAAATAATAATAATATGTGTGTGTGTATATACACACACACATATTGTCACAGTTATGTTCAGTTAATGTCTGTGTTCATAAACTTTTAGTTTGTTATTTTCAGTCACATGATCCTTATTTGTTCAGTTTCCCGACACACTTTTGTTGTCATATTAATTCATTTAATCAGCACAGGTGTATATCATTATTTCATTCATTTGGCTTGTACTTAAGTTCCTTCTTTTCCTCTGTTTGATGTCTGGTCACGTTTGTGTTTAGTATTTTTGCTGCCATCGTTTTCCTGTGCATTATTAATAAAGCATCGTGTGGAACTTTATTCTTCAGTTTGGTCTTCTGTCTGTGCAAACACCCGTGACAAATGACCGGACCTCCAAAAATGGATTATACTGCCAACTGTATTGCAGTTGCCCAAAAGGGCTTTGATTTTCTGACTTCCACTGAAAGTTTCTGCCGTCTTGCCATCGCCTGCCCCTTCGACGACGAGACCCTGAAGTCATTGTTCTGGATCGGGGCAAATTACCACGATGAGTGAACCCCAGAGTGAGTCTAACCGGGGTGTGAGCCCACGACACCAGCAGCTGAAGGAATACTGGTCAAGATGGGCACTGAGAACTGGCTGATTGATTTCAATTCAGATATATCGTCTCCCACCTGTAATTTTGTTCTGAACCTTCGCTGTTTAAACGTTTACAAATAAAACGTTGTCAAAATGATTCCAGTTCACTTGGATACGCGGAAGCGACAAAAAATTCAGTATTATGAATTTAAGGCCGGACAAGTAATTTGGTGAGGTCAATTTGTATAGAAAGCCTACACGCCTGCACACATATATTCAAACACGCATACCTACAGACTAGAGACTTAATACGCATGTGCACGTCATCAGCGTTTTCACGGATTCGTGTTTTTGAAGTTGGCGCGGAGATGATAACGCTTTTCAAAAAAATGTCAGCGCTTGGAACCTATTTCACTGTAAAAGCTGCTTTGAAACAATATATATTGTTAAAAGCGCTATTTAAATGAAGGTGACTTGACTTGACTTGTTTATGGAAAGCACTGAAACTGTTTCATTGACTTGCATGTACTGTGTCTTGCCTACGTTGATCCCGCCAGGATTCCCATTATCACCATCACCACAGAGCTCAGCCATTCCCCCGCCTCTGCTGGATACTTGCAGTCCTTCTCCTCTGGGTACGCCTTGTTGTGACATTAAGCCTAAGGTTGTCTAACCAACAGCCTCACCCGAGCGAGAGGATCCTGTGTCTCCGCCTCCTGCCTCTAATCCCTTCGCTCCATCTCGGGCCGTCGACCTGACGGCTCCGGCTTGGCTCCTCCCACCTTCGGCTCCACCTGAGAACCCCCGGCCTTGCGGCTCCACGGGGTTCCTTCGTCCCACCGGTTCCCCCTTGGTCAGTCGTCACCATGGCTACAGTGGGCTCCTCCTTCCCTTCAGGTACACCTTGGTCCCTAATATACATAAACTTTTGTTAGATGCAATTAGGGACGCCGCTAGAAATTTTGGGCCATATGAAAGAATATGAGTTTACCGCACCCATTCCATTAATAAAATCGATCTCTGGGGGCCCCAAAATTGTGTGTGTCCTTAGAATTGTCCTAACTTGCCCCCCTTAGTGGCGCCTCTGGATGCAATTAATTGCAATTAATATATATATATATATATATATATATATATATATATATATATATATGTATATATGTATATGTGTGTGACTCGTGGTGGCAGGAGGAGTCGGAATGGACATGGGATAATTTAGAGCTACAGACAATGCAGGTGAAAAAGGTAGATTTTGAAGTTTTCACAAAAATGAGCTCATTAAGCCTTCGTCTATCAATCCCAATGCTGGAAAAAAAGTTGAATGTATATTTTTCCTATAGATATGTAGGAAATATTTGGTTTTGACTTGGTGTGTGCCAAATTTGGTGTCATTACCAGTGATTTTAAGGTATAGTTTTTAGATGATTTGTTTTTGGAACCTTCAAAAAACTTTAACTCGATTTTTCTCAAAATTTACTTTACTTTTCATTTATGAAAATAACAATAACTCATTTTTGAAAATGTGCTCATTGCAACTCATTTTTCCAGCATGGGCATATATATATATATATATATATATATATATATATATATATATATATATATATATATATATATATATATATATATATAAACTTTTGTTAGATACAATTAATCGAGATATATATATATACTTTTTGATTAGCTTAGATGTTGATAAAGCCGCAACAGCTTTCTAATAAATTAGCATTTATTAACGGTTGGTTCTGTATACAGACTGACGTGACCTCTGTGTCCCAATAGAGACATGCATCCGTTTATATCACTAGTCTAGTCTGCGGTTTCAGGGTCTCGTCAGCGGTCATACTGAGGACTCATATTGTCGTCAGCCAACACAAACACTTCATCACATTCATATCACACATACACACAGACACTCACAAACCCACAGCTCAACACTCCTCTCCATTAACAGTTCTATTCCGCTCTATAGAGCCACTTAAAGTTCCTGATTCTGTGATTTTGAAGAGTGCTAGTACATTTACTCCAAGGGAGTCCATTTCTTTCTTCAGCAAGTAGCAAGTGGACCTATAGCTGTATCTTTCATCTGGTAAAATTAGCCTGTGAAGCATCTCATCATATTGCTCACACATTAACACATTAGTTACTGATCCAGCAGGAGAACATGCCATATATAAACCCCAAAACTGATAGAGAACGTACGCAGTGCTTTAAAGCAAGAAAGATAAATGAGACTCAACATGGTTGACGATCAGTAATGATTCGCAAAGAATTTTTGCAGGCTTTGTTTTTAATATGCTTCCTCAAACAATGCAGCATGTCGAGGAGAAACTTTTACTTTTCTAAATCATACATGCATGTTTTAACCTGATGGACAATAAAACTGCAGGAAAAAATCCCACTGATTTACACTGAAGGAAATCAACTCTAGAGACCAAAATAGTGCAAAGACTTGAGAGGTGGGCTCTTTTGAAGTGAGCCAGTAAGCATTCACTTAAACCTTGGCAACCACCCCCAAACCCCTAGCAACCACACAGCAACACACTAAAAAAAAATCACCCGCTTCGCAACCACAATGCAACGTCCTAGTAACTGTACCCATCCTGAAGACCTTAGAAATGGATAGCCACTCAGAACAACTGCATACTGTAGCAGCACCTTGGCAACTGCATAGCAACATACTAAAAATCACTTACAACACCTTAGCAACCACATTGAAATACCCTAGTAACCATCCTGAAAATTGAACAGAAACTGATAGTCATCTCTTAGGAAAATGCATAGCAATACCTTGGAAACCACCCACAACACCTCAGCAAATACGTTGAAATGGCAGAATTATTAACCATCCTGAGCACCTTAGAAACTGATGGCCACAGGTTAAAAACACCTTAGCAACTGCAAAGCAACACCTTGGCAACCACCCAAACCACACCCTAGCAAATGCATGGCAACACACTAAAAATCACTTTGACCACCTTAGCAACTACATTGAAATTCCATAGTAACCATCCTGAGCACCTTAGAAACTGATAGCCACACATTAGAAAAAAACACTAAAATCATCTTCGCATCTACATAGCAACACACTGGCAACCACCCACAACTCCATAGTAACCGCATAGCAGCACACTGAAAATCGCTTCAAACACATTAGCAACCACATTGAAATGCAATGGTAACCATGATGAACACCTTAGAAACTGACAGCTAAAACAACACTCAGAACACCTTAACAACTACTTTATCAATGCCTTGGCAACCACCCACAACACTCTGGCAAACGCATAGAAACACACTAAAATCACTTAGAACACCTTAGCAACCCCATTGAAATACCCAAGTAACCATCCTGAGCACCTTAGAAACTGAGAGCAAATGTTAAGAAACACCTTAGCAACTGCATAGCAACACCTTAGCAACCACTCACAACGGCCTAGTAATGTATAAAAACACACTGAAAATAGCTTCAAACACATTAGCAACCAGAGTGAGATGCCATAGTAACCATCCTGAGCACTTTAGAAACTGATGGCCACATGTTAAAAAACACCTTAGCAACTGCATAGCAACATCTTAGCAACCACCCGCAACACTCTAGTAATGTATAGAAACTATACATTAAGCATAGCGTCAGTTCTGGCAGGTCACGTTAGTCATGCTCTCATCAGTGACTCTCAGCTGATACACGTCTACCTATAGGAATATGACGCCTATCACTGTATACATATTTAAGCTACTTCAGTATTATCAACAGCTATTGCGTTTTTCAGGAGCTAATTACCCTCCTCCATCCCCAGCTCCTCCTCTCGTTCAGTCAGTATTTGGCATTCTGATTCTCTGGAATCTGGAATATGTTGTAATTTAAAATCTTGAATTAATGATATCTGCAATACATTAATGTTGGTTCTGTTCTGTTTACCCTAAGGGGTTATTGCTGCTCTCCCTGATCTTATCTATGCTAGACTGCATGGATGCGCAGGGAGTTCTTGCCCTGAACAGAACCATACCGTCAATCCTAACTGTATGCTAATTGTCAATCGTATTTGAGGATAGTGGTCCACATTATCAACCACATTGAGATGCCATAGTAACCACCCTGATCACATTAGAAACTGATGTACACATGCTAAAAAACACCTTAGCAACTGCACAGCAACACCTTAGCAACCACCATCACACCCTAGTAATGTATAGAAACACACTGAAAATAGCGTCAAACACATTAACAACCAGATTGAAACACCATAGTAACAATCCTGAGCACTTTAGAAACTGATGGACGTGTTAAACACCTTAGCAACTGCATAGCAACACCTTGGCAACCACCCACAATCACGCAGGCAAGAGCCTCAGGCTTGTGTATCGGGGGCAGCTGTCTGTCTAGCCTTTGACTCTGTCTCCGTCTGATCTCTCTGTAGTTCACACCTGATCCCGAACCACTGCACTTCACACAGGAATTTTCCATTTTCTATTTTCTCTTGCAGCTCGTCCCGCCCCTCCTTCCACCCCCAACGGCCCCTACAGCCGCCACAAAGACAAATGTGTTCACTCTCTCTAACAAACCACCAGAACACACCAGCCCTTAATTTAAAAAAGCAGCATATATATAATTTAAGAGCTTCTTCCAAATAATAGGAGTATAGAGATATTACTTTATTTTTTGCTGATTGTTCAGGTGATTTTTGACAGTGAAGTATCTTGTCCTGAGGAGGTCCTTTAGCGTGGGAATTGTGTGGTTTTATTCGGGTCATTCAGCATGCCCTCTTACCTGTCCCCGACCCCTGAACTCCCCGTCAATCTCTCTTCACCTTCCTTTTCTCTCATTCCTTCTTCCTTTACCTCCACAATCTAAAGCCGCATCTCTCATTGCAGTGACCTCTCAATCACACCTGCTTTTTTTGTGTGATGTTGCGTTACTCACATATGAAATCAGGTTTTCCCAATTTAAAAAAAATTATAAAAAATTAAATAAACATGGATTTATTGGAAATCTATCTTTTCTCTTATTGGAATCAAAATGTGGATCCAAAACAATAGGATCATATAATAGGACCAAATTCACTGAGAAATTAAATTCTGAAAAAAATATTACTAACTAATAAGAATATTAAATATTATAATAGACATTTTAAAACGGGTTGTTTTACATTTTAATAGAGTTTTACACTTTTACAAAAATTGAAATGTTTCAAAGTCAGATCAATTGAGTCAAGAAAGAAATGATTAAAAAAAAGTGTCTTTATCTGGAAAAGAAAGTTAAACTGAAGTGCATTTCATTACAGTATTGTACACAGTGGATGAATTTGAAATAACGCACCACCATACCAATCACACTAGTTCTGCCATATTTTAAATGACATACAGAATTCAGCCACTGTGTGCAATACTGTCCTTTATAGTGCACAATTCTAGTAGGTCAGTCCATGCAAACAGAGAATTCACATACTCTGATACTGCCCCGATCACCAGCTGGAGTGCCCTTGAGAGCCACCAGGGGGCAACCCATCACAGACTATTGTCATTCTCTGACGCCTTACTTACACTGCACACGTCTGCGGCACATTACGACTCCGCCCAGGTTTTGTTCCGTCCTCCACGCGGTGCCAACTCACACCAGGAGCATTTCAGAAGTGATGCGACTGGATCCGCGAGACCACGTAATTTTGCATGCCCGATGTAGTTTTTTCTTGATTTTTGGGGTTCTACTATGGTTAAGTCGGCTTAATTGTTATATTTTGCCTGGTTTAATTGTGTTTATTGTTGTGTTTATTGCTATGTCCTACTTTGTTGTACTGCAGCCTACAGACAAAGTTAATACACTTAAAAGTCCCGTTATGAACGACAAGGATAAAAGATTTGTGTTTTAGTCTTTTAAAATACATCCTCAATGATCTTGTATCTATATTTCATATACAGTGCCTGTGAGCAGGAGGAGAACACTGGCTTTTGGACGTGACTTGGATGCGGCGTCTGTCAAAAATAGCCTCGACGCCTCTGAAACATAAATAAGGGGTTACGGACTTCATTTCCCATAATCCATTGCCTGGACTAATCAGCACTCATTGTTTTCAGCTGTGTCTCATTTACCTTGTTTGTTCACCCTATATAAGCCTGGTCAGTTATGCCATTCATTGCGAAGTCTTGTATGTGTCTGTACAGCATTTCTAGGCATTCTCCCTGGTTTCATGTCACTTGGTTTTTTGGATTCTCTGCCGGTTGCCCTGGATTTGTCTGTTTTGCCTCTGCCCTGGACTCTGTTATTGTTTGGACTGTTTGTCTGTGCTTTGACCTTTGCCTGTTTGTGTGGATTACGATCATGGATTACCCTTCTAATAAATACTGCGTTTGGATCCTCAACCTTCGTGTCTCAGAGTAGTTTCATGACAGAAGACTTAGCCATCAATGGATCCCGCAGTTCAACTCATCCATTTGCGGCAAGGTAACAGACACTCGAGGACCACACCCGAGATTTCCTAGACCTTGAGTATCTCACAGACTTTCCTTATTTTGCCCTTACTGACTTTTATTGTTATGGACTCAATGATTGCTACCAATCCCAACTCATGTCACGATCACCAGCCCTTGAGAACCACAAGGGGGATCTCCATCACAGACTATTGTCATTCTCTTACGGACTTCTTTCCCCATAATCCATTGCCTGGACTCATCAGCACTCATTGCTTTCAGCTGTGTCTCATTTACCTTGTTTGTTCACCGGGATTATATGAGCCTGGTCAATTCTGCCAGTCATTGTGCAGTCTTGTATGTGTCTGTACTGCATTTATGAGCATTCTCCCTGGTTTCTCCCTCTTCTTTCCTCTCTGAAGACTTTCTCTCTGTCATCAGTCCTGTCACCTTCACTAATTTTGACCCTCCCACCCTAGCTTATATCTCAGAGCTAATCAAGACATCAAATTCGTCCTCCAGCCATAACCCACCTCCTACTACCTACTATTTCATTGCCCATTTCATTTCTCATCTCCCAACTATTTAGTGGTGGTTTTGTTCCTCTAGAATTAAAAACTGTGGTGGTTTTAAAGAAGACCCCTATCTTAAAGAAACCTGGTCTTCACCCTTCTGAAATGGCTAATTATAGACCTACTTCACATCTTCCGTTTCTCTCAAAGCTACTCGAGAAAGTGGTCGCTGCTTAACTTAACAGCTATTTGTCATCACACAACTTTTATGAATGCTTCCAGTCAGGTTTTCGCACTCTTCACAGCACTGAGACAGTGGTAGATAATGACCTTCTCATGATTGTTGATTTGGGATTCATCTGCACTGTAATTCTCCTTGACATCTCCACTGCATTTAATACTATTTCTCACAATATTCTTATCTCACAACTTCTCGCTCTTGGTATTTCTGGAACTGTTCTGTCATGGTTCCCTTTCAGTTCGGTCACGTTCGACGTAGTCGGATGTACCGTACTGATTGGGATCACGCTTAGGGAGCCGGTCATCTTCTAGGATTGAAAAACGAGCCAATGCACATTGGCGTGTGAGATTTGCATCTTGCGCTCCGCCCCGCAGCGCGGGTATAAATACGGAAGCGGATGCACGCACCACTTGTCTTTCGCTTCGGAGCCGATCGGATGTCGATGTCCAACGAGCGAATGTGTTGGTGCTTCTTCTGGAAGTCTCTCCCGGTGCTGGTGTGTTTACAGTGCGAGTGCAGCGGTGATCACAAACCTTCTGAGCTCTCAACTGCTGTTTTAACAGCATTCTTTGTGTTTGTTTGTTCTGATGGATGGTTAGAGGGCGAAGAAGGTGAGTGCTTCACTGTTACAGGCTACACCATCTCCTGTCAGTGTTGCCGCGGTCATTCCCCTGTGTGCTCCGGCACTGGTGAGAGTCCCATTTCCTGAAAGAGCAACACGGGTGTGTCTGCGTCTTTTTCAAGATGCCATTCCACCCGTGGGTTTCTGGATGCGGTCATTCCCTATCCCCAGCTGACGGTCACAATAGATGCATCACGTGTTTGGGCATTCAGCATGCTGAAGCAGCTTTTGTGAATGGTTCATGTTCTCATTGCGGGAACATGACTATCTCGGTGTTGAGATCGAGACTTGCCTTCATCCGTGAGAGTGGAGTCCCCATTCCCATGCCCCGCTCTAGCGGCCCTTCTGGCCCACCCAAGAAGAGAGCTACTGCACTGTGTGGGATGGGTGATCTGAGGATCACAGTGAGGGCTTCCCCACCCGGTAACCAGTCCACGTGGGCCCCTCACTCCTCTGTCACACCGCAGCCGGTGGAGCTCGATACTGAACGTGCTGGTCCACCGGTGACAGATCCTCCTCCTGCTTGTCGCCGAGGGCGTCCCCCTGCCGCCGCCTCCACTCCCACTAGGCCGCAGAAGCCCAGCCCGTCTCAGGCGCTGCCAGGCCAGGTGGCAAGCGCAAGCACAAACGTCCCTGAGATGGAGGAACGAGCTATTTGGGAGATGGTGACCGCACCACTCCCTCCCCCGGAGGAGGGCCGGGGAGAGAATCTTTGTTTTGTGTCTGTTTGACACCCAAATTTTCAAAGAAAGAGAAAATTCCTCTGTTCCTGGGTCCCAAGAGGGCCAGACTGGTGATGTGCAACCCTGTAAAGCCTTGCCACTCCCACTCTTGTATCGCCAGCTGGCAGCTAGGTGCGGTTCAAGAACCCGATTATGCCTTCTCACGCACCTCCTGCCGACCTGTGGAGACAGGTAAGTGTTGCACTGCACATTCAGGCCCCACTTCGAAGATCGCTGAGGCGGCCATTGCTCCAATGAGAGAGCGTGGTGTTCGTGTCCTCAACTATCTCGACGACTGGCTGATACTAGCTCAGTCTCGTGAGCAGGTGTGCGAGCACAGGGACTTGCTACTCTGGCATATCAGTCAGTTGGGTCTTCGGGTCAACTAGGAAAAGAGCAAACTCGCCCCCGTGCAGAGGATCTCTTTTCTCAGTATGGAGCTGGACTCGGTCCACCAGACGGCACGCCTCACAGTGGATCGTGTCCGGTCGGTGCTGATCTGCTTGAACACGGTTAAGAACAAGCCCCTAGAACAAGTGTCCAGGTATGCTGTGGTCTCCACAGATGCCTCCAACACCGGCTGGGGGGCCACGTACAACTGGCATGCAGTAGCGGGCCCCCAACTGCATTGGCACATCAATTGCCTCGAGTTGCTAGCAGTACACCTTGCTCTGAGATGCCTCAAAACGCCGCTGCTCGAAAAGCATGTACTGGTCCGTACGGACAACACTGTGACCGTTGCGTACATCAACCCACAAGGTGGTCTACGCTCCCGTCGCATGTCGCAACTTGCCCGCCATCTCCTCCTATGGAGTCACAAGCATCTGAGATCGCTTCCTGCCACTTATATCCCCGGCCTGCTCAATCGTGCCGCCGACGAGCTCTCACGACAGCCTGTGGCCCCAGGAGAGTGGAGACTCCATCCCCAGGCGGTCCAGCTGATTTGGGACCACTTCGGGGCCGCACAGATAGATCTGTTTGCCTCTCCGGACTTGTCCCATTGCCAGTTGTTTTACTCCCTGACCGAAGGGACCCTCGGCACGGATGCACTGGCACACAGCTGGCCCTGGGGCCTCTGCAAGTATGCGTTCCCCCCCAGTGAGCCTTCTCGCACAGACACTGTGCAAAGTCAGGGAGGAAGAGGAGCAAGTCTTGCTAGTTGCCCCTTATTGGCCCAACCGGACCTGGTTTCTCGAACTGATGCTCCTCTCGACAGCCCCTCCCTGGCTCATTCCTCTGAGGGAGGACCTTCTCTCTCAGGGACGGGGCACCGAATGGCACCTGCATCCAGACCTCTGGAAACTCCATGTCTGGTCCCTGGACGGGACATGGAGGTTCTAGGTGATAGGTTCTATTTGAAATGTGAGAAAGATGTAAACGTTAGCATTTGACTTCATGTGCATCTCTTTTAACACACCAAATCACATGCTCTCTCCAGCATTGACATCAGCACACAGCAGCGAGTGATGGAGAGAGTCTTTGATGCTGTGTGTGTGTGAGTGTGAGAGTGAGAGACTTGACTTTAAGATCACTTTATTTATAAAAACTTTAAAGATAAAAATTTTTTAGTAAAACAAAAAAACTTTTAAAACCAACTAGAATGAGAGCAATGGATTTAAAAAAAACCCCCAGAATCTCAAGACATGAAATCGCAAAATACTCGTTTCCAAAAAAACAAAAAAGTTTCCCCTGTTTTTCCCTTTTTTCTTTCATTTCCTTTACTATCAAAACTCACTTATGCATACATTGGGAGACATCCATCAGCGTCAACATCACAAATAAAAAAATGCCATTTTGAGAGAGAGAGAGAGAGAGAGAGAGAGAGAGAGAGAGAGAGAGAGAGAGAGAGAGAGAGAGAGAGAGAGAGAGAGAGAGAGAGAGAGAGAGAGAGAGAGAGAGAGAGAGAGAGAGAGAGAGAGAGAGAGAGAGAGAGAGAGAGAGAGAGAGAGAGAGAGAGAGAGAGAAGAGAGAGAGAGAGAGAGAGAGAGAGAGAGAGAGAGAGAGAGAGAGAGAGAGAGAGAGAGAGTACTGAAATATACAAGATTAATTGGTTCCACGGCTACAATTCTGGTAGTTGGAGCGACTTCATTTTCTTGAGTAATCAAGTTAAAAATTTGTGTTTATGCTACAAATTATTAAGTTCCTCTAACTCAATGTAGCTTGTTGGTTAAACGTAAATTCACTCAAAGTTGTCATAACTCAAAATAATGTATGCAAATTGTTGCATTCATTTTAACACATTATTTTTTAGAGTTTGTGAGTGAGTGTGTGTGTGTGTGTGTGAGAGTGTGTGGAAGTGTGTGTGTGTGTGTGTGAGGTCGGGAAGAGAGCAGGGTAACAGTACACCACTGCAGACAGCACTTAAACACTCAGCGAGAGACACTCTCTCAGCTCCTGTTTCAGTCACCTGTGTGGATGTGTGTGTGTGGAGGAGAGCTCTGCAAGTTTCTACAGGACCCCCAACAGTGACGGTGCAGGGGCCACACTCATCCTGACAGAGAGAGAGAGAGGTTACCTACTGCTGATGAGCTCGAAGAGATGCATACCCTAGTGAAAAAAACCAATACCAAAATGTGTTTAAAATACAATTATTTCATACTAAGTACAGTATACTACAAATCCATTAACATATTTATTGACATATCGCTTGAGACTTACTAATATAAATATTATAATCAACTTTATTTAGAGTACTTCTTTATTGCACAAACACATTTTTTTTTATATTAAACCTGAACATGTGTTTTAATTTCACTATTAAAAAGGATAGTATGATCTCTGTAAAAAAAATTAAAAAAAAATCACAAAAATGCACTTTAGCACAATCAAATATACTTCAGTATATCTTTAGATGACCTTCAACTCTATTTCTGGATAACTTAAGTACATTTAAGAACAAAATTAGTTGTTCCAGTTTAGCAGACTTTAAGTATATCAGTTTAGTACACCAACAGTACAATTGCAGGGTATTTAGAACATAAATATGTAAATGTATTTGTAGAATACTTATAGAAAAATAAGATGTAGAATAAATGTATTTCAAATAGTTATTTTTCACTAGGGTAAATTTACGACAAATTAGTGTGGTATTTTTATGTTGCATTACCTGCATTACACAGGAAAACAGAGAAGAAGCAGCACAGCACTTGTGAAAAAGAAGTGCACTTTAGCATACTTTTAAAAAGAGTAATTATTATGTAAATAATGTACTTTAAAAGGCTTATCTTAAGTGTGAAAGTACTGAATGTAATGTTTTCGGACACAAAGTTATTTGCAATTGAATAAACATTTACTAGTTTTATATTAACATTTATATTAAATACAGTGTTTTTTGTATCCAGTTAAGTTGGACTCAAGTTCATCTTATATGTAATTTCATTATTACTTCTATTGAAATATAGTTAAAGTGGACTGCAGAGCATTTATGATAAACTATAATATACTTTAATGTAATTTCTATTGAAACTTGAATGTCATGTATTTGGATAGATTAGTAATTAAACATGATGAAGTTGCAATTTAGTACATTTAAAATATATTAACTTAATATTCAAATTAAAATAATGAACTTTAGACATGCTTGTTCGTCAACATTCAACAATATGTAAGAAAACGTGTGTAGTGTTTCGCAGTAAGTGTGTTACAGAATTGCAAACAAAGTGCAAAGTTGACAATGTGTTTAAGCTATGGTTACAATGTGTTTAAGCTATGGTTACACTGTGTTTAAGGTATGCTACAAGAAGTTTAGGTATTGAGGCTTTGGTCTAAGCATTCGGTTTTAGTGCGTAAGCAATGGGCAGAAACTGTAATAGCTGATATTAGCATGCAGGAGTATCAGAGATATGCAGCTGGAATGAACAGTATGAAGAGAATCCGCAGTTCGACAGTCTCTGTCTCTGTGTGTCTGAAACCGAGTGTGACAGAACACAAAGAACTACAGGACTGTGTGATGGACAGCTAAGATTTTACCCTGTATCACAGTGCTACACACACACACACACACACACACACAC
This sequence comes from Rutilus rutilus, assembly GCF_951802725.1. Classification (NCBI taxonomy): domain Eukaryota; kingdom Metazoa; phylum Chordata; class Actinopteri; order Cypriniformes; family Leuciscidae; genus Rutilus; species Rutilus rutilus. Next base: position 3,743,687 of record NC_140232.1, read on the forward strand.
ACACAGAAAGTGTAAGACATGTAGACAAAAACAATGTGAGAGACTGATATTTCTCTGGAATGTTCTTGTCACAGAGGACTGACATGTAACCATTGACCATTCAGAGGTGTGTGTGTGTGTGTGTGTGTGTGTGTGTATGCAAGTTCATGCGTCTCTCTCCACCAGGACGACAGCGTTACACACTCCGGCAGTGTCTTGATGCAAAAAAAAACACCTTCAGATCACTTTTACTGCTGCATGTACACAAAATGATAAACTTGTAATGAAGAAATCAGCCATGAGAGCTCATCCGTTACAGTGATTATTCCTGCCACAAACTGCCTGTTTTGGTTTCGTTTTAATGGACTTTTCATTTGTTTCTCACGTTTTGCCTTTTGTTTCCGCTCATCATTTGTGTCTATAGTGATTCATTGTTTCATTAATTAGAGCAACCCTTTTGTATTTAAGTTACTCGTTGTCCTTCAGTTATTGATTGTGTGAACGTGTAAGCGTGCTCTTTTGTTCACACGCTGTTACGAAGCCTTTCTCCTAAAGGATTCCTTGAGTTTGTTTTATTAAAGAACCTTGTGTTTACTGGAACCGGTCTGAACCTTTTTCATCATCCTCATCGAGACCAGATCGTGACAGAATACCATGATACTGTAAGAGCTCTACATTCATTTGTTAATTTTATGAACAACTAAATGTTTTGTTTATGGTTGCAAATAATTCTATGAAAGGTGCATAAAGAAAACATGCAGTAAAACATTAAAAGTATTACAATTATTATATTTATATAATATTTAATCTTATGTAGTGCTTTACAGAAGTAGACCTATTAGACACTTTGTTCAAAAACTAAATCACCTGTTATCATTGGGAAAACACTCATCTGGCAATTGTAGGCACTTACACACACACACACCTGAAAACAATTCCACAGAAAACAGAACACCAATCGGTGTGTGTGTGTGTGTGTGTGTGTGTGTGTGTGTGTGTGTGTGTGTGTGTGTGTGTGTGAGTTTGTGTGTGTGTGAGTAAGTGTGTGTGTGTGTGTGTGTGTGTGTGTGTGTCAGTGTGAGTTTGTGTGAGTTTGTGTGTGTGTGTGTGTGTGTGTGTGTGTGTGTGTGTGTGTGTGTGTGTGTGTGTGTGTGTGTGTGTGATAGTGTGTGTGTGTGTGTGTGTGTGTGTGTGTGTGTGTGTGTGTGTGTGTGTGTGTGTGTGTGTGTGTGTGTGTGTGTGTGTGTGTGTGTGTGTGATGGGTTAAAATGTTCTTGGAAATATTTTGTCATGCCTTTTAATTTTTTTTTTACACGAGTAGGTAAAAAATACTGTATAATAAAAACAAAAAAACTATTAATAATTCACATTCCACAAACCAGAAAGGAACTATAGCATTCAGAATATTCATATAGTGGAAACATTTTCAACCTTTTATAATATAATCATAATATATATATATATATATATATATATATATATATATATATATATATATATATATATATATATATATATATATATATATATATATGTATGAACTGTTGCTCCTCTCTATTCAACAATAATTATTGAAAACTAAAGAGTTCTTCTTACAAAACTGAGTTGTTTTAGATAGTTATCAGCACAAAGAAGTATTTTCATGCAACTATACAAACGCAGAGCAATTCAAACCATGATGAAAGAAGGGCTGAATGCCACCGTCATCCTGTGTGGCAGCTTTGGTTCGGTCTTTCTCTGTCACTCGACTGTGTTTTAACACACAAACACACCTCGCCTGAAGCAGGAATGAGCTCTGGGGTGAGGGGCATCATTACGGGTTTGGTTTATCTCCATCTTAACCCAGCAGAACGAGGTATTCCTTCCCAAATCTCACACACGCTGAGCCAAACAATCCACTCTGAATGGGCAACAAGGAAACAGCATGTCGTTCTTTACAAAAGCACGGTTAGAAACAATGATTTCCCCATTGAGCTGGTTAATTGCCAGTCAGAGGCGGGCGAGAGACTCCGGCACGGGCGAGAGCTAAGAGATGGAGTCAGGCCTTCACAATGCCTGCCTTTCTTTCACATTCAGGTGCCACAAAGCAGGTATCTCAAAAGAGTTAATCCCGCATTCAGACCCCTGGCAGGACAAGAGAGGCCTTTCACACAGGAGAGGCGGATCGCTTGTGTTTTAGGTATGTTCTCTCACTCTACACCTAAGCCTACGTTTTCATCTCACCAGACTGAAAAACTATTTCCTCAAAGCCCCGATAAACCCTCGGCGAAATTCTGTTTTGTCCTTCGCTTAGGGGTAAAAAGAAGTTTTAAACACCTTTGCAGTGATACTACACTGTTTTGAGATTACTGTAAACAGTGAGTCCACATTGCTGAGAGCGACGTTTAGATGAATATGTGAATATGTGAATATGTGCTGCGCTTTCCTCCAACTAACAGGCCAGCGGTGAGAAAACAGCCGTTCAGAAAGCATCTGATCATAGAGATGTGGATGTGAGATTCAGCACTCCGGTAAAGTCACGGCCCGTTTATTTATAAAGCACTTTATACAGTAGATTGCTTTAAAGCAGCAGCTTTACAGTATTAAACATGAAAAAACTGTATCAGCGTCTCTTTCAAATACAATTACAGCTTCAGTTTCTGCTGTAAAGCGGCTCTCAGTGTGTTCATGTCTTCACTCGAGTCTGTCCTCGACGGACTGAACAGAAGAAATTAATCTGAGAAGATTTACACCTCAAAGAAGGCGGAGCCTCAGAGCCACGCCCACCTATTACATCATCACCACACCGACCAATGGGTGTTCGAAGGTGTTTAACAGCCGGAGTGAACTTTTCCAGAAAGTTATCTTTGGCAAACTGTTTCAGACTCCAGAAACAAACTTCTTTTTGGCCTGATTTTGTTCTAAACGACACCAGTTTGCTCTTCAATTTAGCTTGAAGTATATCAGGGCCGTAAAGCATTAGTATTTCCTGAAGGAAACAGCAGTGTTTGCAAATCAACAAAGTTCTGTGCATCACAAATACATTTTTTTCCCTCATGACTTCTGGAGAGAAATAGCGCAGAGACTGAACAAGGATGAAACTTCAGTCAGCATGTGTTGAGCGTCTGTGTTCGCACACGCTGTATACTCAAGTGGAGGATACTTTGAAAGGCTATGTGTTTGGCTGTATTAAACTGTCGCGTTCATAACTGTGGTTATGAACTTCATTTATTTCCCACCAGCACAAACATTCAGTCCGATACAATTTCGCATGCAATTGAACTGTTCAGGACAATGCCGGGAAAAGCATATGGAAAAGCAGAAATAATGGTCCACAAGGGCACTATACGCTTGCAGGCTAAATTTTCTAGTGTCTGAACTTGTCTGTGCATGAGCCTGACTGCACTAATCACTGGGTCGATTAGCTGGCAACTGTGCCTTTCATTTGAGAAATTAGTCAAAGAAGAATATTCAAAATGGCCAAAAACAAAAAAAACAACAAAATATGAAGTTAGAAACAACACTGGATATGTGAGGTCAGAGAGTGTCATATTACCAGCACAAGTAAGAAAGAAATCCACTGACAATTTAGTATGCAAATATAACAACATGTTTCATTCTAGTGAAAAATCCTAGATTTTCTAACATTTCTCAAAAAGTATAACACTGTGTCCTTACAAGACACGTTACAGTTTCCAGCGACAAGCAATTTATTTGGTCCACGCTGAATGGACAATCATACACACAAGCACAGCCAATCAGAAGGTATCTGATGTTTGATGGTTAAAGTGGAGTTATGTGGAGGAAGATTTTGGACCAATGAAATTTCAGTGTGGGAGGGGCTACTCAGCACAACCAAAGTTGTGTACGAATTACATATATATATATATATATATATATATATAAATGCATGCATATAAAGCTGAATTTATTGCATCAGATACAATACTTAGAGGTTTAAAGCAAACCCTAACCACAATGTTTGAGGAACAGCAATACAATTTGTCTTGCAAAAGCTATAATTATTTTCAGTGGTGGATGAAGTACTTCTTCAAAGTACAGATATCTTAAGATATTACTTTAAAAAGTACACGTTTTACTTTAAAAATCAAGTATTTTTGTACTTTTTCTCATGTACTTGAGTATTAAAAGTTAAAAGTACTGATCGATGCACCATATATTTATTCTAGCCAGCACTAGAGTTCAACACTATAAGGATGATTAGTGCATGTGTATTAATGTGTATTGCAAATAAGCTATTTTTGGTACTTTATTTTGCAGTGCCCTTGTTACACGTTACATGTAGTTACTATAGTATGCATAATTACATCCAACTAACCCTAATACTCAGTAAAAACTGTAACCCAAACTTTTTATTGTATTACCAATGCTTATTATACACTATCAAAACATTAAACTTTAATATACTACAATATAATTTTAAGTTACTTATAATTCAAGTGTGCTAATAATATATGCTACCATATTTTAAAAATGGAGGGAAACACAATTTGTGTAAATATGTGGCGACAATCACAGGTTAAAATGCTGTTAAATAACATTTTAAGAGGAACTCTATGCACTCATTTTATAGAAGATTTGGTTCACAAATAACTGACCTAAATATGATCTAATTTACAGTAACCGATACTAAAACTCATTGGTAACTTTTCTCAGCGTGGGTTGCAGCTCATTCGAGCTAGAGGACGATTGACCTGTTCTTCATCATCGAATCAGTGAGTGTCTGACTCCAGATCAGTCAGATTCACCAATGAATCCTTCAGGATCAACAGGTTCAAATCCTTCATCAATCAAACATCACTCTTGCGCCTCAGTGGACATTTCTTCATGAGGAACGACGTGTTTTTAATATTACGCTTTGGAATGTCGAGGAGTAAAAGTAAAAGTTTCCCCAAATAAAAATACTCTGATAAAGTACAGATACTTGAAATATTTTTTACTTTTTACTGATTACTCTTTTTTTCTAGAACAGGCCAGGTGTTTTCTCCTCTCTTCACTGGCGTTGTGAAGGGAAACCTGAGCTGGCCCCTTCATGCTCACTCTTATCACACTTTTTGGACGCTGACTAAATACCCATTCATACAAACCCGAACACAGAAAGATGTGTTTCACAGAACCTGATCTTACAGCTTCACCTATAGCAGAAATCTCTCTCTCTCTCTCTCTCTCTCTCTCTCTCTCTCTCTCTCCTCTAGTCAGGCTTCACATACTAAGTACCCCTTACACTGAAATATCACCTGCTCTCTGCTCCTTTAATCACTTGACTTTGCATTCCTTCATGCAATTTAGGAAAGCCTTTCGTGTACAGGTAGAGGGAAAGAATTTCCAAAACAAAAAAGTGAAGCAATCCACGCAAGCCACAGCTGACATCGGGTCCTCGGCACAATCCTCTCTGCACTGCCATCGTTTTGTCTCTAAACTCAAGAGTGACACAGCTGACATTGTTTTATTGCGACTGGACTTGCATATTTGTGCCTTTTTTTTTTTATTCACAGGTATTTTTTTTTTATCACATAATTGATAAAACATTGAATAAAAAAAAGAAAAGAAAAAAAAAGAACCAGATCTTTAAAGGGATGATTCAACTGGCAAATTTGTTTTCAGACTTGTCTAAATTCTGATTTGATAACAATACACTACCATTCAAGAGTTTTTAATGTGTTTGAAAGAAGTCTCTTTTTACTGTGTTTATTTGATTTAAAAAAAAATAATACAATATAGTAAATATAATATTTTAATATATTTGTCACACACATGTTCTTAGTTTCTGTTTTCATGGACTTTCAGTTTGTCTTCATCAGTCACATGCGTTTCCGTCTAGTGTCCCGCCAGTCATCCGTTGCCATGGACACTCATCTAATCATCACACCTGTTCGTTATCATTTCATTTTCTATGTGTATTTAATTCCTCTGTTATCGGAGTTGTTGTATGTGTTCCTGTTGGACACACCGTTACGTCTTTGCACCTGCTTTTGGATTAAACCTTGTATATATTTTGAATCTGTCTTCTTCATCTGGTGACAATATCATGATTTATGTCTATGATGGCAAAGCTGAATTTTCAGCATCATTACTCCAGTCTTCAGTGTCACATGATCCTTCAGAAATCATTCTGATATGATGATTTGATGTTCAAGAAACATTTATGTTTGTTCGTAAGTTGCGGTGCTTAATATTTTTATGGAAACCATGCTATGATTATAGGATTCTTTGATGCATAGAAAGTTCAAAACAGAATTAATTTGAAATGGAAATCATAAATATCTGTACATGTCACTTTTGATCAATGTAATGCGTCCTTGCTAAATAAAAGCATTAATTTAAAAAAACTAAAACTTCTGAAATGGTAGTGGTTATTAATTGATTAATGGTTAATATCAATAATATATTCTAGAATTAAAAACTATTTATAGTCGTTATATGAATTTCTTTTAATTTAATATACTTTAAATTCTGTAAAGCTGCTTTGAAACGATGTGCATTGTGAAAAGCGCTATACAAATAAATGTGAATTGAATTCTATTTCCTTCCATTCAAATTCTTAAGCATGTTGCTACAGTATATCAATTCAAATCCAGCAACCAGGATCAATTTTTTGATCAATTTAATGTGTCCTTACTAAATAAAAGTATTAATTAAAGAACAAAATCTTTTGAAATGGTGGTGGTTATTGATTGATTAATGGTTAATATCAAAAATATAATCTAGAATTAAAAGCAGTTGTATAAATTCCTTTCATTTCAATTCTATTTCCTTCAATTCAAATCCAGGAACTGGGATTCTAAACCGACGCACCAGTTCAAATGCAAACTTTTGCACTCCGTTCCACTCGGTCGTGTTCCAGTGCATTCGGCACGACTGATCTTCAGTCCGTTTCCCTGCGGCTCCAGCAGCCGTTCACTTCAAAGGGGGCAATAGAGACCTGGGCCAAACAAATGCACAAGTAGTAAAACTTAACAAGGTGTGAACGTCCTCATGTTGCCCTGACACAAGTGAGGTTTGCTGTTTTTGGAATGTGTGCATTTTTGTGTTTTGTGCGTGCAAGGTTGCGTATGAGAAAGCTGACGGCTCTGGGTGGGGGGCAAATGTAAAGCAACACGATCTCATGAAAATGCGTATCTATAGCACAAATTATATTTATCGTGCAATTTATATGCAAAAAAATACTTTTTAACGTGCCCTTGGGTAGGATTAGTGGTGTGGAGTATGTGCGTATTACACTCCATAAAGTGCCTATCATATGCATGCGAAAACTGCGTATCACATGCACGTAAAAACTCTTTTTTTGCATATAAATTGCACAATAAATACAATTCGTGCTATAGATCCGCACTTTCATGAGATTGTGCTGCAACATCAGGTGTTTGAAGCAGCTCTGTCTGTGCTTGCACACACTGATTTATCTGTGCATTTCAGAATTATGTTCCCGACCTCTTCACCTCAGTGCCATTTGTGTTGTTCCCCCCGCTCTGTTCAGGCCATAAAACAAGCATGTTTCTGCACCCCCCTGCCCACCTCCAGAGCGTTACCCCTGCCCCGGTGTCACCCACAGTTCAACGTCCGGTTCCCCGACCCGAACCGTGCATTTCAGGACAGAGAAAACACCTCTCTCCCTTCCCCAGCACACGCTTTGAAACTGGAAGCCACGACACAGACACGAGACTCTGCACACAAAAGGAGCAGGCGAGATTGATCAGCCGTGAAAGCATGAATCAGCGCTGAGAAATGTTAATGGGGTTATTACGCTGATCAATGAGCGTTTTAAAGACTTTTGATGACTGATGACGCCATCACTTCTCACAGGAGAAATACTTCATTAATGTCGCAGGACATTTGATGTTCGGACCTACTGAAGTCTATCTGAGAAGCATCTGCGTTTTGGCCTTGCGTTCACTCTGAGACGGCATTTCTGTTCTGCGAAACTGAGCTTTTTGGAGATACGTTTTGAAAACGTTGAGGACTGTGAAAACTAGGGTATTTGGAAACGATGGCGCGTGTTTGGTCATGTGATGCATATACACAGATATCTGTTTAGACCAGAATGTGCTGTTCACTTTCACAGTGTTGCTGACGACAAATATTACTTCGTACAATCTTCATATTACATTCCTGCAAAGACGACAGAAGAATTACCTGCGTCAAAACATGAGAGTGATTGTGTTTTAGACCAGACATGGCAGAAGAATGGCAGAACTTAATCATGTCTGGTCTCTCGTATCATCTCAGTGAGCTTTTATTGTGTTTTACACATGTGAGGTCAGATGATTTGAGCGTTTTCAGTGTGGACAGAGAGCATTTAGAAACAAAAACACCTTTTTCAAATGTATCCGGATTATTGTAGATACAGTTTTAAAGACCTGACACGAGCACCGAAGATGGGGCCGGTGTCCTGACAAACCCAAAAACAAGCCACTGCAAATGTAACATTATATCCATAGATACTGTTTTAAAATGACTGTTGACACAATGTGAAATAAAGAAACCAGAAATGATATTTTATGGTCTTACGCATTGTTTATACTTTCACAAGCCTCTGCTGACTGTGTCCTTTTTTTATCTATTTTTATTACTTTCAATTACTTTTTAGATGCATTTAAATCTAATAATGTCTAATAACTTTAAACATTTCATGTTTCCTCCAAATTATGTTTACTTAAATATCAAGACAGGCACATGAAAGGCTGAATTTATGAACTGTCACAAACTCTTCATTCAACGCAATCTCTGCTTGGAGAAAATTACCTGTTTGATTTTGGCCAAATTAAAGACACATTGTGTAAGAATCTGCATATTTGTCAGAATTGAACAGCGCACACACAAAACATTTGTCCTCAGGTTAAAAAAAAAAAACTTTAGAAAGTTTTGGATGGTGAACCTCAGCTCAGTGCTGGGAAAATCAACAATTATTAAACACATCTACATTAATGTGCATTCTAAAAATCATAAATCATAATAATTTGGATAATAATGTAGACCTATCTAGAAAATGTAATAATACCGACTTATACCTTTTTCTTAAACAATGGTTAAAGGGGTTGAAATGTGATTTAAATGATTCAATGACTTACTCATAAAGACGTCACTCACTTGTATCTTTATGGATCATCCTGGGACCTGTTTGAAAGCACACGGTGACCCCTGCAGAGTGTGTGAACACCCTCACCTGATCAAAACAGAGATGCCATGAAAACACAGTCAGTCAAAGCAGTTTAGCCATCAGAAATATTTGCACTGACATTCAATCTTGTACTGTTCATTGTTACAGTTTTGCCACACAAGAAAATGTAATGTGAAATGTCAAGTGTTCAAATTATTTTTACTATGTGATTTATCTCTATTGGAATTCACTCAATCCAATAGATTGCTACAGGAATGACATATTTTTGAAACGAGTTGCATTTTAGCACTTCCGGTTTTTGAATGCGTTTTTGAAATAAAGTCTGTGGTGAACACAAGCTCAAGACACTTTCACGTTTTATTCTACAACATAAAATACGTCAGTAACACACTCTTGTGATTTTTTAAAGCTTTTATTTGTCTTGTAAAAGCGGTTGCTAACAAGTGTCTAAATGGACTCCAGAGGTTGTCATTAAACATCATCAGCCGAACCGGTAAACTCATCTACTCACTACAGTCGCTGTCACCGATTAGTGTTAGTGATGCTGAAGTCATGTGACCAGTTTGTTCATCTTTAGCTTTTTTACTTCAGCCGATTGATGCTTCAAAATTCATATTTGTAAAGTTATCATGATGAACAAAACATGTAAGAATCATAAACTTTTGCTGGTCGTAGAGCTTATTTTCTGCAATAATCCAAAAGCCAATGGAAAAATCCTATTGGATTTTTAATCGAGGGAACCAGATTGATGCGAATTTATGGGTTGGACTTTGCAGTATTTAGAATGAGATTAATATCAAACGGTTTAGAGTTATATTTACAATATTAGAGCAATATTATTCACCTGTGGTAGTAAATAAAACAGAGGTAACAATTAGGTTATAGTTTCTAACTGATTTCAACCAAGTAAGTGCAGCATGTCAAATGGTAAATAGAGTAGTTGTTCAGCAATGGCCTCTTGTGGACAGACAATGTATTGCACCCTAAATTATTATCAAAACTGGTCCATGTGGAGTGACCGAGCTTTAACAAATTCAACTGCAATGTATTATTAGTATTATCTAAAAAAAATATATATATATAAATGTGCATAATCCCAGCAGATAGGTCTTATTTGCCTGCCGTGAACAACGTGTACAAGACAAGAAAAAGAAAAAACATATAGTGGCCTAAGCGTTATCAATGGTCTTACCTTTAATTATAGCCAATCAATAGCTTTAAAGTTTGGACCTTCATGATTTATTGACTAAGCTATCCATTTTCCCCATGTGTAAATTGTGTTCTGTCCTTATGATGACTGATGAGGAAAATCTGGCCTTCAGATATTCCAAGATATGACATATACATCAGTAAGGGCTTGATGAATTGAAAATAATATCTGTTAAGGAGTATGACATAGACATTTTCAGTATGGGAAAATGTTAAGTAAAGTTAATTTGACTTCCCATGGCACTTTGAAGTAGAAAATTCTGTCAAACTAATAAAAACTGATAGTTCACCCAAAAATGAAAATTCTGCCATCATTTACTCACCCTCATGTCGTTCCAAACCCGTAAGACTGTCGTTCATCTTCAGAACACAAATGAAGATATTTTTTATGAAATCTGATAAATTTCTGTTCCTCCATTGAAAGCTATGCAACTACCACTTTAATGCTTCAAAAAGTTCATAAAGAGATCATAAAACTAATCCATATGCATTGAGTAGTTTAGTCCAAATTTTCTGAAGAGACAATTTTATATGATGAACAGATTTATCTAGGCTTTTATTCACATATAAACTTTGATCAGCGAACATAAAGCTCAACCGAACCTGCTTGACATGCCAGAACAAAAGTCTTGAAGAAGATCAAACATGCTGCGTAACACGAGAATGAACCTCATTGGTTATTGCACGTCAGGCAAACATGCTTGAACTTCTGTTTACCACAACTAATGTGTGAGATGATAAATGTTTATATGTGAATAAAAGCCCGAATTTAATCTGTTTAGCGTATAAAGCGATCATGTCTCTTCAGAAAATTTGGACCAGAAACTGCGCAGTGTTGTGGCATCATGGAAAAACTGTTAATTTTTACGGAGTGAAGACAGCATCTGAAATGTTGACCGTTTCAAGATGGCGGACGTATCGACATGTCTGGAGCGTAGAAATCATCTACGGTCCTGCCACCAAACCCCCTCATGGAAGAGGAAAGCCAGCTTGCTTGATTTTCAAAGATATTTGAAGTTCGCGGCACCGGTTGCAGTAAACTTGCACGACGTTTGAATAATTTATTAAATGCGCACAGGTGTTTCAATAAATTCAGTTCCTGAAATATTCGTTTCCACTGGATGGCGCCTTCATGAATATTCATGATATAATCATTTTGTGGGCGTGTCCTTGAGACAACGAGCAGAAGAATGGAACTGAAAATAGTGTACCGTACGCTCTTCAAATCGCTACTGTTGAATGGTTGTGAAATCTAAGCTAAAATGTCAATGTTAAGCATAAACTGCAATAATTCACATGCTTAAAACAATGCATAATTTGTGTAATATGATAAATCGTCTGAGCATTTATGCCTGATTGATTACAGGCATTCAGGTAATGGATAACGTAAAGTAAAGACGAGCAAATAACTTATGCTAGCCTAGGGCTATTGTTCAATGTTTTATTCTTTGATTTTTATTTTGTGATGCTTTAAAACTTATTTGAATAGTTTAATTAGTCGCATACCTAGGTCTCATTCGTGCCCTAAATAAATAAGCTAGCCTGTCCTAGGCTTCCTGCTCAAAAGATGCTTACAAACTAAAGTCATTGCCTGATAATCTGAACTAATAATATGAGCCTAGTTTCGATGTTGCACTGCACGAAGTGACCACAAAGTGTCAGTATATGTCAAAAGGACAGTTAACACATTTGGTCAGCCAGTCATGCATACTGTGCCAAGCATCTATTTTGAGAAACTTCTGCTTCTGTAGTGTTGTTTACCATTTTATTTTTATTTTCTTCATAGACGATGCGTACGAATGACCAAATGAGAGCTGAAACCACTCCAACCCTCCCCATCAAACATGTGTCCTCCCACTGGCTCATCATGACGGTCTGAATCCTGGGGTCAGTTAGGACAAATTGGTCATGTGACGTTCCAAACCCTGCGCACCTAACACTGATTGCATCCTCTGATTGGTCCATTTTTTCTTCTCTCTCGCACCTCTTTGTTCCACCACTGACACCCTCAGCATTTATGGCAGACCTTAAAGAGCGTCTCTATGGTGATTTGTTGGCCGTACTGATGGTGGAGAGGGAGAACGGTCATAAAGCGTGTCTGCTGTAGTCTGATAGGGTTTGACAAACATGCTGCCAACACAGTGTCTGATAGGAATGTTTGTACACGAGAAAATATTCCATTATTTTACCATTCAAAAAATGTACACATATCAATGCTAATGGATTTGATCTAATCCAAATAATACAGTGGCCATAGTTTGTATAAAAGTGAGGATATTTTTTTGTGCTGTCCACTTTCTGTCTTGATAAGGAGGTGTTTTATGACACCAAAGGCTTTCTGCTGTGAATGATGGTTTTATAGAATTGCTTCTGCACTGTAAAATTACTTAGTTCTGTCGTCATACACACAGGGCTTGGGTTTACTTGTTCAATGAAACTAAAGCTAATGTGGCTAAGTCTGTTTCATGATCTGAAATCAACTGAAATTAAATGTTTTTTTTCATATGTACAGTTAAAAATAATTACTAAATAAATTCAGATAGATAGATAGATAGATAGATAATTAATCTTTTTTTTTTCTTCATTTAATCATGAGCTTGTTTCATTTCATAAATAAGATTGAATAAACTAAGGCATTATTATTTCTAAGTTTCACCACCGGTCCACCTGGAAAAGTCCCACCCGTCATGAAAAATTCACTAAAAGTTTTGTTTTTAGAAACTTCAGTCGTGTGCAGGCAGCTGTATATGATAGACCCTCTGATGACCCAAAATAATGCACAGTTTGCTAGATGATGAGAATGGCACATCTTACCCCACATCTCCTAAAGTTGACTCCCCCTGACCGTCACCCCTTTCGTCTTTGATAAAAATGAATTCATGTTTCTTAAAAGATTCCATTAATAATTTCCAAGGCAAACTTAATGGTTTAAGAATCCATTAAACAATTAGAGAGATTAAGAAGGAAATGTTTCCACAAGCTTATTTTTAGATCATGTGACCTCTCATGTTGCATCTTTCTCTCCATGATGTTAAAACTCTGTCTCGCTCACCACAGATCACGTGTCTGATGCGAAACCCTCATGAAGCTCAGCTGTATGTTTCTGATGGAGATTTGCGGGTTCTTCTGGGAAGATCTCCTTCCTCTCTCCAGATGTAGGTCATCCTTTTGTCTCTCCTGTTCTAGGGCAAGATACTATTTGACGTTGCCATGCCATTCATAGAAAGCTAATGTTGCCATGGAAATGTGTAACAAGCGATGGTGGTGGTGGGCTACAGTGGATGTGAAGGAGGGAAGGGGAAGAGAAAAGGGCTTGTCAGTGAACTGAAGTAATGTTGAGGGAAGGAAGATAAATGCCTGTATGCTTTTGTTCGCTCTGGATGCATGATGGGTCAAGGCTGATTAAAAGGAGCAGCTGGCTGCATTCGGCATGTGGATGATCCTAAACGAAAAGGGGGAGAGACTTACTGGAAGATGAGACGTGATTTGTTGTTGTGTTGTTTTAGGTCCCACTCAATCCTCTTGAGGTTTAACATGAACAGCATATAAAATATCAAAGAGGTCGTCTGCTTAAGGCTGTAAATGTTCATGCAAATATGAAACACTCAATGAAAGTGAATTCATTTAAAAACATTACTTGGAGCCTTTTATAGCCTTTTTTTGAGAATTTGTTACTTAATAAATTAATAAATCTGTTATTTTTCTAGATGAACTGAAAATGTGACAATTTCCCCCAACATCCCCAAAATATGTTCTAAGAACCTTTTAATAATGTTCTTATTAAGTTATGAAAACATTATTTCTGAATGCCCTCTGAACAACACAAATGGTAAAGAAACATTCCATTATATCAATTTGCAAATATTACTTGCAAAAATTTTTGTGAAGTTTTTAAAGTTTTTGTGCTGATGTTTTAAGAACATTTTTAAAGACCAGATAACTTTGAACGGACATTCTATTAAAGGTTTAGTTTACCCAAAAATTCTAATTCTGTCATTATTTACTCACCCTCATGTTGTTCCAAACCCGTAAGACTTTCGTTTATCTTCGAAACACAAATGAAGATATTTTTAATGAAATCTGAGACATTTCTGTTCCTCTATTGAATTCATGCAACTACCACTTTGATGCTTCAAAAAAATCGTAAAACATAACACAAGAATGAACCTCATTGGTTCTTGTTGAAACGCAAACGCCCTGCGTAACACAAGAATGAACCTCATTGGTTCTTGCTGAAGCTCAAACGTGCTGCGTAACACGAGAATGAACCTCATTGGTTCTTGCTGAAGCTCAAACGTGTTGCGTAACACAAGAATGAACCTCATTGGTTCTTGCTGAAGCTCAAACGTGCTGCGTAACACAAGAATGAACCTCATTGGTTCTTGCTGAAGCTCAAACGTGCTGCGTAACACGAGAATGAACCTGATTGGTTCTTGCAGAAGCTCAAACGTGCTGCGTAACACGAGAATGAACCTGATTGGCTCTTGCTGAAGCTCAAACGTGCTGCGTAACACGAGAATGAACCTCATTGGTTCTTGCTGAAGCTCAAACGTGCTGCGTAACACGAGAATGAACCTGATTGGCTCTTGCTGAAGCTCAAACGTGCTGCGTAACACGAGAATGAACCTCATTGGTTCTTGCTGAAGCTCAAACGTGCTGCGTAACACGAGAATGAACCTGATTGGTTCTTGCTGAAGCTCAAACGTGCTGCGTAACATGAGAATGAACCTCATTGGTTCTTGCAGAAGCTCAAACGTGCTGCGTAACACGAGAATGAACCTGATTGGTTCATGCTGAAGCTCAAACGTGCTGCGTAACATGAGAATGAACCTCATTGGTTCTTGCTGAAGCTCAAACGTGCTGCGTAACACGAGAATGAACCTCATTGATTCTTCCTGAAGCTCAAACGTGCTGCGTAACACGAGAACGAACCTCATTGGTTCTCGCACGTCAAGCAAACATGCTTGAATTTCTGTTTACCATGAGTAGATGAATGTTTATATGTGAATAAAAGCCTTAATACAGTCTTTGCATTATATAAAGCAATTGTGTCTCTTAAGAAATGTTTGACTAATCCGCTCAATTCATATGGATTAGTTTCACGATCTTTTTTTGAACTTTTTGAAGCGTCAATATTGTAGTTGTGCAGGGACAGAAATCTCTCAGATTTCATCAAAAAGATCCTCATTTGTTTTCCGAAGATGAACAAAAGTCTTATGGGTTTGGACTGACAGGAGGGTGCGTAAATAAATACAGAATTATCATTTTAGTGGGGAACTAACCTTTTAATGTTAATAAAAGAACCGTTGAGAGAACCTTGCCCGAACGTTTCGAGAACGTTCCCTGTTAACCGGGATTCCCAACCTTTCTTTTGAACCCTTTTAGCTAGAAAGGGGTCAGTCTGAGTCATTTTAGAAAAGCACTAATCAGCTGTTTAGTGATTGATTGAGCATCTGCCATGACAAAGCAAGTGTTTAAAAGGTACTTCTTCGCTTTTATTCACACTGCGGTTGTCTGTTGCTCTGGGTTTCCTTTGGAAAATGCCTGATCTTCTCCTCCTTCCTCTAAGGCAGTAATACTCATGTAAGCCCAAAGAAGTGCTGCATTTTATGAGCCAGGATTCATTGCTGTGACTTAAGTTACTCTATCCAGTATGGCTGCCAGCTGTAGGTGTTACAACTTTGAACCAAGGTTCTTCATAAAGGTCAACCAAACACAAAACCTTAATTACCTCCAGGGATATTTGTATTGTTCTACGTGTTCCTGACTGCATTAGTAACTAGTCCTCCATTTTTCTTTCTGCTTGGCACATAACTCTGACTCTGCCGTGGCACGGTGCCGGCATTCAGAGGCCGAGTGTGTGGTCACTGCGGTGTGAGAGCTTTTGTTGAGGCCCAGGGGAATCATACATTATGTGCAAAGGGGAATTCTGCTGGGTTTCTGAATGCCTGTCCGAAGTAGTTTTGAGGGAAACAACTTAAAACATAAAAATATTTAAATCTTAATTTCCAATGACTGTGGAGGATCAAAAGTAAAACAACAGCAAACGTTTCTAATCATTCATAGTCAACATGTCAGAAAATAAAAATGTTTTGTACATATTGACAATTCTTTTTTTTTTTTCTACATTTAGGGAGGCATGTTTTTTTCTAATTATATACAAATAAACAAATATGTGAATCAGTGGCAGAAATTATCTTTTCCATGAAGGGGCGATATTTTATTTTATTTTATTTTATTTTATTTTATTTTATTTTATTTTGTTATAAAGTCAGATGGAACAAATAAAACGTCTCGGTTACGTATGGTAACCCTCGTTCCCTGAGTCCAGGGAACGGAGACGCCTCGTCGGGGGAGTTCCCCTGACGAATTGGGATCACGCCAGGGATCCAACCGCCTTCGAGAGAGTTTAACAACGAGCCAATGAAAGAGAACTGAATTGGCATGCAATATTTGCATTCCGCGACCCGCCTACCAGCGCGGGTATAAAAGGCGGAAGTAAACATTGCGCAATGCTTTTCGCTGAGGAGCCGAACAGTGTCCAGTCCTCCGCGAAGGTACAGCAACATGGCGACGGGACGAGGCGTCTCCGTTCCCTGGACTCAGGGAACGAGGGTTACCATACGTAACCGAGACGTTCCCTTTCGTCAGCAGGGAACTCCGACGCCTCGTCGGGGGAGTTCCCCTGACGAATTGGGATCCCTACAAAAACGCCATGGTGCTGGCCCCTTCCAGCGCCCAGCTAAGCTACCCTGCAGCAGTTTCCAGAAAAATTTTGCGGGAGCTAGCTAGGGAATCACACTGCTGTTCCGCAAGACCCAATCAGTGGATATTGGATAACACTGGGAAAGTGTGCCCATCCCCAAGGAATATAATAAGGGGGGGGAACGCTGCGGAAGCTGAGGCAGCCTAGAGGAAGGCCCTCAAATACGCACATGTACTAACCACATAGGGTAGTGAAACATATGGCAGTCCTTGAAGGTAGTCCCAGTCCGGAGGAGTGAGGAGCGTACTCAACAGGGACGACAGAATGAGTCTGTCAAGGGGAAGACACGGCTGAACTGCACGTGGCAATCATGGGTCGCCGCAGGGACCACTGGAAAAACACCCAGTCTACTAGCAACTCCTTACTGAAGGTAGCAGACCTGGCGCCGGCGGTCCGCAACGCCTGGCACCGGAGGGGGTGATGGAGGAACTCACGAGGTTAGCCGTTTGTTGGGTAACCAACGGAGCAAAAAGACGCACGTATCCGCTCACGGAATGGCGTCGCAAGCCGACACACCCATTCCCTCTAATTACTGGCCGTAGCGAGTACTCGGGAGGAAACAGGTTCCACACGTAGGCTATAAAATCTAGCGAACGTGTTCGGTGTCGCCCAGCCCGCAGCTCTACAAATGTCTTTTAGCGAGGCGCCTTGTGCCAGAGCCCAGGAGGCGGCAACACCCCTAGTGGAGTGAGCTCGCAACCTGGGCGGGCAGGGCTCACCTTGAGACTCATAAGCCCTGGTGATAGCGTCCACTAACCAATGGGCTAACCTCTGCTTGGAGACAGCCTTCCCCTTCTGCTGGCCTCCGTAACAAACAAAGAGCTGATCTGAGGTCCTGAAGCTTTGCGTTCTGTCTATATAAACCCGGAGGGCCCGGACGGGACAGAGAAAAGCTAGGGCTGGGTCTGCCTCCTCCTGGGGCAGCACTTGCAGGTTCACTACCTGGTCCACAAAAGGAGTGGTAGGAACCTTGGGCACATATCCGAGCCGGGGTCTCAATATAACATGAGCAAGGCCAGGCCCGAACTCTAGGCACGATTCGTCGACCGAAAATGCCTGCAGATCCCCTACCCTCTTGAAGGAAGCCAATGCTAACAGGAGCGCTGTCTTGATGGACAGGATATTAAGCTCAACTGTCGTCAAAGGCTCAAAAGGAGGACTTTGGAGCGCTCTAAGCACTAAAGTTAAGTCCCAAGAGGGTACAGGGTGCAAATCGCGAGGTGGATTTAGCCTCCTAGCACCCTTGAGGAATCTGATGACCAGGTCGTGCTTTCCCACGGACTTACCTTCAACTACATCGTGATGTGCGGCTATTGCGGCAACATACACTTTGAGGGTGGAGGGAGACAGCCTTCGCTCCAACCCCTCTTGTAGGAAGGAGAGCACGACTCTGATCGGGCAAGTTCGTGGGTTCTCCCCGTTGGAAGAACACCAGCCGACGAACAGGTTCCATTTCAGAGCATAGAGGCGCCTCGTAGAGGGGGCTCTAGCTGAGGAGATGGTATCTACCACTGCCTGTGGCAGGCCATCTAGAACCTCCGCATCCCGTCCAGGGACCAGACATGAAGTTTCCAGAGGTCTGGACGCGGGTGCCATAGAGTGCCCCGTCTCTGAGAAAGTAGGTCGTTCCTCAGAGGAATCGGCCAAGGAGGGGCTGTCGCGAGGAGCATGAGTTCTGGGAACCAAGTCCGGGTTGGCCAATACGGGGCCACCAAAAGGACCTGCTCCTCGTCCTCCCTGACCTTGCACAGAGTCTGTGCAAGAAGGCTCACTGGGGGAAACGCATATTTGCGTAGGTCCCGGGGCCAGCTGTGTGCCAGGGCATCCGTGCCGAGAGTTCCTTCGGTCAGGGAGTAATACCACTGGCAATGGGTCGTGTCCGGAGAGGCAAACAGGTCTACCTGTGCGGCTCCGAAGATTCGCCAAATCAGCTGGACCACCTGGGGATGGAGTCGCCATTCTCCCGGGAGGGGAGGCTGACGTGAAAGCTCGTCGGCCACATGATTGAACTCCCCAGGGACATGAACGGCACGAAGCGACCTCAGATGCTTCTGACTCCATAGGAGGAGGTGGGAGGCGAGTCGCGACATACGACGGGAGCGCAGACCACCTTGTCGGTTGATGTACGCAACGGTCGCAGTGCTGTCCGTACGGACCAGTACGTGCTTGTGTTTGAGAAGGCCCTTGAGGCGACACAAGGCTAAGCGTACTGCTTGCAACTCTAGGCAGTTGATGTGCCAATGCAGCTGGGGCCCTGTCCACAGACCCGAGACTGCATGCCCTTTGTACGTGGCCCCCCAGCCCTTGGCAGAAGCATCTGTGAAAACCACAGCATGCCTGGAAACCTGGACTAGGGGCACTCCGGCCCGTAGAAACACAGGATCCGACCAAGGGGTGAAGGTTTGGCGACAGTGCGGGGTGACTTTGACCCGGAACGTGCCGCTCTGCCACGCCCACCTCGGGACTCGATCGTGAAGCCAGTGCTGGAGCGGTCTCATATGCAACAGGCCGAGCGGCGTTACTGCGGCTGCGGCTGCCATATGCCCCAGGAGCCTCTGAAACTGTTTCAGTGGGACCGCTGACTTGCCTCGAAAAGACTTGAGGCAGTTGAGCACTGACTGGACGCGTTCCTCCGTGAGGCGCGCAGTCTGGGCGACCGAGTCCAGTTCCATACCGAGATAAGAGATCTTCTGCACGGGGCAGAGTTTGCTCTTGTCCCAGTTGACCTGAAGCCCCAACTGGCTGAGGTGCCGGAGCACCATGTCCCTGTGATCGCACAACACATCTCGCGAGTGAGCTAGAATGAGCCAGTCGTCGAGATAGTTGAGAATGCGAACGCCTTGCTCTCTCATGGGAACAATGGCCGCCTCCGCGACTTTCGTGAAGACACGGGGCGACAGGGCCAGCCCGAAGGGTAGGACCTTGTACTGATATGCTCGACCCTCGAAAGCAAACCGAAGAAATGGTCTGTGTCGGGGAAGAATCGAGACATGAAAGTACGCGTCCTTCTGGTCGATCGCTGCAAACCAATCCCGGGGACGGATGCATTCGAAAATGCGTTTCTGCGTGAGCATCTTGAACGGGAGCTTGTGCAGGGCCCGATTCAATACTCGCAGATCCAGGATTGGCCGTAACCCACCGCCTTTCTTGGGTACAATGAAGTAAGGGCTGTAAAGCCCTGACCTCATATCGGCTGGAGGGACCGGCTCGATCGCGTCCTTCGCCAGCAGGGCGTCGATCTCTTTCCGCAAGACAGGAGCATCCAGTGGACGCACACGGGTGAAGTGGACGCCCCTGAACTTGGGAGGCCGGCGTGCAAACTGAATTGCATAGCCGAGCCGGACGGTGCGGATGAGCCAATGCGACGGACTCGGGAGCGCTAACCAGGCCCCAAGTGACTGGCGCAACGAGCCCACCCGCACCACCGGCGTACCCGCGGAGGGGCAGCGAGGTGGAAGGCAGGGACACGGCTCCGGAAGGGGAGGGGAGGAGGAAAGGAGCAAGGCCCGAGGGCGGCTGCTGGCCTCGTTGCCTTCCCGCCCAGCGGCAGACAGGAGTGGCGAGACCGAGGTGGCGCCAGTGCTATCTGAGAGCTGGGGAGAGGGGACTGAGAGTGGCGAGACCTGAGGGTGGCGCACACTGCCGTCCCACTCTCTAACGGGAGAGACTGCTCGTTCAGCAGTCTCCGCCGTAAATGACCCAGAGGAGGAAGAAACTGCTCTTTTATTGAAGTTTTGGGTACCACCGACCGGCTGGTCGGTGGCGGAACAGAAAAGACAAACGAAAGATTCTCCACCCGGCCCTCCTCCGGGGGAAGGAGGGGAGCAGAGGCCCCCTCCTGAAGAACAGTTCCTCGATCCTCTGGGTCGCCCGTCTCAGGACCGCCTCTTCCCCTTGGCCTTCTTGGGAGTCGGAGGCGGCTGAGCAGGCGGGGGAGCCCTCTTACGACCGGCGCCCCGCCTCCTGGGGTTGGACTGCTGCCCAGGAGGAGGAGCGGAGGCAGCCGCAGGAGGGTGCCCTCGGCGACGAGTAGTCCGAGGCTCTTCGGCCGCAGAAGACGGGCCAGCAACATCCCGTCTCCTGGGCAGGACATGCCGAAGGGCCTCAGACTGCTTCTGGACAGGCGGAGAACTCTTGGGCGAAGTCCCCCACCGCGTCGCCGAAAAGGCCCCCTCGGGATATGGGAGCATTCAGGAATCTAGCCCTTTCTGACTCCCGCATATCCGCGAGGGTAAGCCAAAGGTGGCGCTCCTGGACCACCAAAGTGGACATCGCCGTCCCAGAGAACGTGCGGTGACTTTCGTCGCCCGGAGGGCGAAGTCTGTCGCCACACGCAGCTCCTGCAGCACCCCTGGGTCGGGACCACCCTGCTGCATGTCATGAAGCGCTTTGGCCTGGTGGACCTGAAGCAACGCCATGGCATGCAGGGCGGAAGCGGCCTCTCCACACGCCGTGTAAGCCTTCTCGGTCAAACCGGAGGAGAACCTACAGGCGCGGGAGGGGAGCAGAGGGGCACCCCGCCAAGTGGAAGCGGTCTTCGGACACAAGTGCATCGCTACTGACCGCTCCACTGGGGGGATTCCCTCGTACCCCTTAACCGCTCCACCATCCAGGGTGGTGAGGGGGGAGGAATGAGAAGGTCTATGTCTGGCAGACAGAGGTGCCGTCCACGACTTCGTCAACTCCTCATGCACTTCCGGGAAGAATGGGACCGGGGCGGGACGCTGAGAACCAGCGCGGGCCGCCCCGATACACCAATCATCAAGCCGCGAAGGTTCGGGACACGGTGGAGGGTTCCACACGAGCCCAACATTCGCGGCCGCCAGGGCAAGCATAGCGGCCAACTCAGGATCCGGCTCGGCCGCGGCCACCACACCCGAAGGGGGTAGACCCGCCGAGTCGTCACCTGAGGATGACCGCTCTCCCTCCGATGCAGCGATAGACATCGCATCGTCAGGTGGCGCCCCGAAGGAGACCACCGGAACCGTACGAGGCGGCTCCAGCGGCTCCAACGGGGGCACCGATGGCAACGGCGCTACTGAGGAGTGGGAACCTCGAGAGGATCTTTCACCTGGCGAGATATTCCGCACTGTAACCCTCAAACGCTCACCAACAGCCACAGCTGAAGTAGTCGCC
Organism: Rutilus rutilus; assembly: GCF_951802725.1. Taxonomy (NCBI): domain Eukaryota; kingdom Metazoa; phylum Chordata; class Actinopteri; order Cypriniformes; family Leuciscidae; genus Rutilus; species Rutilus rutilus. The sequence goes on from NC_140232.1 coordinate 3,765,895, forward strand.
TGCTGGACTGAACCAGCCGACGAACTAGATCGGGTGTAGACTGAAGGGACACCCTCAGCGATTTTCCGCTGAAGGATTTTAAGTCTCGAGCGGAGCGTCGCCAGAGTCATGTTCCCGCAGTGGGAACATGACTCGTTCACAAATGCTGCCTCCGCGTGCGCTAAGCCCAAGCACGGGACACAGTATCTGTGACCATCACCCTGCGACAGAAGTCTACCGCATCCAGAAACACACGGGCGAGATGACATCTTTGTCACGTAGACAAAGGCGCAGGTCGCCCGAAAAAGCTCTTTCAGGAAAGAGAGAGAACCTCTCTTTCACGTGCCGAAGCACACAGGGACCCACCGCGGCCACACACGGGGAAACTGCAAGCCCGTGTGGGCACTCAATACCAGCCGTGAAAACGGCTTTTGATTTAAACAATAAAGCACGGCTGGCAGCAGGAAGCGGCGATCGCTGACAGGCTGTAACACCGGCAGACAGAGAGGACTCTTCCCTGAAGAGGACTCGATGAAAAACTTCTCTTTAATCTCTCAGGCGAAGGAAACAGCAGACAGTTGAATCCTGTTCGGCTCCGAGGCGATAAGCATTGCGCAATGTTTACTTCCGCCTTTTATACCCGCGCTGGTAGGCGGGTCGCGGAATGCAAATATTGCATGCCAATTCAGTTCTCTTTCATTGGCTCGTTGTTAAACTCTCTCGAAGGCGGTTGGATCCCTGGCGTGATCCCAATTCGTCAGGGGAACTCCCCCGACGAGGCGTCGGAGTTCCCTGCTGACGAAAGGGAACATGGAGAAGTTTATAATAAGCAGAAGGTGCCATTACAAATACACCAAGTTTAAGTCAAATCTCTTAATATTCAATTCATTACACTATTAAAAATAAAGGTTCTTTATCGGTTCCATGAAGAACCTTTAACATCCTTAGAACCTTTGCATTCCACAAAAGGTTTTTTAATAGTGGAAAAATGTTCTTCAGATTATTAATGTTCTTCACGCTAAGAAAAAAATGGTTCTTTTGAGAGCTGCTCACTGAAAGGTTTACGTGGAACCAAAAATAGTTATTTTATGGCACTGTCGTGAAAACACCCTTTTGGAACCTTTATTTTCATGTAATTTACAAAAGTCTGATGCCACTAGTGAAAAGCTTCTAAAAAAAAGCATGCATTCTGTTTTTACAATATTTTTTTTTCCATTACAAATATCTAGTTCAGTCATTCAGCTGATTGGCCCTTTGCTGATCCCATGCAGCCAATGAGATTGCTTGCTCAACATTTAAATACTCTGGTTGAGTGTTGTCCTTCAGTGCTATCAGAGGTCCTCTGAGACCCTCCACCTCCCCAGCTCCACCTGCCCAAATCTGCTACTGGATTTATGTATGTCTATTTATGCAACAGCATAAAACTATTCAGAGTGTTGTTATGATTTAAATTATATTATCTGCAATTTGACAGAAAAAAAATATATATATATTTTTGTTAATATCATTATTGTAATTATTAAGATTTTTTTCCATGCAAGAATACGTAAACTTTTAAACATGTAAAACATTGCCGCCACATTTGTAATTCTAAAGACCATGATCCTCAATTCTTTTTGACATGCACTGCGAGACCATTACGAAATATTTAGTATAGTTTTAGTTTTACAAACAGATTGTTCATCAGTGATCTCAGAACTCTCTGCTGGTGTTGAGGCTGTACTCCACAGTGCATACTAATAGCAGGCTTTCTTTGGCACACTGGTGTACACTGTGCATTAGTGATGTCATTGCTTTTGTTGGGTTCTCTGATGCAGTCCTGCAGGACACTAAAGCTTAGCCTACAGAAAACAAACCAGCTTTATTAAGCAGCTTTCACTGCGACAAGCAACAATGCGAACTAACATCATGGTGGAAATTACTTTCACTAGTGGCAGTTTATATATGCTTACAAAATGTTGCTTTTTGTTGAGACTGAGCTCACAGCATGCCATTTGAACAAGTGTTGTAATACTTTACGATGTGTGTGTGTGTGTGTGTGTGTGTGTGTGTGTGTGTGTGTGTGTGTGTGTGTGTGTGTGGTAAAACGTACATTGTAAGGACCAAATGTCCCCACAAGGATTGTAATGCCAGAAATTTTTGACCTTGTGTGTGTGTGTGTGTGTGTGTGTGTGTGTGTGTGTGTGTGTATATGTGTGTGTGTGTGTGTGTGTGTGTGTGTGTGTGTGTGTGTGTGTGTGTGTGTGTGTGTGTGTGTGTGTGTGTGTGTGTGAAGTTTGTGCATAAATAAGTGGCATTCTGCAAGTACTGCAAGAAGTACGAGTCCCGCTGTGCTTGATGAACTCTGTGTGCCAACATTCACACTGCTTGCGCAAGAAGTCTGCTTTAATAAATGACACCCATTAGCATTACAAAGCAAAGTGCTAAAATGACGGCTGAGTTGGTGGGCTGGACATCTACGAGGGGGTCTGCACTCAGATCCTGAGACACACACACTGGGAGAAAGAAGAAGAGCAGTCTGGATGTGATGGATTTGAGTTTGGATGTTACACTTGCGAACTGAATGATGAAGACGGTGTAAAAGCATAATAGATAATATGAGATTACACAGCACACTCCAAACAGACGTATGGATGCTAGGAGTCAAACCGCTGAAGATCATCACATGGCAAACAGCACCTGTAAGTCAAATCTCTTCATATTCAGTTCATCAGGGGCAAAAAGTCTTATACGGCTAGTGAAGATACAGCTTTTTTGAGTTATTTTCTAATATAACTTTTTTTCACCATTACAAATGATGCACTCTAAAAAATTATGGGTTGTTTTAACCCAATTTTAGGTCCCAATTTGACCCAAAGTTGGGTTGAAACAACCCAGCATTTTTTAGAGTGTATTATCTGCAATTTGTGAGAAAATGCACATTTTATTTAAAGGTAACAAATTCTAAAACTTTACAGTGTTGCATTTAAAAAATCATGTTGTCATATGCTTTTGAACACTACTTTACTTCAGTAATATTTAGTTTTGTGTGACAAACAGCTGGTTTTCATGCTTTAATAATTTTTTATTTTACAAAATAATGAACATTTGAGGAACACGGGAGGTTGATTGAGAAACAGTCTGCTTTCCTGTAAAAGTAGGAACTGCAGTGAGGTCACCTGATGAGTTGAGATGCAGTTTTCCCTTTTTTGCTTTGTTAATATCATTATTAAAATCATCTGTCCTGCTTTGTCCAGATGTGAAGATGGCTTCGGTGCTCTTTGGAGTGATTTTGGCTAATGCAGTGGTAATGTTAAATTCTGACTTCTTTCTCTATATCTCAATTTTGAAATTCTTTTCAATTTTAAATACCCACGTTCTCTGCTTTTTTTCTTCTTCTTTTGCATGTTTTAAAATGAAGATAATGGGTATGTGTGAACCAACTCAATCTTGGTCAGAAAGGACAGAAAGAGGAATTTTGGGTAAGTAAATGTTGTATTTTACCCTCACAGATTTTGATCATAAAACTAAGCATTTAAATATCTTACTAAGACATATTATTGGCAGAATAATTCTATGAAAATACAGTAAAAATGCAGTAACACTACAGTAAACAATTTACTGAAGAACCTGTACATTGCCTGGTTTTATTTTTTTATTTTTTTTATTTTTACAATTATTAAAATGAAAAACCATCAAATTTGAAGTGTCATATTGAGTTTACAGCATTTCACTGTAAATAAGATGATTTGTTTTTGTTTTTTTTACTTCCAAAAACATTAACAGTATTAATTTCATTACAATTTTAACTGTAAATATTGTAAAAATGCTTAAGGAAAAAACTTGTAAATAGGTTAACAGCAAGTTCCCGTACTATATACAGGGAAAAACCGGACATTTCATGTAATTTTTTTTACAGTAAAATACTGTTAAATGTACAGTTTTTAGTAGAAAAAAAGGCTAATCAAATTATAATTTACAGTGGAAAAACTGTAAACTGACATTCCCAGAATTTTCTGTGTGACACTTCACATTTGAAAGTATTTGATTTAAATAATTATGTTTCTTAATAGTTTTATCAGTTATAGGTTTTATATTGCATCTTCTGTTGTTTAATGAACGTTTATTGCATTATTTTAGTGTCACGCGTGCAATGACTTCTGTATACTAGTATAATTCAGCTTATGGAAAGGCTACTTGTGATGAACTTCATGATTCTTCATCTTTTATCACCTGCATTATTATGCTGGTTGTCACTGTCAGTATATATTAAAGGTACCAAATAGATTGTAGTAGCAGTGTAGTTGGATTTACCTGTTTAAATTGGCATTTGCAATTTTCTTGTTTGTAAATTGTTTGTTGTAAGACATGTTTATAAAATATATGGAAAAATGTACAGGTTGATCTGTAAATGTTTAAATTTTTAGAACGTATACTGTCAACCATTTAACAGGTTTGTATTATAGCAGGTTTTACAGTCTTTTACAGTTAATATTACAATCATTTTTAACAGGACTCCATTTATAAAATCATGCAATTTTGATATAGCCTATCAGGAAAATTAATTTGTTTTGTTGTATCATTTGGAATTAATGTTGGTTGTTATTTATTAGACACTTACTGTCGTAATGAAAGCACAGCTACAAGCAAGCAACACCCTCAAGGGTACAATGGTAACGTTATGATCACAGATCCTTTCAGAGCTCTAAAATCCTTAAAGCCCATAAAATCATTTTATCCCGGCCTTAAAACTCTTCTTTGATCACCAAAATGACATATTAAAACGTATTTTCCCTTGAAAAAAAGTCTTCATGCCTTAAAATAGCTTGAATGTAACTCGACACCCTTGCCTCATTTAGTATACGCGGTTCTATGAATATGCAAATGTAACCCGCCTCCACTCACTCACAGCAGCAGGTACAGTATGTATATATATATATATATATATATATATATATATATATATATATTTTATATATAGTTTATATATATATACATATATAGAGAGTTTATATATTATATATATACATATATTATAGAGTTTATATATATATATATATATATATATATATATACCTCAATTAAATACATTTTGAAATAAAATACTAATAATTAAACAAGGCTCAAACATCCATTTCATAACAGACATGCGTGTTTATTTGAGTGACTTCCGTCAATGAAACATCACACTGAAGCCTGTAAAGCATTGAAATAAATATCAGTAAATAATATTAACTTAAATAATATAACAAAGTTAAATATTTTATATATATAATATATATATTTATATTATAACTAATGGAATATTGTTAAATTCGCTGATAATCGGGTGACCGGATCGCAAAACAGAAAGCCGACAAAGCTTAAATTTATTTTTAAGGTTTTAAAATAGGCCCTACCCTATTTCCAAGGTTTTTCTACTTGCTAGGTTAACATAGGTTAACATTAATAGGTTAACATTTAATTGCTAACCTATTATTTCTTTTGTAAACAAAGCTTTCTGCATCACTCGTGTCATAATATTCATGTAAAACAGCATTCACATACAAAAAAATGTGTTATATATACCGCGGTGGTGCGGTTGTCAAGTTTACCGGCACAGCCCTATTCTTAAAGCATATTAAAAACACCACATAGACATATAAACAACATTAAAAGCTGGATTTTCACCACAGGGGGACTTTAAAATTTAATCCACAGATGCTTAACCATAAAGCCGTATATTATTGGATGTATTAAATATGTGAACATTTGGAAGTAAACCAGTAGCATTTCACTTGAAACCGCATGCACTGGAAAAAGAGCCAGGGTCAAAAAATGTCTCAAATTTATAAAAATGCTTCCAAAAACCTAGATATTGTGCAAAGTTCTTGTTTTTAATATATATAAGCAGTATCACACGAGCAAGAGTGCTGTTTTCCCTGATATCAGCACGTTTGCAAATGTGATATTGATTTTATACATCAATCCAATAATCAGTATTAATAGGCTATTAGGTGGCTTACAATTTAGAGCCGTTGCACATATTCTTTGAAACGGGCTTCCGAATTGCAAAGGCAGCCTGTGATTATCGATAATAATTAAACCGCTGACTTCCCTTCTCACCTTCTCAACCTGTTGCAGATGTGCCAGACTCGAACCTTCTGCTCCAGAACGATGCCATGTACCAGCTCGTGAACACATCGTTCAGTTTCCAACAGGCTTCGCGTTACTGCCATGGTCAGTCGAGTGCCCTCACAACCTCAGGGGTCAAAGAGGACGAGGAGGGAGCGCAGAAGTTACTCCTCAGATCCAACCTCAAGAGCCCCGTCTGGTTCAGAACCAGCCGAAGCCAGAACCCCACAGCACAACTTCCCCAACAGAGTAAGTTTGAGCAAACGTTATTCCTGTAATGTTATTAGAATGTTCTTTCAAAGTTAATGTGGTTTTTAATAATGTTCTTAACACTTTAGAACAAAAACATCATTCATGGGATGTTTTTTTTTCTGAAACATTTTAGTAATTGTTCAGAGAACATTCAAAAGTAATGTTTCCAAAATGATAAAATGTAATGTTTCCTTAATGTTCGCAATAAAATAAAATAAACAATGTTAAAAAGTTTTTTTTTTTTTACTGACGTTTTGAACGTTCAGAACGCTTTCAGAAATAATGTTTTTGGTTAGTTAAAAATAACCATCCTAGGTGTATATGACTTCTTTAACTATATTAAAAAACAGCCTGGCTCTTCCCAGATTTATAATGGGAGTGAATGGTGCCTCCATACGACTCCAGGGGGTTAATAAAGGCCTTCTGAAGCAAAGCAATGCGTTTGTGAATGAAAAATAATCCATATTTATAACTTTATAAACTGCAATCACTGGCTTCCGGTAACGGCCGTACGCAAGTCTGGTTCTGGTGGAAGAGTGACCTCTGACCTGACGGAAAGCCAGTGATTTATAGTTTATAAAGTTATAAATATGGATGTTTTTCACATTGCTTCAGAAGGCCTTTATTAACCCCCTGGAGTCGTATGGAGGCACCATTCACTCCCATTATAAAGCTTGGAAGAGCCAGGATATTATTTAATTTATCTCTGATTGTGTTCGGCTGAAAGAAGAATGTCATATACACCTAGGATGGCTTGAGGGTGAGTAAATCATGGGCTAATTTTCATTTTTGGGTGAACTATCCCTCTGAACTGAAATCTCTGAACCTTCACAGAAATGGTCTTCCCAGGTTTATCTTTCAAGTCTAAGGACGGCTATGCCAGAGTGAACGCGTCTTTCCCGTCTCTGTCCGCGGTGAGCGCTTGCGTGCGCGTGCAGTGGGACCCGCGGCACGAGAACGTGTCCACGGTGTTCTCGTACGCCGCACGCGTTTTCATCAACGAGTTCCAGCTGCGCGGACAGCGAAACCACGCCGACAGGAAGGTCCGCCTAGCGCTTCTCATTCAAGGACAACATCATCCTTACAAAGCCGAGCTGCCCATTGATGGAGACTGGCACCATGTTTGTGTCACGTGGCGCTTCAGCGATGGATTTTGGGCGATTTATGTGGACGGAAGAACGGGAGATTCTGGGCATGGGAAGGCACGGGAAAAGGCAAATGATATATATGGAGACGGGATATTTATATTAGGGCAGGACCAGGATACCTTTGGTGGAACTTTTACGGAGCCGTTTTTTGGAAACTTGACTGACCTGAACATTTGGGGTGAAGCTCTGGAGGTGCAGGCGCTGAACACCTGCTCAGAGCTGACCAATCACAGAGCTTTATTCAGATGGCGGGACAGGAGCCTCATCACTGTCCATCACTCCGTCCAGAATATGTCTGCAACACTCAACTGTCCAGGTTAGCTTCGTTTGTTATTATTATTTAACATGCACTATTATAATCGAAATATATATAGGCCTAATATATTTTACATTATTTATATTATATTTTATATGTATATTTAATACTGTAATATTTAAAATATACTAGTTTTTGCTAAATATTTTGCCTAATAAACAATGTTTTTGTTACTGTCATATTTTCTATTTAATTCTAAGAGTCCAATGTAGCTTTAACTGTCTACTTTGAATTATATTTATTATATATTTTCAATTGTTATAATTTTTTTTTGTTAAATGGCAGAAGATTCATGTGGGATCTGTAAATAAATATTACTATAATTAGGGGCCAAGTACCGAAGGGGCATTTTTCCGCCATTTTGAATTTTCCTTAACCTACATGTTCAAACTCCTCCTTGGCTAGTTGCTCCGATTTTCACGAAAATGTAACCAGATCATCTTCAGACCATGCTGACAAAAAGTTATAGAATACACGTTGATTTGTCAAACAGGTTGTGAATAATGTGCAAATGAATTCGATGAAGAGCACACCAAAATGACTGTGAATTATGGGCCTTACCATACATCCGGCGCAAAGCAGCGCCAGCGCAACGCAAGTGTTTTTGCTAGTTTCAGCCCGACGCGGTTTTCATTTTCATGTCCTGCACCACGTTGTTTAAATAGAAAATGCATTTGCGCCCATGTCAGCGTGTCATTGTCAACATACTCTGACCACACCGCATCAATTTGGTCACAGCGCCACCTATTGGTCAAAAGTGATAAACCATTAAATCACAGTACTAGTGATTGTATTTATGATTTCTTTTCCAGCCATTTTGCCTGAAATAATCTTAAAATGTCGTTAATTGCTCATTTTTTCAGTTGGTCTGATGCTCCCATGACTTATCGTTCCGTCTTTTATATATATATATATATATATATATATATATATAGTTGTCCAATACTTTGGAATCCTTTGATATTTAACAAAACAACTGTAATAATACTACATATATAATATAATTTTTTTGTGGTTGTTTCAGCTGATATGTGAAAATGAATGAATTGTAATTTGTAAGTTTCTGTTTATTTGTGGTGGATATAATTATTTCGGCAGGGTCCCTGGAGGCGACGCAGAGACAGGAAGAGGAGTGTGTGGTTTTTAATGGCCGGTCTGACGGTCAGCCTCAGTACAGCTCTGCCGTCTGCACACACACATTCCCTTTCATCTGCAGAACCAGCAAAGGTGTGTGTGAAAGAGTTGCTGTAGCTGATTAAAGTCTGAATGTACTGAAGTGTTGTGCTCGGCCTGACAGTGCAGCTCTATATAATATTCTGAATGTTCAAATCTGACTTCTGACCTGTAATGCTGCCTGAATCATAATCACACACTGTTTGTTCAGAGGAGAACTGAGCGACCGAGCCTGGTTTCTCCCAAGGTTTTTTTCTCCATTCTGTCACTGATGGAGTTTTGCCCATACACAAAAGAAATATATTTCCTGGATATGTTTTGGAATATATGCACATATTTGAAATTGGCCCAATAAATATATTTCATACTTATATTTCATATATTTTTGTTATATTTCAGAATATATTTCAATGTATTTTTTTCTGTACGGGTCCCCAAAAGTGTCAAAAATATATGTGGCATATATTCCAAATACATTGAAATATATTCTGAAATATAACAAAAATATATGAAATATAAGTATGAAATATATTTATTGGGCCAATTTCAAATATTTGCATATATTCCAAAACATATCCAGAAAATATATTTCAAATACAATTCTTTTGTGTATGGGTGGCTCCTGTCACTTTCGCCTTTTTCGCCATTGGCTTTTGGCTTGCTTAGTTGGGGGTCATTTAATTTAATATTCAGCAATAATATTGATCTGCCTGCATTGACACCATTATATGAGAACTGAACTGAGCTGGACGATGACATCATGTTTTTCTCCAGAGTGGCTATATATATAAATGAACTAAATTAATCACTTTTTTACAACAAAAATGAAACATCACTGAGCTTACTTAAGCTGGACTATGACACTATTTTCTCCTGGAAACAAACTTTGTTGACTTATTTTCCTGTTATCACTGTAAACCTGCTTTGAAATAAACAGTATTGTAAAAAGCACTATATAAATAAAGGTGACTTGACTCTCTGACCCACAGAACACTATCTGAAGATGAAGGAACTGAGAGAATCTCTAAGGTCCAACCCAAGCCACTTCATGCAGGATCTCATGCAGTTCGGGATGGTACAGAGTCCAGTGCTTTCTCAGCATGAGTATCTTACACACAGTATCTGTCATTACAAATAACCAAAAACAGCTGCAGCAAACAGTGCCAGCAATACAAGTAAAACAAGTAATAGTAATTAGGGGTGTAACAATATATCGTGTCACAAACAATATATCGCAATACAAAAATGCAACAGTATGTTTCGTGGATAATGACAATCTGTATTGTGTATAGTTCACCAAAAATGAAAATTACTATGTGAGAAAAAATGCACGTTTTCAGAGTTTTAGTGTCAGTACTACATTAAACTGCTATATATAATGTTGAATATAATGTATAATAATGCACTGGGGGAATATTTGTGGCTCCTGATAATGGCAAATGTCTGATGTTACCAGTAAAAGTGGCCAACATTATTTTAAATATATCTAGTCAGAGTTCAAGCATATTCATCTAAAATAATACTGTATTTTCAGCTTCAGAATCATGAATATTGTTATTCTGGTGTCTCTATTGTCCTGTTCATTGGGTTTCCAGCACCAAGTCCAAGCCTATTCATTTACACACACAATGTAAAGCCAAATTTAGCATTTTAATCAACCTTTTATCATATGTCTTGGAGTATCGCAATAATATTGTGTCATGAGTTCAGTATCGTGATATGTATCGAATCGTGACACGAGGGTATCGTTACACGAGGGTATCGTTACACCTCTAATAAGTAATGTAAATGTAAAGCCCATCTAACTCGTGTCTTGTCCCGTTTCTCTCAGACTGCAGACGATGTGTTCTCTGATACTGTGGATGGGCAGAGCTGGTCTTCGGTGTCCCGTCTGTTAAACGCTTCTGAGCGAGCGGTCCTGAAGGAGCACAAACCGCTGGAGGACAGAGATATGGTTTCTCTGATGCATGTTCTCTCTCGGGCCGCTGATCTTCCCAGCACAGCAAACCAGAGCCGGCGAGATGCCGAGAGACTCGGCCAGAGCTTCATCACCATCGCAGATTCACTCCTCAGCCAAGAGGAGGCCAGTAAATGGCACAGCATCAAAGAGGTGACTGAAGCACCGTCTCAATCTCAAGCAAAAAATGCTTTTAAAACGTAGTATTTTTGTCTTGTTTCCAGTCCAAATATCTATTAATTCTTAAATCAAGATGCATTTACTAGATGAGTAAAATGACATAAGATTAAGTGAGTTGATGCTTAAAAAAAGCAAAATTATCTGGCAATGGGGTCAGAAAAATAATCTTAATTCAACCAGAAACAAGATAATTTTTCTTACCCCATATTGTCAGATAATTTTGCTTGTTTTAAGCAAAAACTTATTTTTATTTTTTTTATTTCCCAGAAAACAAGACTTAAAATCTTATGTCATTTTACTACTTTAGTAAATGGATCCTGATTTAAGAAATGTTTGATATTTGGACTGGAAACAAGACAAAAATACTAAGTAAGAAAATATTTTTTTGGGGTGTATGTTTTTACATTGCTGTAATAAGTTAAGCAGTTTTCAACTTTTTTTATACGTTCTACAAGATACAACACATTTTTTTAAGTCAGTTGAATTTTATTTAAGTTGAAATTACTTACATTTTTAAGTACAATGACTTGATGTTGAAGGCAGCACTTTTTTTGTACAGTGTAGGCGCCGATCCTGTGGAAATGGTCGAGCACCCACGGAAAAATACGAGATATTCTCCATTGATTTTAATAATAATAATAATAATAATTTGTTACATTTATATAGCGATTTTTTTGGGTACTCAAAGCGCTTTTACATGGAATGGGGAATCTCCTCAACCACCACCAGTGTGCAGCTCCACCTGGATGATGCGACGGCAGCCATATTGCACCAGAACACACACACACACACACACACCAGCTTACTGGTGGAGAGGAGACAGTGATGAAGCCAATCAGTATATGGGGATGATTAGGAGGCCATGATGGACAGAGGCCACGGGGCAAATTTGGCCAGGATGACCCAACTCTTTTTCCGAAGGACATCCTGGGATTTTTAATGACCACAGAGAGTCAGGACCTCGGTTTAACGTCTCATCCAAAGGACGGATGTTTATTTTCAACCAATAAAAAATCGATTGCCACTTTCTGACACGATTATCTTCACCTTTTTATAGTTTATTTGAGGCCGTTTCTATGGCGTTATTTTAATGACAAATGTCGAGAGTGCATCCAAGTAATGCGCGAGCACCAATCTCTCAACTCACTCAACTCTCTGATTTACTTCACTCTCGCACAAAACTGGACGCGCGTTCTCAGATATACAGCGTCATGGCTCTTGTCTGCTCTCGCTCAGATATAACGTGTGCGCTCAAAGTCAGACTCTGCTTGCTCTTTCATTTATTATTTTAATTAAGTGCTTATTGTAAATAAATAGGTAGCCTATTCATTGAATTAGTAAATGGCACAGCATCAAAGAGGTGACTGAAGTGACCCGTTTATTAATTATTAATTATTATTAATTGCTTTGTGTTTAGGGGTGTAAATCGGACAGTTCATCACGATATATGATATGACATCGATTCTCTCAGCCAGCGATACGATATGTGCCGATACCTCAAAAAATTCTGGAAACGATTCGATTCGATTCAGGGCTATAATGATTGATTTATCGATATTTAGATATTATAAAATGTTAAAATGTATCACAGTTTCCACACAAATATGAAGCCGCACAACTGTTAACAAATTATGTTGAATATCTGTCAGCTAAATATAAAAGTTAAATTTAACTACACAATTAGATAATACCAGTTTAGCTCAACCAATGACCAAGCAATGCTTCATTTTGTTCAGTCTGTGTGTAAAAAGAGCATTAGCAATTAAAGAAAAAACACTTCAGCAAAACATGATCAGGTCAAAGTCTATGAATAATTTTTGGTCCCAAATTTGTATACATTTCACTAGTAGTCACTGTATGAAGAATTATTGGGTATAATGTCACAGTTTACTTTATTTTGCCATCCTCACTATAAATTAACTATAGTGTCCTGCACACACTAGTAAAAAAGATCGAAAATTATATCTGGTGTCTGAATAATGTTTGGGTTGAATAATTAAATAATTGTAGGTAGTGAAGGGGCCGATGGCTGTCATCCAGACTGTAGACCGTATGATGAGCAACCTGAACTCTCTGCTGGTGGACGACACAGACAGCGTGCAGATACACAGCCACAACATCAGTGAGTTACACACACACACACACACACACACACACACACACACACACACACAGCGAACGAGAGCACTGCAAAAAATGCTTTTGTCTTGTTTCCAGTCCAAATATCCTAAAAATTCTTAAAATCAAGAAGCATTTACTTGATAAGTAAAATGACATAAGAAATGATATCTTGTTTTATATCTCAAAATTAGAATAAGAAAAAAAAAATCACTTAATTATTTATTTATTTTTTATCAGAAAAAAAGATATAATTTCCTATGTCATTTTACTCATCTAGTAAATGCTTCTTGATTTAAGAATTTTTTGATTTTTGGACTGGATACAAGACAAAAATACTAAGTAAGAAAAGCATGTTTTGCGGTGAGCCACTGATACACACAGAAATATCACGGCAGAATCTGTGTTTCTGTGTCTCAGAGCTGCAGGTCCAACAGCGGCTTCTGTCTGAAGCGTCTCGCGCTCCTGCGTTCTGTGGGTCGGATGTGGGACATCGAGACTGCATCTCTGTCTCCGCTAAAAACATGAAGGAACTACATAACAATGGTAGGGATGATTAGTTCATTTATATATACAGTGCTATGCATAAGTTTAGACACCCATACTAAAGTTGACTAAAAAGAGGAATAAAAAATCATATTTTGGAAATTGAACTTAATGCCTTAATTTAAAAAATTAGGAAAAATCCAATCTTTAAGGACACCAATTTTCTTTGTGAATGAATAATGCATCGTAAATAAATAAATGTTCTTCCTTAAAATACAGGGTGCACAAGTTTGGACACCCCTATGTTAAATTCCCATAGAGACAGGCAGATTTTTATTTTTAAGTATTTTTTTTTATTTTTTGTTTAGGATACTATGCATCCTGATAAAGTTCCCTTGGCCTTTGGAATTAAAATAGCCCCACATCATCACATAGCCTTCACCATACCTAGAGATTGGCATGGTTTTATTTCAGTTAGCCTAATAGCTAGTTTGATTTGCATTGAGAGATGATCTTATGGAAAGTACCCCATGCCAAACTCTAGGTATGGTGAATGCTATGTGATGATGTGGGGCTATTTTAATTCCAAAGGCCAAGGGAACTTTATCAGGATGCATAGTATCCTAAACAAAAAAAAAAAAAAAATACTTAAAAATAAAAATCTGCCTGTCTCTATGGGAATTTAACATAGGGGTGTCCAAACTTGTGCACCCTGTATTTTAAGGAAGAACATTTATTTATTTACGATACATTATTCATTCACAAAGAAAATTGGTGTCCTTAAAGGTTGGATTTTTCCTAATTTTTTAAATTAAGGCATTAAGTTCAATTGCCAAAAGATGATTTTTTTATTCCTCTTTTTAGTCAACTTTAGCATGGGTGCCTAAACTTATGCATAGCACTGTATATATATATATAGCCGCTCTGGAGAAAACCGTGCTGTCATCGTCCAGCTCAGATCAGTTCTCATACAGTATAATGGTGTTAATGCAGGCAGATCAATAATATTGTTGAATATTGAATTAAATGTCCCCAACTAAGCAAGCCATGATTAAAACCATGTTTGATTGGCGATGAAGTTTCGTGATTTACAATTAACCTTTCACAGTGTTCTTCCCTTGATTCATATGTGTTGTGCTTGTTTAGACTTCAGAAAGGTGACGTTATTGAACACATGGTACGGCTCTGTGAAGTGTCTCTCGGAGAGAGAGGAAAACATTAGCGTTTCTCCCATAGTCAGCGATGGATCGCAGAGGTAAGCCATGCTCAATGGAAGCTGGAATTAGGGCTGTCAAACGATTAAATCTTTAATATTTTCTTACAAATGAACTAAACCGCATGCACCACATGATTGTAATGGACCCTTTTCCCAGAATGTGATGATGCATTTCCACAATTATTAATAGGGTTGGTTATCCTTTGAATTTTAACGATTCAGATTCTGCTTATTGATTCCTAATTTTGATTCCAATAAAGAAAAAAAGAAAAACGTAGAAATCTTTCACATTTATTCTAAAGGTTTTTATTCTAAATTCTCGTCTGAAATTTTCGCACGTTAAAAAAACGTTGTGTCAATCACGTTTACACACTGCCTCCGAAACTTTCATCCGTCATAAAAAAAAAATCGGATCGGGTTTAAATTTTCTGCAAAAACGCATACGAAAATTTCGGACTTTCGTACCTTAGGTCTTATTGCAAAACATTTCTTTGTGGCTGAATACCATGAACAAAAAATAACTAATATAAATGTACTTATATTATTAAAGACAAGGAAACACTCAGCAATTAAAAAAGAACAAATAAACAATCACACCAAAAAATACAACTGAGCAGTGATACGATTACGTTACGATACGATTTTATAAATACTTTTATTGATACTTTATAAATAATATATACATTACAAATATAGTTACAAAAGATATTCAGTCAAGAACAGCGAGTGAATTTTCTCCGTCTTTAGTTGTTTGATTAACGCTATTATAGAGCGGCAGCAGGAATATTAGGCTACTGTCACTTTAAGAGCTGCATGGATCCAATATACTGTTACATGTGTGTGTTTTTTTTACTGTTTACACTCAGTTAAGTTCAGTATCGCCCATTATACAGTAGGAGAGGTGGCTTTCTGTGAGCGGACTTTGAATGTGAAAACTGAAAGAGAAAACAGCGTGCGAGTCTTCTTGCATTTGAACGGTTTAAAATCACATTAAAATCACTTTTTCTTTGTGCTCGTTTTGGATGTGAAAACAGCGTGCGAGTCTTCTTGCGCTTGAGTGGTTTAGTCATTTTAAAATGCACACAAACGAATCGATAAGGGGAATTGAAATTTTTATTTTATAACAAGTATCTGATTCTTGACCTCAAGTATTTTCCAACCCTAGTTATTAACATTGTAAATCATAGATATTTTTTTTGGTTTTGTTTTTTGTTTATTCATAACAATATACTTCACTGTAAAAAAAAGTAAGCGTTTGTGCTGCCTTAAATTTTTTACGTTTAGTCCACTCAAAATATCCAAGTTGTCACTTAGTACTTCACATTTCAAGTTGACTAAACTTCACATTTTAAGGCAGCACAAACACTTACTTTTTTATGTTGAAACCTTTTTTTAACAGTGTTGGTGTTTTATTACCTTGGCATTAAATGAAATTGCTGTGTGAGTGTCTCTAATACAACGGCTGAGGGAGTGACGGCTAATTTGACATCTTTCTCTCTTCTGAACAACGTAATCAATCTCTCAATATTTTTTCCGGTTAGTTACACTTTATTTCGATGGTCCACTTTAGACATTCTATGAGTAACTTTGCAACTACATGTCAGCTAACTCCTATTAAAGTATTAATAGACTGTTAGTGTTCAGGTTAGGAGAATAAGTTGACATGTACATGTAACGTTGCTTATAGTCTGTAGAAAGTCTGTTGAGGAGCATCAAAATAAAGCAGATATTAAGCGGACAGTCTGCTAATACTATAATGAGAGTATTTAAATAACATGTATTTGACAAGTTACTTATAGTTAGTAGAATGTCTAAAGTTGACCATTAAAAATAAAGTGTTCCCTTTTTCCTTAGTTTGGAAAGTCATAAAAACACTATCATGGATTTTTCTTTTGCCGTTGGGGCAAATGGGAAGGTAAAAACGATATTTGTTGTAGTTTCTGTTCACGTCTTTAGAAGTTTCTTCTGATGTGAAAAGGGTCCATACTTCAAAACTTAAATTGCTTCGAGCGTATCACTAAAATTGCATGTGGGTCAGACATACAGTAAATAAAAGGAGAATTGCTTGTTCCTTCCTGTATCAGTGTGATTCCCGCATGCATGTTTGGTCAGACGGCTGATGTTGACGTGTGTGGTTGTGTGTCTCAGGTATATGGGAACCGTCTTGGGCTCATCGGTCATCTCCAGCTCAGTGCTGGCAGACGGACAGCCGGTCAGCGTGGCCATACACTTCACACTCCAGCACAGGGTTCAGGTATGGGGAATAACAGGTGTGCGTTTGTGTGGAAGGAAAATAATGGCAAATGTTTTTGAAACAATTGCACTAATTGAAAAAATGCTTGCATTTTAATGCATTGCATTTTTATGGGCTGAAATTCAACATGGTTGTATATTTATGCTGTGAATATTTTAATTCAAAATATTTTACACACATTTTCACTATTAAAAATTCAATAATCCCTAATTTACCTTTCAGATTAAGAATACAACCCATAATATTTGACAGGCAATTTTCGGTTCATTTATTTCGCTCGCACAAATTCAGTGGTTCAAATTCAACAGCATTTCAGATCCGGGAACTGCAGGAATATCAGTAGATTAGCGATTAATAATCTCCATCTGCTGTTAGAAGACTCGAGCTCGCCAGGAGACCAGAGCAACAGTTCATTCATTTCATTCACAAAAACGGATTGACAGAAAAGGAGCAAGCGGTAAGTGTGTTTGATGATTATCAGCGCCAGAATATATGCAGAAAACATGAGAAAGACACAAAAGCTGTGTTTATGTTTAATGCAATGCATATTTTTTTCAGTTGGTGCAATTCAACAAGCTTTTTTGTTTCAAATTCACATTTGCCATTATTTTTCTTCCATAGTTTTAGTTTGTTAGCATATTTTCAGAAACTAATTTCTGAAATTAGCTTTGCCTACAGTCATGAAGAGATTGTTATAATGAGTATTATTACATTTTAAAATAACTGTTTTCTATGTAAATATATATTTTAAGATGTAATTTATTCCTGTGATCAAAGCTGAATGTTCAGCATCATTACTCCAGTCTTCAGAGTCACATGATCCTTCAGAAATCACTCTGATATGATGATTTGATACTCAAGACACGTTTATGATTATTATCAATGCTGAAAACAGGTTTTGCTGCTTCATATTTTTGTGGAAACCGTGATACTTTTCATTTTTCAGGATTCTTTGATTAATAGAAAGTTCAAAAGAACAGCATTTATTTAAAATAGGAATCTTTTGTAACACAAGAAATGTCTTTACTGTCACTTATGATCCATTTAATGTGTCCTTGCTGAATAAAAGGATTCATTTCTATCAACAAAAGCAAATGGTTCTGACGTCAAGCGTTTGATCGGCAGTGTGAACTGTTTAAAATGAATCTCTTTTCAGCAGGATTGAATGAAGTGTGTGTGTGTGTGTGTGTGTGTGTGTCTTTTTCACTCTTTAGAACAGTACATTGAAATTGATCCCTATCTGTGCATTTTGGGATTTTGACCTGATGTAAGTGCTTTTCATTTACTTACATTTATCATATTGTGTAATTCTTGCCTGATGTTCTTATTAATAACGTCTGAGATCTTGTTCTTGTGTCTGGACCCCTCAGGTTAGAGAGGGGAGGCTGGTCCACTAAAGGCTGCGCCGTTATTTCCACCCAGAATAATTTCACTTCTTGTTACTGTAACCACACTACCAACTTCGCCTTGCTGTTACAGATCTACGAGGTTCAGGTGAGGAGGTTTCATCAGTGATGAGTGGATCTTTCAGATCGGTAAATGGACTAGATACTCATTTCCACCAAGAAAGAAAATTGCATGTTCATATCTCACAGTTCTGAGAAATGCAGTGAGAACTGCAAGACATAAACTCGTAATTGTGACTTTTTTTCCCCGCAGTTACAAGTTTATATCCCACAATTCTCACTGCATTTCTCAGAATTTATATATATAAATGTGCAATTGAGAGTTATAAACGTGCAATTCTGAGGAAAAAGTCAGAATTGTGAGATAAAAAGTAGCAATGACCTTTTTTTTTTTAATTATCTTTTATTCTACAAATTTGACAAAGAATGAATTACTTTGCTTTAAAAAGAAAAATGTCCTTATGTATTTGCAGAGAAAAAGAAGGTGTTAAATTAAGCTCAGACTTTTGGGATTTTTAAAACTCAACTTAAGATGTTTTTTTTTTAGACTAGCGCAAGCTTACTGATTTTTGTTTTTAAAGGGACAATAAGTAGCTTTTTAGGTATTTTATTATCTAAAATCAATATTTTTATTCATAAATATGCCCTCAATGGTGTACAAATACCTATGCCAATGATCAGACTAATCCTCGTAAACAAAGAATTTATTATCTTTATATACATGGGACGGGTAGGTCCACGGAGGCTTCCATGTAGTTCCGCCATCTTGAAAAACTATAATAGCAGAGAGGGACAAAAAGTACTAGGCCAACGCGTTTCCACAACGCGTTTCGTTCAGAGCCAGCGTCACGTGACTGAAGCCAGCAGAAGCGGAGGAGCAGAGCAGTGAGAGGCGCTTGTCACTGCCGCGGCAAGTTTAAAAGGCTGCACTGCACGGTTATTTATACACCGTTCATTCATACATACATATGAGTCACAGGATAAGGAGTCCTCGTCGTCGAAAAAGTCCAAAATAGACCATAAAAGGAAACGTGACCGGAGATTACAAAAACAAGGGTTAATGTCGGGATAGCTAATGCAGGAGAAAGCTTTCAAAAGAGATGCTGAAGTTGCCTGCTTTCTTCTCGACAGGTAAGTCAATGTTACGGTCTTAATTACAAGCTTTTTTTTCATTGCTTGGTTGTGAACTTTATTATATAGATAGTAGAACATTTATAGTTATATCTATTTATCTATTCTATTCATAGTAAGTTAAACAGGCTCTTTGATGAATAGCAGCTACTGAGTAAAGTAACGTTAGAGAAGGCACGGATGATGATGATATCTAACAATGCACGTACTTCAAAAATATAACGAGTAAAGAAGGCATTACTACTAATTACCATAGTTAATGTTTTTCACAGTCAGTAATTTATACTGTAACATTCTTTTTTTCATTGATTCAAGTTTCAGTTTGTTTTAAATAACAAACCTGTTCACCCGAAGAAAAACTGGAAGTGCTATTATAAGACATCCTGTCATAGCTTTTTGGTACATAACGTCTATCGTAGATGCAACGCGCATTTGAAAAAGTGAGGCGCTGGAGAGCATTATTCGTTTGAATGCAAAATACAGTTTCACCACTAGATGGGAGAAATTCCTACTTAGTGTCCCTTTAATTATTTCAATTATTTTTTTTATGTATTGTTTATCTTTGAGAAGCTGCTTTTAAAGGTGCATATATAAAATAAAAAAATAATGATTATTAATAAAAGAGCCAATAATATAAAGTCAATCATATATAGACAAATTAATATAGTGAAACCAGAATTTTTTTGGGATATTCACTCATTTCATAATAAATGTTAATACCTCATATACACTGTGTAATTATTTGTAACAGTTTTAGGAATAATTTATAAAAATAAATGCTTACAGCACTTAACTCTTTCCCTGCCAAACACAGATTTTTCAGTGTTTTCACTGTTATACGCTAGGGGGCGCTATCACACATGTTCTGAAAGAGTACAGAACCTCCAGATCAGAACACATGCAAAGAAGCAGAAACAAGCGATCTCATATGTAATCATATGCATATGTAAAATAACGCGATCAAAAATGAAACGGCATATAAATCAAAACTGCCTGATGTTGCTAATGAAAGGTCGACCCAGGACGAGCTTTAGGACTGTGAAGCTTTAGGGGTGTTGATGGACTCGATCTACTGCATCTGTGTTCTGATCATCGTTCTGAATCCCTTCTGGATGTAGTTTTTGACAAAAACGTGATTTTTCTCAGCTTTTTGCTAAAAATGTAGCTTTTTTTTATTAAACTTGCCCATATTCAATTGTTGATAAAAAAAAAAATGCGCAAAGCTAGAATAAAACAGGTTGGTTTTTTTTTTTAGCAGAGAGTCTGTTTTTCCTTTTGATATATTTCATGCAATTTTTGTGAAAATGATCAAAAATGCTGGCAATTTTTTTTTTTTTTGTCAGTCCATTTTAATTTTGCTTTCTTAAATGAAGTGCGTGTGTGTGTTGTAGAGAAGTGTTGAACACGAGACGGCTCTGCAGATCCTCAGTTTGATTGGCTCTGGTGTGTCTCTCTGTGGTCTCCTCTTCACACTCATTCTCTTTGTGGCTATTGGGTGAGTTTTTTATTATATGATGATTACACACAAAAATAACCATGCAACGTTTCTCTGTCACGTGCAGCGTCTCACAGATGGGATTATTTGTTGCTCTCTGTCTCCCTCTAGCGTTCCCAAGTCAGATCGGACTACGGTGCACAAGAACCTGATCGTGGCTCTGACTGTCGCTCAGTTTCTTCTGATCTTCAGCGACTGGGCCGCGGGAAACCAGGTCTGCCTTCTCTGTCTGATATATCTGTATCACAACTCTTCATACTCAATCAAACAGCACACAGAACACATATAAAGAAAACCATGAACAATAAAACTGCATGCGAGTTTGCTGAACTAACAGCAGGTCAAATATGGAAAGAGGACCTGAGGGATGCAGACTTTGATATTGCCTGATTTTTTTTATGTTTCATAAATATCTGAAGGTGTTGATCAAAAGGAGCGAAACAGCTGTGAAATGAAGACAGTGGTTTCTTTAGTGATAAATTACATACACATAATTGACCAATCCAAACTCTGGCGTTTTTCTGTTAAGAGATTAATACTTTTATTCTGCAAGAATGCTTTAAATTGATCAAAATAGATTTTATTGTGATCGTGTATAAAAATGTCACAAAGGATTTCTATTTCAAATAAATGCTGTTCTTTTGAACTTTCTATTCATCAAAGAACAAAATGTGTCACAGTTTCCACAAAAATTTGAAGCAACACAACAGTTTTCAACATTGATATTAATCAGAAATGTTTAAATCAGCCAATCAGAATGATTTGTGAAGGATCATGTGACACTGAAGACTGGAGTAATGATGCTGAAAATTGAGCTTTGATCTCAGGAATAAATTACATTTTACAACATATTCACATAGAAAACATAATATTTCACAATATTACGGATTTTACTGTATTTTTATCATATAAACGCAGACCTCTTTCATTTAAAAAACATTTAAAAATCTCACCAACACCGATCTTTTGAATGGTAGTGGACCTATTTATATTTGTGATGGACTACAGTTTCGAATGTGTTTTTTTTGGCATCATTCATATGTGTGTGTTTCTGTGGCGCAGGAGGCCTGTTGGTTGGTGTCGGCTCTCCTCCATCTGTTCTTCCTCTCGTCTTTCTGCTGGATGCTGGTGGAGGGTTTGCTTCTCTGGAGTAAAGTGGTGTCTGTGAACATCAGCGAGGAGAGGAGGATGAAGCTCTACTATGTGCTGGGCTGGGGTGAGAACTGAGAGAACCATCCGTGTGTGTGTGTATTCATGTACTGTTTGATTAACCTTCCTCTCATGCATTGTGTGTGTATTTGCTCTGTCTTCCTCAGGGCTGCCGGTTGTTATAGTTGCTGTAACCTTGGTGGCCACTTTGAACCAGTACAGAGCTCAGCAATACTGCTGGCTGAACCTTCAGTCCAATGTGATTTGGGCTTTTGCAGGGCCTGTGCTCTTTGTCTTGGCCGTAAGTGTGCAGTTCCTCAGAGTGAGAGTGTGTGTCTCAGATGAAGTGAAGCTCTTATCTGCTTTTGAGAGTGTGAGCACATGCAATGCAGTGCTGATGGTTTTAAAGTCAGCATGCAATTAAAATTCACCCTGTCTGTTTTTGAAATGCATGTTATAGATTTTATTGTGAACAATTCATCCGTGCAGGTTTCATTTTTTTAAAGTCCCCCTGTGGTGAAAATCCAGCTTTTAATGTTTTTTCTTTATATGTCTATATGGTGGTTTTAATATGCTTTAAGATACTCATTTGTGACACTGGCCCATGTAGCACAGGCTTTGCAAATGCATGCAAGCTTCTTAAAGGCACAGAAGCAAAAAAACAACAACAACAGATTGAGGGTGGAAAAGGTTCTTAGACAACTAATACTATGACAGTTGTTGTCACAAATCTTCACTACTATTACTCAATTACTATTACTATTATTCTTTCAGACGAATACAATCAGAGTTATATAAAAAAATGTCCTGGCTCTTCTAAGCTTTATAATGGCAGTGAATTGCTGTTTCTGTTTTGAAGTCAAAGTGCATCTATCCATCATAAAAGTGCATCTATCCATCATAAAAGTGCATCTGTCCATCATAAAAGTGCATCTTTTATGCACTTAGATGCACTTTTATGATGGATAGATGCACTTTTATGATGGACAGATGCACTTTGATGGACTTCAAAATAGAAACAGCCATTCACTGCCATTATAAAGCTTGGAAGAGCCAGGACATTTTTTAATATATCTCTGATTGTGTTCATCTGAAAGAAGAATGTCATGTACACCTAGGATGACTTGAGGGCGAGTAAATCATGGGCTAATTTTCATTTTTGGGTGAACTATCCCTTTAAAGTTGAAAGATAGTCTTCATTGTACTAGTTATTTCTCTGTTCTCAGGTCAACGCCGTGGTGCTTTTTCGTGTTGTTATGGTTACAGTGGCCAGTGCCCGTCGCAGAGCCAAAATGCTGACGCCCAGTTCTGATTCGAAACTTCACACGCTGGATCTTACCTGGTGATTGCTTTTCACTTTTCAACTTCGTTAAGAGAGAGAGAGAGAGAGAGAGAGAGAGAGTGCAGTACGGATCCGCCAGTCATTTCTAGCTTTCCTCTTATCTTGTTGAGCTCATAACAGAGGAAGCATCTGCCCACCAGTATCTCCTCTGTTTCTATCAGCCACCTGGACTTGAAGAGATACCATGCAAATATCAACAGACACCTGTTTTATAGATATTTCCTACGCTCAAATAGTAGAAATGAATGAAAAGTGTCTGTATAATCAGCTAGTTATAGATGTCCTTGAAGGAGAGTGTAAAACTGTGCAGCCTAGCCAATGCATTCAGTAATATGAAGATGTGATGTTGTGTGTGTGTGTGTGTGCGCACATGCAGGGCAGCGACGCGGCCGGTGTTGATCTTGTTACCAGTTTTAGGCCTGACCTGGCTGTGTGGCGTGCTGGTACACCTGTCTGATGTCGTGGCCTATCTGTTCATCACGCTCAATGCTTTTCAGGTAACAACACTCAATGCTTTTCATTCAGGACAAAGCAAGTGGTCTTTATGAGTGAGTCATTGAATTATTCACTCAACTGGCCAATTCATCAGATTTTATTTTCACTTGTGATTTTGGCTTCCAGTGATTCTAAAAAACTAAATAATCAAGATAATACGATTAGTTTGCCGCATTCAACCGCATGTTTTGTTTTTAAAAACCCTTTCCTTTACAGTAATGTGCTTTTAATGTATGTTTGTTTATATTGTTCATATGGTGATTTCTCAGCCAAAATTTATCAATCGAATTAATCACACATTCATTTGGGCTGAGAAATGACCAACCGAAAATGTTTTTTTTTAAACCATTATTGTGTAAATGGGAAAAGCATTGAATAGACGTCACAAAAAGTAGATTTAGAAAGAATTTTTTTGGTTTGACAGAATTTATTACACAAACTTTTAAAGTCCACCTGTTAGTCAATAATTTTCTATCACCAAAATGACATATTTAAACGTTTTGAAAATTTTTCTTCATGCCTTAAAATATCTTGAATGTAACTTGACACCCTTGCCTTATTTAGTAAACGCGGTTCTATGAATATGCAAATGAGCCCCGCCTCCACTCACTCACAGCAACTCAGAGATCCACTCGTTTGTGAAAATCCAGTTTTTAATGTTGTTTATATGTCTATGTGGTGTTTTTAATATGCTTTAAGACAAACCATGTGTAAATTCATAAGTCGACACCATTGCTGAGTATTTCCTCCTTAAAACTGCAGTGAACCAAAGACAGTCTCAAAAACACGCTTTGAAATCGCTGGTGTTTCTGACGTCACAAACTACCTTGTAACCAATCAGATCAACGTGTGATCGTCAACCAGTGGATCTCTGAGCTGAGTGAGTGAGTGGAGGCGGGGCTCATTTGCATAATCATAAAACCACGTATACTAAATGAGGAAAGGGTGTCGAGTTACAATCAAGATATTTTAAGTCTTTTTTCAAGGAAACATTTTTTCAATATGTCAATTTGGTGATCAAAGATGAGTTTTAAGTGATGAAGCTGTTGACTACAGGGGGACTTTAATAAAAACTGTTCTGTGTTATTTCATGTTAACTAATGTTAGCAAATGGGACCTTATTGTAAAGTGTTGCCAATAATTGTTAATGATTTTTGCCATAATCAAGTAGCTTAACTCATGCATGTTATTAAAGACAGAGAGAGAGAGAGAGAGAGAGAGAGAGAGTTCAGATGTGTTTGCCTTCCTCTTAATCAGGCTCAAATCCGTCAACACATTTGAAATGAACTTCCTCTCTTTCAGCTTCATGTAGCTTTCTTGCTCTTTCTGTCTCTTTCTTCCTCCCATGTCTATAATGAACGAGGGCTGAATTCCCTCCCAGAGCTTGTTAATGTAGATTTACTGTGTGCGTCTGGGAAAAAGATAAAAGCAGCAGAAGAGCGATAGAGAGAACGGGGGAGACGCACAGAGAGGACGAGACACATGGGCAGGAAACTCTTCTGATATAATTAGCCGTGCAGATCTATCATGAGTGTTTATGTAGCAGACGTCTGTGAGAACAGCAAGAACAAAGATCGAGGAAGTGCATGGAAAGATCCTGCTATCTGAGATATATATATATACAGTATATATACAGTATATGCAAATATTTCATAAATATATACATGCAAATGTGTGTATTTATATATACAAAATAATTATACACAGTACACAGACATGTATTAAGTAACAAACTTTTATTTTGGATGCGATTATTCGTTGGCCAGTATATATGGCTGATTCTATGCTAACAGCTACTAAGATTAGACCGTGGAGGATGAAGTAAACAACACTTGTGTAAAAGTATGGATGCTCTGATAAAATATGACTTAAGTCAAATATTTGTATGTACTTGAGCATTGAAAGTAAAAAGTACTGATCGATGAATGTTTAACTATTTAGCAAATTTGGTAACACTTCATAATAACTGCATGCTATGAATCATTAGTTAAGCATTAGTAAATAGTTAATTCATCATTTATAAAGCATTGTCCCAACATTAATATGATTAATTTCCTTTTTTTGTTTAGAAGATAACTGAGCCTTTAAATGTCCTTTGTAAAAGCTTTACGAGGCATAAATAGTGCTTACTTTTGACAGCTACTAAATGTTTTATAACTTCCTGAATTAATTGTTAATAAAGCATTTATTAACTATTACTCTGTTTAAATAATAAGATGTATAAATGTACATTTAAGTAGTTTAATTTACTTAGACTTACTAAATGATCTTATGAACCACTGACATCTCCTAAATAACTGGTTAATACTTTATTTTAGAAATGATAAATTGATCATTAATAGCGTATAAACATACATTAGAGATATGCTTATACATCAAGAGTAAAGCATTTATTGCTGTATTTATAAACTGCTTACTAATGTCTATTAATGCTGCTTTATACATTTACAATGTTTTATAAATGATGAATTAACTATTTACTAATGCTTAACTATTGATTCATAGCATGCAGTTATTATGACGTGTAGTGCTCAAAATAATGTACTAGACACACAGAGCTTATATAGGTTACAGCTCTGACATCACTATGAATTATGAACGGTCAAGTAGCAAATAGTAGTCAATAAGCAAGATTATGCAGACACTTGATGTGTATTGATCAGCAAGTAAGAAAGTATTTTGCTCATACCAAAACTTGTCATACACTGAGAAATACTAGTGATAATTCAAGCACAAACAAGTGAAAATAACAAAATGTACCATATAGTATATGAAAAATGAGAAAAAACAAAATGTGTGTATATGTGTAACTGAAAAATACAGTATAAATATATAATAGAAAAACAGACGTCACTTCACGACAGATTTTGATTTGATTTTCAGACACATTTTGCTATTATATTGGATCAGAAAACAAAGTAATTTATAGTAAAATTAATATATAAATCATTTCAAACACTTTGTTTTCTCTTGCTTAATCCTAAAGTAATTGACTGAATCTCACAAAACCCTGTTATAACATCCATGTCATATTATACCCCAAAATCGAAAGGAAAAATTAATTATTTTGCATATAGCACTTAGATTTCACAGTATTATAGGTTGCATTAAGATATTTTGCATTATGACATTATTTTCATTATAGTTGAACACATTTACACCTCCCTTTTTATTTTTTATTTTTTTTGAAATGGTGAAAGTTAAGGATATCCACTGTTAAATTGAATAGTTCAATAAATGCATGACGTTTCTAGCCATGTTTAATAGCTCAATTGTGATCTCAATAATTCTGTTTATGATTTTTGCCGTAATCGAGCAGCGTTAACTCTCTCCATATTGCAGGGCCTGTACATATTTCTGGTGTATGCGGTTTACAACAGTGAGGTATGGCTTCTGTATGAACATCTCTCACGTTTCAGTAGTGTGATTGCAGTATAATACTGTATCTGAATGTTTTATGATGACGCAGGTGCGGAACGCGATAAGAAGAATTCAGGACAAGCGAAAAGCCTTGTCGTTTACAGTAAGACTGATTATTTTTGCTGATTTACGGATGAGCCGTTTCTCGGTTATCGAACTCACTTTTGATGTCATTTCCTCTTGCAGAACTGCTCTCAGCCAATCGGGTTCTTGCCCTCGCAGAAGTCTCCCAGTGCATCATGGGTACACAGTCTGCCGACTCTTTCCAGCCCTGAGAGCAGCGAGAGCTCGACTCCCATGAGCGCCAACCCGCTCATCTTCAGGAACGGTGTGTGTGAGAGTGCTTTACTGTCACTTTTAGTCGTGAAATTCTTTACAAAGCCTGCTTACCTGCATATAACATCTGTCATTTCCTCTAGAACGTTTTAAAGAGGACAACATTGGGAATTTCACATTAAAACCAGCCCACAAAAGTCAGGTAAGCTGCACAAACCACACGTAATATTCAAGCAGTAATGACTTTTGGTTTTTCATTGATATTTCACTTTAACCGTGTCAGTGATGAACATCACCAAACAGTGATTGGCTTGTCACCACACCAAATTGTTAAAAAATTTACATAAACTCACAGATTTCAAAATTCTCATTATCACCAGATATCGAATTAATAACTTGAATTAATCAACAAATTACTGTATCAACGCTCACCCGTATACATACAGTACACTCACGTTAAGTGCTAGAGTATAGAGACCATTTTCAACAGCTTTATTGTTATAATGTCAAAAAATATAATCTATATTATCGCCCAGCTGTATATTAAAAGTGCTTTACCTGCATACTCTACATACACACTCATGTAAAGCAACACATGTGACATAGCAAACCTCGGCTGCGTGATTGTTTATATCGTCACAAGAAATTCAACTTTAATAGTGCACAGCTCTGTATATAAAATGATATTTTGTACATATGTACATACAAAATGTAACTATATTATCGCTTAGCTCTTTATATAAAGTTTATATGAAGTTAGTATATAAGTATTACATGTATAAGTATACAGTATACTAATGCAGGGCGATATATACACTGGCGGTCAAAAGTTTGAAATAAGTATGATTTTTTTTTTATGTTTTTGAAAGAGTCTCTTCTGCTCAAAGCTGCATTTATTTGATCCAAAATACAGAAAAACAGTGAAATATTATAACAATGTAAATCAGCTGTTTTTTATGTGAATATATGTTCAAATGTGATTTATTCCTGTGATCAAAGCTGAATTTTCAGCATCATTACTCCAGTCTTCAGTGTCACATGATCCTTCAGAAATCACTCTAATATGATGATTTGATGATCAAGAAACATTTATGATTATTATCAGTGTTAAAAACAGTTGTGCCGCTTCATATTTTTGTGGAAACTGAGATACACTGCCATTTTAATACTTTTATTCAGCAAAGACGCATTAAATTGATCAAAAGTGACAGTAAAGATATTTATAATATTGCAAAAGATTCTATTTCAAATAAATGCTGTTGTTTTGAACTTTCTATTCATCGAAGAATCCAGAAAGATAAAACGTATCTCAGTTTTCACAAAAATACAAAGCAGCAAAAATTGTTTTCAACATTGATAATAATAAGAACCATTATTATTAATTGAACACCAATGATAATTGATAATAACTGAGCATCAAATCATCATATTAGAGTGATTTGTGAAGGATCATGTGACACTGAAGACTGGAGTAATGATGCTGAACATTCAGCTTTGATCACAGGAATATATTACACTTTACTGTATATTCACATAGAAAACAGTTATTTTAAATATTAGTAATATTTCACTGTTTTTACTGTATTTCTGATCAAATAAATGCAGCTTTGAGCAGAAGAGACTCTTCAGAAACTGCTTGAATGCTTGTTGCAAAATGCATCGTCCATCTGTAATCTCTAAACGCAACTGTAAGGCATGATATTATGATATGATAAACATTACATTATGATTTTTTGTGAAGCGATGTCTACAGTAAAAAGAGCTGTACAAATAAACTGCATTTCAATTCAGTTCACATTTATTTGAATGGCGCTTTTCACAATACACACATCGTCTCAAAGCAGCTTTACTGAAACTGCATGAGTCCACATTACAGTTTAGAGTGATCTGTTATCAGAGGAAACTGTCCAAGTTATGCATTTCAGAAATGTACATGTACAAAATCACAGTTAGCTAAAAATGTCTTCATTTCAACAATGTAATAATTTAAGGCAGAAACAATGAGCTCATTGAAGTCATGAATACTTGTATGTTAACAAATGATTATTACATTTAGACTTGACTTAATAAATCCCAGCGGGCCGTTTTGTTTCAGGAGGTTCAGCTGACGGCCTTCAAGCCTTCAGGTAAAGGTGTGTCTGTGTGTGTGTGTGTGTGTGTAATGTGTGCCCTTGTTTATATTACATTGTGGGGACCAAATGTCCCCATAAGAATAGTAAAACCTGAGATCACCTACATTGTGGGAACCAGCCAGCGGTCCCCACTTTTCAAAAGGCTTATAAATCACACAGGACGAGTTGTTTTGAGAAAGTAAAAATGCAGAATGTTTCCTGTGATGGGTAGGTTTAGGGGTAGGGTTAGTGTAAGGGGACAGAATATACAGTTTGTACGGTATAAAAACCATTACGTCTATGGAGAGTCCCCACAAAGATAGTGAACCAGACGTGTGTGTGTGTGTGTGTGTGTGTGTGTGTGTGTGTGTGTGTGTGTGTGTGTGTGTGTTTGTGTGTGATGGGTAGGTTTAGTGGTCGGGTAGTGTGTGTGTGTGTGTGTGTGTGTGTGTGTGTGTGTGTGATAGGTAGGGTTAGGGGTCGGGTTAGT
>NC_140232.1:3801381-3828881 GCF_951802725.1 Rutilus rutilus
ACACACACACACACACAGACTCTCTCTCTCTCTCTCACACACACACACACACACACACACACACACACACACACACACACTCTCTCTCTCTCTCTCTCTCTCTCTCTCTCTCTCTCACACACACACTCAGACACACACTCACACACACACACACACACACACACACACTCACTCAGACACACACACACACACTCTCTCTCTCTCTCACACACATACACACACACACACACACACACACACACACACACACACTCACTCACACAAACACACTCACAGACACACACACATTCACACTTACACACACAGTCACAGACACACACTCTCACACACACACACACACACACACACACACTTGCTCTCTCACACACACACAAACTCAGACACACTTACACACACACTCACTCACACTCTGTCACGCACACACACATACACACACACATACACACTCACACACACACACACACACACACACACACTTACTCAGTCTTCTCACACATGCACTCACACACACACTCAGACACATACAAACTCTCACACACACTCTCACTCACTCGCACTCTTTTCACACATACTCACACACACACTCTTCTCACACATACACTCACACACACTCACTCACTCACTCACACATACACTCACACACTCACTCACACACAATCACACATACACTCTCTCTCTCTCTCACACACACACACACTCATTCACACACTCTTCTCACACATACACTCACACACAAACCGCAGCATGTTTTATTCATTTTTTTATTTTATTGCAACCAAATTTTCAGTTAAATGGAAAGACAAATAAATGTGTAATCTATGTAAAATGTGCTTTAAATACTTTCATAGATACTGTTTATTACATTATCTCAATAAATACCTTCTTTCGTTTAATTTGATTCTTTTTGGACAGGCCCTTTGTGAAAACATTTTTTAAATAGCCACTGAATTGACAGTTTTGACAAACAAGAAAAGTACAAAACTCTTCCTCCATTTAAAAGCACAGGAGCAATAAGGTATATAACATAGATATATAAATATCGCTCTTAGACAATAGAGTGCAACAATCGGTCCCGTAACTAAACAGGGGAATATGATTTTTAACGATAACTATAAACCATAAAAGATAAGACCTGCTGTGAGCTCCAAGGTTGTTATTAATGGTATATTTGCTTCCGTTAAAAAAGTCAGCCCGCATTATTTCAACTTAATTTTAAAATAACAGTGGAAACTGTGGTGAAAACTACATTTCCCATGATGCTGTACAGAAAATTCCACCTATCAGAGAGTTGAAACAAGCAGAATGAACCAAAAGAGCTCTTTAGCTCCGCCCACTTCCACGAAGCTCCGCAAATGACGTAATCAAGTCAATCTCCCTTCGCTCTGAAAAATATTCTTTAATTAAAGTGATACTATTTCTTTAAATGATAAAATAGTTCTGGCTGATGTAATATGACACTGGTGGGCGTGGCCACACCTCTAAGGAGGAAGGTAGAAAACCCTCTGACATTAGATTTTCATCTCTAACTTGTAAGGTTGCTCACTAAATGTAAACATATTATTGTGACACTTCCTATTTTGTTTGTTACCACAGTTAACAGAATAAAATGCAATTTGTTCGTTTTTTTACAATATGGTTACATTTTGAATGTTCCTCTTATTCAGCCTATGTGTTATAGTCACATTTTAATGTTATATAGGTCATTTCCATCCATATTCTGATTTCTGAAGAGTCTGATATTCAACACATGTTCTATCAGTTGTTTTGAATTTTTAAATTATATAAATGGGGGGGGGGGGGGGGTATTTATTTAAATTTGTTGAATATAATTGAATTGTTTTTAATTTAATTGTAGGTTAATAAACAATGTGCTTTTAAAATGTCTAATTAGGATGCAGAATTATTTTGATAAATTAGAGACGGCCCACTTATGCAAGATCTCAAAATATTTATTGGTATATATATATACCTGGCAAATAACACATTTTGAACCATTTTTAAATTGAAATGTTATAGCAGGACCTTAAAGTTAACAAAAGTATGAAAGAAAAGAAATGAACATAAATGACACATTTAGCAAAAAGAGTCCACTTTATCTGCATTCACCCTGTGCATATTTTGCAATAAACTTAAAATATATTGTTTTTATATATAATAAACATTTTACAATGTTTCTCCGTTTTAGTTCGATTATGGTGTTCACAGTGCTTCATGGGATTGTAGTTCTTTCCCTCACTAAATCTGTCTCATTCGTACCTTCACACCGATTTTGAAATACGTTTTTGCTTCAGATCGGTGTTTGTAGTGTTGTGATTCTCAGTGTGGAGTACCGCAAGGCTCAGCACTAGGACCGTTGCTTTTCACCCTGGACACTTTATTTATTTTTCTTCAAATCAATGTTTTTTTGTGATGTTGTGATTCTCCTCATAGCTGGTTGGTTTGGTTCATGGCTTATAACGCTTTAACAAAGACTTCCTTGGGATAAATGAATGGAAAAATACTTTGGGAACCAGCTGTTGCACTCTTTAGAGATTACACTCTGCAATTATTACCTTCATAGCCCAGAGAATAACAAAACAGCACTAAGAAAACACTATTGCAAATACAAAAACGCCTCCGTGTCCATCAGTGATTGTCATGCATAAAAAGGAATACAGATTACATCAAATCTGTTCGTTCGTCACGTTAGGTATGAAATAATTGCCTTTGGAAACCGGTTCGACATCCATTTTGCACACATGGATGAATCTCTGCAGAGGAGAGTCCCGTTCACACCGCGGTCGACCTCTTGGCGTGAAGCATCTCTATGAGCAGGTTGTTGCAGGGCACTTCTCCACACAGGTGTGTGTAACACAGATAGTCCTCGGCCTGCGCGCTCAGCGAACGCACCTCCGCCAGTCGCAGGATCAGCTGACCGAAGCGATCCACACACTGAGGGTACGAGAAGAGTGTGTACTCCAGCAGAGCCCCGTTCACCTGCTCCTGCACACTCTCCACTAACGGCTGGTTCTCCAGGAGCTTCACGTCTGAGGAGCAGGCAGAGCGTTAGAGTGTGTGTGTGTGTGTGTGTGTGTGTGTGTGTGTGTGTGTGTGTGTGTGTGTGTGTGTGTGTGTGTGTGTGTGTGCAGGATCAGTGTGAACTCCAGCAGAGCCCCGTTCACCTGCTCGGGTGAGTGAGTGAGTTTTTGTGATTTATTACGTGATTTATGAGGACATTTCCTGAGTCCTCGTATGTCAAATGGCTTAAAAACATATTAAACAGTGTTTTATTAAAAATGTAAAAATGCATAAAGTTTTCTGTGATGGGTTGGGTTGTGGATGTGTGTGTGTGTGTGTGTGTGTGTGTGTGTGTGTGTGTGATGAGTAGGTTTAGGGGTTGAGTTAGTGTGTGTGTGTGTGTGTGTGTGTGATGGGTAGGTTTAGGGGTCGGGTTAGTGTGTGTGTGTGTGTGTGTGTGTGTGATGGGTAAGTTTAGGGGTCGGGTTAGTGTGTGTGTGTGTGTGTGTGTGTGTGTGTGTGTGTGTGTGTGTGTGTGTGTGTGTGTGTGTGTGTGTGTGTGTGTGTGTGTGTGTGTGTGATGGTTAGGTTTAGGGGTAGGGGTAGGGTTAGTGTGTGTGTGTGTGTGTGTGTGTGTGTGTGTGATGGGTAAGTTTAGGGGTAGGGTTAATGTGTGTGTGTTTGTGTGTGATGGG
Source organism: Rutilus rutilus (assembly GCF_951802725.1). Lineage (NCBI taxonomy): Eukaryota > Metazoa > Chordata > Actinopteri > Cypriniformes > Leuciscidae > Rutilus > Rutilus rutilus. Next base: position 3,805,074 of record NC_140232.1, read on the forward strand.
CAGGTTTAGGGGTCAGGTTAGTGTGTGTGTGTGTGTGTGTGTGTGTGATGGGTAGGTTTATGGGTCGGGTTAGTGTGTGTGTGTATGATGGTTAGGTTTAGGGGTAGGGTTAGTGTGTGTGTGTGATGGGTAGGTTTAGGGGTTGGGTTAGTGTGTGTGTGTGTGTGCGTGTGTGTGTGTGTGTGTGTGTGTGTGATGGGTAGGTTTAGGGGTCGGGTTAGCGGTTGTTTGCGTGTGATGGGTAGGTTTATCGGTCGGGTTAGTGTGTGTGTGTGTGTGTGTGTGTGTGTGTGTGTGTGTGTGTGTGTGTGTGTGTGTGATGGTTAGGTTTAGGGGTAGGGTTAGTGTGTGTGTGTGTGTGATGGGTAAGTTTAGGGGTAGGGTTAATGTGTGTGTGTTTGTGTGTGATGGGCAGGTTTAGGGGTCGGGTTAGTGTGTGTGTGTGTGTGTGTGATGGGTAGGTTTATGGGTCGGGTTAGTGTGTGTGTGATGGGTAGGTTTAGGGGTTGGGTTAGTGTGTGTGTGTGTGTGTGTGTGTGTGTGTGTGTGTGTGATGGGTAGGTTAGTGTAAGTGGACAGAATATACAGTTTGTACAGTATAAAACCAATTACGCCTATGGAATGTCCTCACAAGTATAGCAAAACAAACGTGTGTGTGTGTGTGTGTGTGTGTGTGTGTGTGTGAGGGTGACAATAGCCTGACCCATTAATGGAGCACTTTAAAGCATTAGCAGAAGAGCCATTCACACAGTAATTAAAATGTTGAATAATCTTTTCAGGACATTTGAAGGACACAAATTACTCAATAAAGCTGCTTTCATGTGGGCAAAGAATGAAAGACATCACTGTGACGGAGTGAGAGGAGACGACGAATTCTTTCCTTTCAAATGTTTTCAGTTTTCTCCTTTCACATACGTTTGTTTATTGTGCCTGATGAAATTGTAATTGAACATTTCTAGGAAAGGTTTTGTTGCTGGGTACTAGAGCAAACTGTCTTTCAGGTGGTGTTTTTATTCATTTTAATAAGTGCTTGCAATATTTATTAAACTGTGCAATATACAGTAAGTGCTGCAATTCCTGTCTCCTAAAATCAAAGTATGTTGAAAATACGTGTGACTAGAAGGTCAGATTAAATAAATGTGTTCTTCGGAGCAGTTTGTCAGATATTGCAATTTTTAATACAATTGATTCATTTGATTAATAATTGATTAATTGCAGTATTTGTTGTCCAAAACATTGGTACATTTTTGCTTTATGAATTTTTGCTTTGTAATTGTTCAACTGTTCACATTTTGGTTGAACTCTGACAGCTTACCTCATCTAGCCTTTATATTGGGGCATGTTGTCACAAAGAAATCTTTGTTTAATGTTTTTTTATTTATTCCTGAACAGTACTAACTAAAATGTGCAATAGCTTATTTGTATTATTTTTAATTAATAATGAATTACTAGTTCTATGTTGGCAGCGGTTCTCATCCTTGTTTTGTTCCCTATTGTCCACAACAAAATTTGAAAGCCAATGACTTCCAAATGTTCATGATTTACTGGATATGGATTAAGATTTCTTAAAAGTACTTTTACCTGTAATTTATACCCAATAAAATATTTTGCAGCTTGGCATTACAAAAAAAAATGCATCTGAACGCGAGAACACGACAGCGTTTATTGTGTTTCGTCTGACGCTCTGAGACGCACTCATTTATGATGGAGAGAAAAGAGAAACTTCCATTTGATATTTTGCGAGAATTTCCCAAGTGCCGATGTTTCTCTTGAACACATGGTTTGGAAACAGTGGATTTATTTGCAAATGTTTTGCTTTTGTGATATTCCAAAGTTAAATTCACAACTTTGTATAGAAACACAGCTTCTGTGTCTCACTACGTATTAAAAAGTACAGGGGATTCAGGTTGATTTGGACATTTCTCTTTTATGAATGCTTTTTTTATATTCTTGTATTTCTCTTTTATTTTTTCTTACTTTTGTGAAGCCCTTTGAGATGTAAAAGGCGCTATAGAAAATAAAGTTTATTATTATTATAAAAAGTATTGGGGATTCAGGTATATTTGAACACTTTTGGGGAACCTCATGTGTAGTTCCTCCTCCAGTGTGTGTGTGTGTGTGTGTGTGTGTGTGTGTGCTCAGACTCACTGGGGTTGAAGAGGATGAGGAACTTCAGGCAGGCCATCTCTCTTCTGTCCACCTGAAGATGCTGAAGTCTCCGGGCCAGATCCTGTCCTCTCTGGACCATACTGGACAGAGGCGGTCCCGCGTCACACACCGCCGACAGATCCACCTACAGCACACACACACACACACAGATCTTTCAACATGAGGCGTCTCTATACAACCTCACTCATGCATCAATGAGGTGTGGAGCATTACAAGCCCAAATAACAACATAGTAGAAGCCTGAAAGAGACTTTCTCTTTAAAAAATGAAAATGATGTCATTAATGACTCGCCCTCATGTCGTTCCAAGCCCGTAAGACCTCCGTTCGTCTTCGGAACACAGTTTAAGATATTTCAGATTTAGTCCGAGAGCTTTCTGTCCCTCCATTGAAAATGTATGTACGGTATACTGTCCATGTCCAGAAAGGATAACACGCGGCGACTCGCAACAGGTGTTCGCAGTCGAGTGTGATTGTGTTTATGTGTGTTGGAGTAGACTACGTTTTTCTTGGCTTGTTTGCAGTCTTTTTATCCTTATCTTTACTTTTATATTATTTATTTATTTATTTGTATTATTCCGTGATGGTTCTAAGGAAGATGGGGCTCATATCTTTGCTGGTTTTAATACTTTTACTCAACTTTGCCGCTGGAACATTACCAAACCGGATCCAATATGCACGAGATTTTGTCCTCGAACTGAATACAGGCAGCTTGGTGTCGAGGCAACTTGCAAATTCCCCCCTGTTTAAGGACATTATGGCTTATAATAACTGCCAGCACTTCAGTTCTGAAGAAGATGGCAGGACTCGAGGGAAAATACAGAAAAGAGGCAAAAAGGGTGGCGTGAGGCAGCGCGTGAGAATCTTAACAAGGAAGAGACATCTGCCTCTACCCTCAATAGTCCTGGCTAATGTCCAATCACTGAAAAACAAGGTGGATGAACTGCAGGCACGAGTATCTTAAAGCGGCAGGGAGGTGGAGTATGTTTTTATATTAACCCAAGATGGTGTAATAATGTGACTGTGCGGGAGAACATTTGCTATTGACAATTTCGGTGAGACCATACTACTTGCCAAGGGAATTTCCTCAAGTGTTTCTGTCTGTCGTGTATATTCACCCTAAGGCTAATACTAAAAATGCAAATGAGGTGTTGTTCCCCGTGTTACAAAGACTTCAGTCCATCTCACCTGATGCCCCATGTCTTGTTATGGGTGATTTTAACCGCATTAATTGCTACAAAACTTTTAGCCATTTTCATCAGTACATCACTTGTCACACTCGAGGAGATAAGACTCTTGACTTATGCTATGGATCTATACGAGGGGCGTACAGATCCGTTGCTGGGCCCCCATTGGGCTTTTCTGACCACAGTGTGGTGCACCTGTTCCCAACATACAGGACTGTGCTGCAAAGGAGAGGCGCAGAATCATGGACGGCCCAGGTATGGAATGAGGATGGTATATTGGCCCTACAAGGATGCTTTGAGTGTACGGACTGGTCTGTTTTTCAAGCATCGTCGGACAATATAAATGAGTGGACTGATGTGGTGTGTAGTTATATTTCATTCTGTGTTGATAATGTGATTGATACTAAGGTTATTAACAAGCATTCAAATAATAAGCAGAATTGAAAAATCTTCTTAAGGAAAAAAGTGGTGATAAAGTTGCTCATTCTAGTATTAGGAAGGAAGTAAGAGCAGCTATTGTGAAGGCAAAACATAATTACAAGGAAAAAATAGAACAACTATTCTTAAATGCTGATCAAAAGGCAGTTTGGGATGGAATGAAATTAATGACAGGTTTACAGGAAAGTAATAGAACTATGATATCTTTAAATGGACATGCATCTAATGTGTGTTTAGCGAATTAACTTAACACATTTTATTTAAGATTTAATGTGGATGATGATAATGTGAAGTATGATTCGTGGCGAGGTAATATGGGGTTTAATATCGATGCTCCCACAGTGGCTAGGTTTTTTAAAAGGATAAAAGTAAAAAAAAGCCCTGGACCAGATAATATTAGTGGTAAGGTGTTGAGAGCGTGTCATTTACAGTTAAGTGGCATATTTACACAGATTTTTAACATGTCTCTTAAAACGCAAATCGTGCCACAAATCTGGAAACATGCCACAATTGTTCCTGTGGCGAAATGCAGGAGTCCGAAGGTTTTAAATGATTTCAGACCGGTAGCCCTCACCTCTCTGGTGATGAAAACATTTGAGAAAATCGTGAGAGAGGAGGTATTGAAACATGTAGAAGACAATTTAGATCCTCTCCAGTTTGCGTATAGAGCAGGGACGGGTGTTGAGGATGCCATAACTACCCAAAAACAAGGGCACGACTAGCTTTCATTGACTTTTCATCCGCATTTAACACAATTAGGCCACATGTGTTAGCCGATAAACTTGTCAGATTTTTTAAACTTGATCTGAATTTAGTAGGATGGATTGTCAATTTCTTATCGAACAGGACTCAAGTGTGTGAGAGTCATTGGTTTGCTTTCTTCCAAGTGATCTTCTTCCACTGGTTCCCCTCAAGGGTGTGTTCTTTCCCCTCTGCTTTTTATTTTGTACACAAATGATTGTAGGAGCACATTTGACCATAGGTATATGTTAAAGTTTGCAGATGATACTGTGATTGTGAGTCTCCTAGCAAATGAAGAGACATCTCATGGACCTGTGGTGGAGGATTTTGTCTCTTGGTGTGCAAATTGTAATCTAAATTTAAATATATCAAAGACCAAAGACATGATTATAGACTTTGGAAAATCTCTCCTACTGTTATAAATGGAAGGGACATTGAGCTTGTGGATGAATATCGATATCTTGGTAAAGTGATTGATAACAAATTAAATTGTAATGCTGATACTGATGCCATTAGTAAAAAGGTTCAACAGCGTATGTTTTTCCTAAGAAAAATGAACACTTTTAAAGTATGTTCAGTGTTGACGACACAGTTTTATCGAATCCGTCATTTCTTACTGCGCCATTGTATGGTTTGATTGTATTAGCCTGTCCAATAGAAATAGAAGCTGATTAAGACTGCTTCTAAAGTAATTGGAGTTCAACAGATATTGCTCCAGGACATTGTTAAAGAACGGGTTGTTAAAAAAGCCTATTCGATAATCAACTGTTCACCACACCCATTACACAAAGAGTTTGTTATGCTCCCATCAGGCCGTAGACATAGAGCAATGGGGGGGGAACCAAGAGGTTCAAAAACTCATTCATACCAACTGCTATTTTATTGTTGAATAGCCTGTAACCATTTGCCTTTTTTAACTTGTCTACTTGTGTGTTCCTGTGTGTTCTTGTGTTTATGTGATGTGTGGCACACTCTAAAAAATGCTGGGTTGTTTTAACCCAATGTTGGGTCAAATATGGACTAACCCAACGTTGGGTTAAAAATGCAATTTAAAAATGGACAAACCCAGCCGTTGGGTTACATTTTTAATGTAACCAATGCAATTTGTCCATTTGTTAATTGCATTTTTATCCATTTTTGATTTTGTCCAAAATGCAATTTGTCCATTTTTAAACTGCATTTTTTGACCCAACGTTGGGTTAAAACAACCCAGCATTTTTTAGAGTGTGTGCAAAACTAATTTCCTAAGGGATAAATAAACTAAACTAAACTATGTGACATCAGTGGGTTAGTTAGAATTTTTTGAAGCATCGAAAATACATTTTATTCAGCATTGTATTCTCTTCCGGGTCTGTTGTCAATCCGCGTTCACGACTCAGTAGTGACACTGCTGACGTAAGACGCTGCTGACGTGCACACTTACGCACCATTTAAAAAAAATATAGCAATACCAAAATACAAACAATGTAGAATAGCTTGAATACAGCGTGCGTCTCCCTCAGACTGTAAACAAAGCTCGGGCGCACCAGATAACACGTCAGCAGCGTCACTGCGGAGTCGTGAACGCGGATTGACAACAGACCCGGAAGAGAATACAATGCTGAATAAAGTCGTAGTTTTTGTTATTTTTGGACCAAAATGTATTTTCGATGCTTCAAAAAATTCTAACTAACCCACTGATGTCACATGGACTACTTTGATGATGTCTTTATTACCTTTCTGGACATAGACAGTATACCGTACATACATTTTCAATGGAGGGACAGAAAGCTCTCGGACTAAATCTAAAATATCTTAAACTGTGTTCCGAAGATGAACGGAGGTCTTACGGGCTTGGAGCGACATGAGGGGGAGTCATTAATGACATAATGTTCATTTTTGGGTGAACTAACCCTTTAAAGGCCTCCTGAAATCAAAATGTAAGGTTTTTTTTTTTTTTTTGCTTTTAGTATGAATATATTAGCCGTACGGTTATGAATAAGCTGGTGTGTTCCAAAACAAGGTCAAAATTCGCATGAAAATGGATCAGGGATTTTATGACATCACCGCCGACTTCAGCTTCTCATCACATCTTCTGTCCAATCACATGCTCTCTAGAATCTGAAGCTCCGCCCCTTACGCTATAAACACCACCTGACCAAAGCGAGCGTTGACTCATCACGGAGCGATATGGGTTTGAGTTATTTAAACGCTCCAGTTTCATGAAGTTTTCCAACTGTACGTTGGTTAGAAACGAAATGGCTAGAGTTTATTCACACTTCTACTGTTGAATCCAAAGTATCATCAGCGCTCGGATTCGCTTCCATGGTGCCGTCAAGTACGACTCGCAGTCTGTAAACTAAGCGCTATTGGCTATTTGAAAAGGGGGAGGAGCCATTCAATATGTCCCGCCTTAGCTTCCTGTTTCAGTGGAGATTACATCAACGCATCAAACAAAGCTGCGCGATCCAAGGCACTTCAGTGGGGCTTTAACTAAGAGTCAGCCTCCCTCCCCCCCCCGCGAATATATGAGTCACTGACGAATACAAAAGCATATTATGCAAGATCAGCATTTCCTGTTTGAGACGTTTAACACGGATACCCCATTCATTAGACTCTTTGTACTGAAATGTTCTGCTTTTCCATAATGACGTTATTATAAATGATGGTTTGGATAATCTCACCTCCTGTCCTGTGATGAGCAGCAGACTGTTGTCTCTCCCATGATGCACCTGTCTGCAGATGTGATCGAGAAGCAACAGCTCGCTCCAGCAGTTATGCAGCAGTCGCATCTGATCTCCAACCTGAATCATGGGAAAAGAAGAGTTGTACTGGGCTCACAGGATCAGGCCTCTATGATACCGATTTAAAGCATAATATTGTGACTTAAAGTCCCCCTGTAGTCAATCATTTTAATCCTTAAAACTCGTCTTCGATCACCAAAATTACATATTTAAAAGTTTTTTTCCTTAAAAAAAAAAAAAGCCTTACAATATCTTGAATGTAACTCGACACCCTTGCCTCATTTAGTATTCGCGGTTCTATGAATATGCAAATGAGCCCCGCCTCCACTCACTCACTAAGCTCAGAGATCCACTGGTTGATGATCACACGTTGATCTGATTGGTTACAAGGTAGTTTGTGACGTCAGAAACACCAGCGATTTCAAAGCGTGTGTTTGAGACTGTCTTTGGTTCACTGCAGTTTTAAGGAGGAAATACTCAGTAATGCTGTCGACTTATGAAGTTACACATGGTTTGTCTTAAAGCATATTAAAAACACCACATAGACACATAAACTACATTAGAAACTTGATTTTCACCACAGGGGGACTTTAAGTGTCAGGTGTGGGTCAAGAATTGTGAAGACTTTGAGGGCGTTATTTTAATCCAAAAATAACCAGAACAAAACTTAAACTTCCCCAGTGAGGGAGAAACACAGGACTGGAGCAAGACACGACAAACAGACAAGACCTCCGCACGATAACATAGATGATGATCTGGCACAGGACACACAAACCCACGGGACAGAAAATAAACCCAAGACAGACAGAAGCACACATGATGTCAGGAGCCCGACACACACACTCAAACACACAAGTGTCACCAAACTAACAACGACACCAATCCCTGACACTTAAAGGGATAACTCATTCATTCACTCGCCCTCTTGTCGTTCCAAACCTATTTGACTTTCTTCTGTGGAAAATGGGCTGCGTCCGAAATCACACACTTCCCTACTATAGGCGAAAACCAGTATGTGACAAAAGAAGTATGTCTGAGTTCATTACATGATGGACACTTTACTCTCCCATGAGGCCACAGGATTGATGAATGGCAGTGAAGCGACGCTGGTAGATCACATGATAATGACAACATGGCGGATGAAGTACGTCCAGATTACATTCATACTATATAGAATGTACTTGTTTAGCGGTCGTGAAGTTATTACTTATTAGTCAAAATAAGCGTCTACTCAAGCGATTTCAGACGCAGCCATTGTCTTTCAGTCTGTACAATGAGATTTAGTGTCATCAATAACTAAAACAATGAAAATTTTGTTTTCAAATTTTGAAACAAAAAACTTATGCTATTATTTCTCATTTTAAATAAGTACTGAAATTACTAAAAATTATTTAAAGCTAAATAGAAATAGATTTTTTTTATGGAAATGACAAAAGCATATGAAATTGAAAACTGAAAATATAAAAATAAATACTTCACTAGTACATAATACTAAAACAATTCGATGTTGTTTTGGACCCCATTGAAAACAAAAGAAGATATTTTTCATTTATTGCTCATCTTTCACTTGACTTGTGTTGGCAAAAAAAACTAAATTCAATTTTTCTAAATATACATTCCTTTGCGTTTCACAGTAGAAAGAAAGTCATGGTTTGGAACGACACAAGGTTCGTAAACAGATGATTTGATTGGTCACAAAGCTGTGTAAATGAGTGTGTGTGAGAAAGCCCGGGTCCAGAAAAGCTCCAGAAACGGCATAAAGCAGCCCAAAAAAAGGAATAGGAATAGATATTTCACACATGATCTAAAAACTAAATCTAAATATTTCAAAGGCTTTACGACAATTCTCCTCTCAATTAAAGACCAAAACAACAAGTCCAGTTGGTTTAACTCAAACATCCACAGCAGTGCAACCCTCGCGTACAGATGAACGCCTGAGCAGAACGAGATCATAAAACGAGCGCTGTATTTACGATTGCAGACGATGACCTCTCGCACCTTCTCACCTCTCGTCCTTCATCAGTCCCGCGTCTTCCTCCCCCACTGACCCTGTGTGTATTCAGCGCTCTGGTTTTGAAGGCCACACTGTGTCAGTGTTCAGGAAAGCTCTAATAGAAGTGGAGCGCCACATACATCAACCTCAGCACTGACACAATCACTCAAACCATATATCCACATCTAATCCGTCCCACTTGACCTCCCTCACACGAGTGGCACACTTCAGATCGTCGTGCACAAACCTGAGTTTAATAAAGCCCTTTTGAGTCCGAATGCACCGTCGGGAACAATGCGGCGGAGAGGGAGCGTTGCATGGGATTCCTGAGTTATCTTCTGCGCGGAATGTAATTAATCTGGCATGCGTTTTCAAAAACTGAAACATTTTACGCATCACTCGGAATCCTGACGCGAGTTGCCATGGCGACAGAATGGAATGCGACGGTCACGCAGGTGTGAACGTGCAAAAACAAAGTTCCAAATTCTACACGATTTGCTTGAATTCATTCCAGCATGCAGGCACTTATCGACGGGATATTCGCTGTAATGTACAGTCAAACCCAAAATGTATTCAGACACCTTCAACATTTCTCACACTATCACAGTCTATTCGCTATAGTTTATAAAATGGTAATAAATATGAGCAGAACTCAGCTGATATTTGACTGGTTTTGTCCGTCCTTCTGTTAGACTGTCTCACACATGAATTATGTTGAATATCTGTCAGCTGTTAAATTTAACTACACAATTAGATAATACCAGTTTAGCTCAACCAATCACCAAGCAATGCTTCATTCTGTTCAGTCTGTGGTGTAAAAAGAGCATTAGCAATTAAAGACAACACACTTCAGCAAAACATGATCAGCTCAAAGTGTCCCAATCATTTCCGGTCCCAAATTTGTATAAATTTTACTGGTAGTCACAGTATAGGGTATAATGTCTCAGCTCTCCTCGCTTACATAAATGAACTATAGTGTCCTGCACACACTAGTAAAAACATATCAAAAATGATATCTGGTGTCTGAATAATGTTTGGTTTGCCTGTATGTTGTTCATAAGAGGTCAGAGCGGATTCAACACTGTATCTGTTTGGGAATGAATGATTAGCAACACTCCCTGATGTGAACTGCAACTGAGTGACCAGATCTGATATATTTAGCTAAAACTCCATTAACAGCCAGTCAAAACCTTTGGACAGCGAGCAAGAATTCCTGACTTTGACACTTCGACGCAGATATCAGCCATGCTACCACAAAAATTGAAACATTCAAATGTAATCTTAGTTTTAAAGCCACTTGACGAGAGTATCTGAATGCCTCTGCGTCCCCGGCGTTATCTTGCACGGAGATACACGATTCGGCGACAAAATAGCAGACTTTCTCCAAAATACTTTGGCTTTTATTAGACAAAACATTTATTGGGATGATGGACTTATCTCGGATCTGTACCTTTAGTTCCTTGAAGAAGACACAGCTTCTTGCCCACTCCACGATGGAGAAGAGCGTCTGATCCGCCATGACGCACAGCAGACTGAAGGCTCGAGGTTTGTCCAGCTTCCCTCGGCCGCTTTGCTCCTGGTGGAGATACGCACAGATCTTCCCTCGCACCTGCAAACACAGGGAACCATCAAACACTGACCAGTGCATAAGTCAAGTCACCTTCGTTTATATGGCGCTTTAACCATGTGACTTTACAGTGATAATAGGAGATGAATGAAACAGAGATTGATTTGGCTTTACAGCAGCTCTAGAATAAAGTTATTGTCCTGCTAAAGTCAGTTTTTGATAAGAATAGTGTGTGATATTAAATACCTTCACTCTGTTTTTAACTTAAATACCGCATTCATTGAAAAATAGCATGAAATGTGTTATTAATAAAATGTATTATTTTATGTGGAAATAAATGGTGCAAAATTCAGAGGTGAACATTAAAAAAATACAAAATATGAAAGAAAAAATAGCAACCCTTTATGGTCATACTTTAGTTAAGGGTCCAATTCTAACTATTAACTATGATTTTTGCCTTACACTCTTAATGACTTATTAATAGTTAGTAAGGTCATTAAGTTTAGGATTAAGGGATGTAGAATATGGTCATGCAGAATAAGGCATTAATAAGTACTAATAAACAGCCAATATCCTAGTGATATGCTTGCTAGTAAGAAACTAGTTTATAGTGAGAATTGGACCCTAAAATAAAGTGACTGTACAAAAATACAGTACTGTACTGTAACTACATGTACTCAGAGGCGATCTTTGCTGTTCGGAGGACCGTCTCCCATATGAGAAAAAAAGACAGGCAAACATTTCATGCAATGCAACTGCAATTACTGTATCTTTGTTAAATTCAACAATGTTATCTCATATTACACTCCTAATAGTCTATTTATAAACGCACATCTGGGACATGTGGATTCCACGCTTACCAGATGTGGGCCGACACTATGTTGCTGTCCGTGAAAGGCCGCTACAGAATGCACTTACTATAGGGTTAGGATTAGGGTTTGGATTGGTTTAGGGTTAGTTGCATGTAATTATGCATAGTTTTCACTATAGTAACTCTGCATGTAACAAATTAAACAATGACACGGTAAAATAAAGTCATTGTACCTACTAGGGCTGTCAAAATGGCTGAAAAGCTCAATTCGAATTTCTTTCTTAAATATTAGCAAAATTCGAGTTATATTCGAATTCTAAAGGCAATACTTAATGTTAGAGGAAAAAAGTCCTGTATTGTCTCCTATGCCCACAAGAGGGCGCAAGCGAGCGCAATAAGCAAATATAAACCAAATCAAGCATCGCATCTTTTTTGAAAAAACTGACATTCACTTTTTAAAGTGCATAAACAACTGTTCTTGAATAAAATATAATTTCCTTAATGTGCATGCAAGGAAGGAAAAGTAGTTTACAATAGTGCATAAAACTTTGTAAGTGCATCAGTAACCTGAGAAAACACGCTTCAACAGACAGCGTAATGTAACGTTACTACATGAACACAAAATAGCAAACCGCCATTCAGAAACAATCCAGTTCTACTCACTATATCTACATATTATTTGTCAAAAACACCAGAGCATGCGAGTATGGTCAAGTAAGTCGTTGCACGATTTTTACCACCAGCTGAGAGGGTTTTCGTCAGCAGGAAGAGCCTTTTTACGACATTTGACACTTGCCATCATCATGACACACCAAAAATTCGAATGCACGTTTTTTATTTTTTATTCAACGAATATTCGAAATTCGATTTTTTATTTGACAGCCCTATTTGTACCTAACAATAGTTACTGATCGTTAAAGACACCTAATATAAAGTATAGGTGTGCATTGTCTCATTTATAACTCCGGCTGATGATTCGTACCTGCTCCTCATCCGGGTCGTAGCTGACGAGCTCCAGCACCAGCTGGGGAAGCCCGGGGTTCATGGGACTGGAGTGAGGGGACTCGGGCATGCAGCCGTCAGGGTACGGGTATCCCAGAGAGGAGTCTGGAGAACTGGAGTACACATCCGGGTACTCCGCTTTAATGGACCTGGGAGCGCTGTACTGGTACTGAGCCGGGAATGAGCCGTAGCTCTGCAGCGCCACACTCAGGGCTGGAGGACAGAGAGGAGGACACTCGTACTCCGGAGACGAGAGAGGCGGGGGCTGGAGGACCGAGAGCGACCCGGGATGAGAGTACTCGGTCTGACCGGTGGACAGGAGGGTCTGGTTGCCCTCGATTTTAAAGCCGCTGGCTCTGATTAAAGCTCTCTTCTGCTGTTTCAGCGCACGGTCGCGCTTGTACATGGGCCCGAACTTGTTCCTTCCCCCTCGCATTCGGTCCGCACGGACAGCTGGGAAAAGAGAGAGAGCGACAGGATGCAGTCAAACTTATAACACACTTTATATTAGATGTCCTTAACTACTATATATGTGCTTATTGTGTTGATGTTGTGTTGCAAAACTCGGTAACAGTATTGTACAGTGACCTTGTTACACACGTTACATGTAATTACTGTAGTAGTAACTATAAATTGTGCATAATAGCATGCAACTAACTTTAAACCAACCCTAACCCTATAGTAAGTACATTAAATCTCAGTCATTAAATGTATAATTACACTGTAACACGGACACCTTAAAACAAACGGTTACACCTTATTAGGTAACACTTTATTTTAGTTAGTCTTTGTTACACACATTACATGTAGTAACTATAGTAATTACTATAAATTGTGCTTAATTACATGCAACTAACCCTGACCCTAACCCTATAGTAAGTACTATACATGTAGATAATTCATATTACTCAGTACTTAAATGTATAATTACACTGTAACAACGACACCTTAAAATAAAGGGGTACAACTTATTTCAAGGTGTCCGTGTTACAGTGTAATTATTCATTTAAGTACTGAGTAATGATATGTACATCTACATGTACTTACTATAGGATTAGGGTCTGGTTTAGGTTAGTTGCATGTAATTAAAGGCAGGGTCGGCAGTTGTTTTCCAAAAAAAAAAGTTCACATTTTTTTAAACTGTCTTTATATACCAATACATAATTAAAATGTAAGTACTCTGAAAAAGAGAGTATAAAAAGCGAGTGTCTGTAGTCCTCTCAGGGCTGCAATAAACACAGCTACTTATTCCATTCGCTCCCACCCCCTCCCTTCTGGGCTCCTTCCAAAGCCACGCCCCCAAAACACATGAACGCGCGACGCCCACCGCTCAGCTGGAGGAGGACGCGTTTGCCAGCGCATGTAGTGACATCATGTCAGAATCACATGTAATAAAATACCTAACTTCACCTAACATGGCTGTTAGTACTCACTCACTATCAAGCTAGCATATCGATACTGGTAAAGTTTAAAATATATTGAGTTTGATTTGGTAATGAGCTAGTAACATAAGGCAAAGCTAAAAACAGGTTGCATTGATACACGTTTTCCCATTACCATCAGTTACACTGTGATGAAGGTGAATTTCGTGTAAGATTCATAACATATACGGTGTTTTGCATGTAAGAGCTTCCACGGTGAAAGCACTGTTGGCTCTGATGAGGACTAACGTTACACTAGAGACAAGTAGCCTACCTTTCTACCTTACTAGCTCCTTTTTTTGCCTTCGCTGACTGTATATGCAGGTACTGGGGATTTTGACTACTCTTTCTCTGCCATAATTGTGATTCTTCCTAGCTTCCGTGCCTCTTCCCCTCCTCGAGTCAAACGGGTGCGCGCATGTGGGCGGCTCCTGTAGCGGCGGCGGTGGTAGCCATGGTAGCGAGGGAGAGTGATAGTCGCCCAGCCAATCATTTCATTCGTTCCGAATGGAAATAAGTAGCTGTGTTTATGGCGCCCTGAGAGGACTACAGACACTCGATTTTTATACTCTCTTTTTCAGAGTACTTACATTTTAATTATGTATCATGCAGGAACATTTTAAAAGTACAGTGTAAAAACATGTACAGTAGTGGCCAAAAGTGGAGTTCTTACAAGTTCGATTAAACCATCAAAATATGAGGAAAATATTTGGTTGCACTTTATTTTAAGGTGTCATTGTTACAGTGTAATTATATAATTAACTACATGTACTTACTATAGGGTTTGGTTTAGGGTTAGTTGCATGTAATTATGCACAATTTATAGTAATTACTAACCACATGTAACGTGTTACAAGGACACAGTAAAATAAAGATTTACTAAATAATTTTTTTAATACTTTAAATATGAGGAACGAACAAAACACTAAACATGTTTTTTATCTGACAAAATTATTCTGCAAAAAGCTACAGGTTTTATTTTACTCTGCAAAACAAAAAGCTGAGAGGAAAAAGCATACACTAACTACAACATAATCAGTTATTCATATTTTGTTCATAATTTCTTTGTATGACAGCCTGGACAAAACTCATGTCGGCACAATTTGGCATGTTTCTTTATTTATCACAAAAATTGCCAATGCAATATACTAACAAAGTCCAAAGAATTTTGGTAACACTTTATTTAACAGTGTCCTTTACATGCAAGTTATTACTATATATGATGCATAATTACGTACACCAAACCCTAACCCTATAGCAAGTACATGTAGTTCATTATTATTACTCAGTACTTAAATATATAATTACACTGTAACACAGACACCTTAAAATAAAGTTTACCCAAATATTTCCCTCATATTTTGATGGTTTAATCGAACTTGAATGTCATTATTAGCAAATATGTTATTAAAATAGAGTGTTTCCCAAATTTTGAATAATATTTGAATAAAGGGTGAAGATTTTTCTAGGCATGTTTTCTAGGCACTCACATGATTGATTTAAATGTTAGTTCATAGTATTAAAGACACATTATATATTATTTACATCTTGCAGATGCACTCCTCATCGGATAAGTGGGATATTTTAGGAGAAGAGTGATTAAAAAGCCAAATAAAGCAAGGAATGCTTGGCACGGTTTAGCTTTAGTAAGTCAGGCGAAGGCAAGTGGATATTTCTCTTCATATGGATATTTTCCGCTGTGGTTTTGGTGAGTCTCCATGAATCCGCGAGTCTTATCAGCGCGTGAGGAATGTGTCACAGGCGCGCGCGGAAACAGGTGCTTCTCTGCACTCGGCCTGGGAATCGCGCGCACACAAATAACACAACGTTTTACACCAAATAATCAATTCAAATGGATTTGGAAGACAATATAACAGTTTGTTAACTAATATAAATCTACATGTTGCACAAAGTGTCAAGACATGTTATTTATTACTTTTAAGTTGATTAAGGCAAATTTAGATGCGTTATAGTTATAATACATCTATGAGTGAATGTTTTTTAATAGGATAAAAATTATTTTAATTCTTGAGCATGAAATATTACATTCAATGTTTTCCTGTTTTTTCCAGATACTGACTTTTTGGTAACACTTTATTTTACAGTGTCATTGTTACATATGCTATATACTATAATAACAGTAAATGATGCATAATTACATGCAACTAATACTAAACCAAATCCTAACCCTATAGTAAGTACATGTAGGTGCTTGATATTACTCAGTGCTTAAATATATAATTACACTGTAACAATGACACCTTACAATAACACAGGTGTTACAGTGTAATTATATATTTAAGCACTGAGTAATATTAAGCAACTATAGGGTTAGGGTTTGGTTGTAGTTGCATGTAATTATGCATAATTTACTGTTATTACTATGGTATGTACATGTAACATATGTAATAAGGAGAACAAGGGGTAACACTTTATTTGGTCTGTTACACATTTTACATGTAGTAATTATAGTCATAACAGTAAATGATGCATAGTTACATGCAACTAACCCTAATTATACAGAAAGTACATGTTGTTAATTAAAGTGTAACTGATTTTTGTTCTGAGTGAGGAGTGACCTTCATACCTATATAACACATGATATAATATCATTTAATAAGCATTATATTGGGCTACGTCCCAACACTCAACAGACAGTAATATAATCAGGACATTCGTGGCGAATCCTTGACACGAGGCTGCTTTAGAGCACAAGCCCAGTGTTGTTGAGAGTGTGTGTGTGTGTGTGTGTGTGTGTGTGCTCTCACCCTCGAGCCTCATGCCGACGCTCAGGCACTTCTGGAAGCGGCAGAACGGGCATCTCTTACGCTGGGTTTTGTCGATGCCACAGTCCTGGTTCTGTGTGCACGTGTATCTCTTGTTATTCTGAACCGTCCTCTTGAAAAAACCCTGTTATGATCATGCATAAAGGATTATATTCTGTCAGCTGTTAAAGAAACGGTTGCATTGTAATCTGTTCTAAATTAAAAGAAAATTTTGGAAATTAGTTTTGGCTTTTTTACAGGAATATTGATCTAGATCTAATTTTAAGGTGTCCGTGTTATAGTGTAATTATACATTTAATGACTGAGTAATAATAATTAACTGCATGTACTTACTAGAGGATTAGGGTTTGGTTTAGGATTAGTTGCATGTATTTATGCATAATTTATAGTGCTTACTATAGTAATTCCATGTAACAAGAACACTGTAAAATATAATGTTACCCTCTACACTCTTAAAAGAACCTTTGACATCCATGGAATCTTTCCATCGCATAAAAGGTTCTTTATAGTGGAAAAAGATTCTTTAGATGATTATAATGTTCCGCACACATATGGTTATTTTAAGATCTGCTTATTGAAAGGTTCTTTGGGGAACCAAATGGTTCATGTGGTTCACATTTTTTAGAGTGTAGTCAGTTTTTGAAATCCAGTATGCATTTGCAACCAAAAAATATTATTAATAATAAATACATTTCATTAATATAGGATAATGAACAAAGACTGTTACATAGTAATGCTTTCCACATCAAATGGTAACACTTTATTTTACAGTGTCCTTGTTACATATGTTACATGTACTTACCATAGTAATAACAGTAAATTATGCATAATTACATGCAACTAACTCTCAACTAAACCCTAATCCTACCCTAACCCTATAGTAAGTACATGTAGTTGCTTAATATTACTACTTAAATCTATAATTACACTGTAACAATGACCCCTTAAAATAAAGTGTAACCGATTAGCTACAATAATTAGCCTATTTTTTCAGTGCACATAAACTGTGGTTTATAACTATAACGCGCTCTAGACGCGTAAAGAGAAATATGATGAGGTCGTACCTTACAGCTTTCGCAGGTCAGAAGACCGTAATGATACCCGGACACTTTATCTCCACACACAGGACACTGCTCCTCCAGCTCCACATCTGCGGGGAACTCCATCATCACAGATCTCCAGATCAGCTCAGTCCTCGGTCACTGCTTCTCGGACAGACGCTGAGGACACAAACATTCGGAAAATTAATATCGATAATGATATATAGAGAAATAAAGACACGTGCACGTGCATTCTGACAACAGTATCAGATCCACAAAACAACTTCATGACACTGTAAAATACTCAGCGCGATCAAATACAGCGACGACAGTGCACGAGTGGCAGTGTGATCAAAAGTGTGTTATGAAAAAAATTAAATAATGCTAGAGATCTGGAGCTCACAAAATATCTGTTTTACTTCTGGGCACGCAGAGGAAAGATGGGGTTTTATCATATTGACTCCTGTCATTTCTCCTGACCACACACACACACACACACACACACGCGCGCGCGCGCGCGTTTTATAATTCTAAATAGGCCTATTCTAATAATAATTATAAATATTTGATTGTAGGATTAGCATACTGTTTTTATTAATTTAATGTATTGATAAATAAATAGTTTCATTCTTCAATAGGCCTACACACTAGAAAACCGAATGGTTGAATTTACATGTGGTGGAGTTTATCGTTCGGCTCATTTCTTCTCCTCTCTTTTTAAAAACTGTTTTAATCGAATTCGTTTTCTGAATGTTTTGTGAATATGATACAGAAAATGTCCTTGTTTTGCGTCAAAGCACTGCAATATTATTAAATAAGGAAATATTAAAATGATGGAAAAAGCTAAGCTTGATTAAAAAAAAAAGAAGAAGAAGTTATTATTTCCCTTTAATAACCTTTTCAGTGAATGAAAGCAGGCTATTTATTCATCCACAACTGAACCTGCAATGCATATAAATGAAACTCTTTCTGGTGATATTTCATATCAATGTTTAACTACATGTCTTTAAATGAAAATGCATATCGAATGA
Source organism: Rutilus rutilus (assembly GCF_951802725.1). Classification (NCBI taxonomy): domain Eukaryota; kingdom Metazoa; phylum Chordata; class Actinopteri; order Cypriniformes; family Leuciscidae; genus Rutilus; species Rutilus rutilus. The sequence continues at coordinate 3,823,981 of NC_140232.1, forward strand.
AACTCATGAATTCAGGCTGTTAGTGCGATTCACCAGCAGAATAACCTTTGAAATAAGGTATTCACATTATAGGGAAATGTTTGAAACACTTTTATATTATAGACGAGAAGCTCGTGCTTCGATTATCGGTATTAATCCACATCTGTATTTCGATCATAATAACTGTGCATCACAGCATGAGAACTGAAACTTAAAATGCGTGACGATGAGAAGCTCGTTTTCGAACAGAGTCTCTTCAGAATAATTGTCTTTCAACCAGATAATGTAGAGACTCACCATTAATGTGTGTGAGCGTCTCAGGCGATGAAACACGGTCCGATCAGTCGTTCAGAAACTCCAGGAGTGAATCTAACAGGTCTCAGGTCTTCTCGGGTCTGCGCTTCTTCACACGACTGGAGAGGTCTTCATTGGATAGCGCGCTCATGTGACAGATGATGCGCGCTCCAGGCGTTTTATTATCAGTCCAGCAAAAGAAAAAAACACACCATTGATCGATTGGTACAATAACAAAGAAAAAAACAAATTGTTGTTTAAATTTTGTTCTTATTTTTATTGTTGTATTCTCTCTGGTTTTAATTGTTTTGAAAACATTGTAGCTTATTATTATCGAATTATATAGGCTAGGCTAATTATTTTCTGATATAATTATGTTGGCCAAACCAAAATATTTAGTTTGACATGACAGCCAAGGTTGTCCTATTTAAGATACACAAAGACTTAAAACAAAGTTACCCTGCTCTCTCAGAGATAGAGAATATTCATGGAACGGTCAAGGGTTTTATGAAGTTATTAAAAAATGCGTTCAAATTTTTGAGGCTAATTAATTACGTGATGCTCTTTTTCCCCCCGACCGGGTATATTAAAAAAAATACATACAGTATGATTCAGGTTTGAATACATTTTTATGATGAAGATTTTATATATATATGTATATATATTTTTTTCGTCGTTACTTTTATTGAGGCCTATTTGTGAAAAGGCACGTTTTGTTCAGGTGAAATGGAATAAACATAAAATAAATAAAAACTGCATATGACTCAAAAATGTTTTACCTTGAGGACGTCTTTGAAAAGAATTATTGTATGAAAATGAAAGAAAAATATTTTTTACTGGTTACACCAATAGACATTGACATTTTGAAGTCATCAAATCCGATATATTGTATAAAAGCACGTGTTTCCCAAAATGCATGAAACCAACATGAATACAAAGATTACATTTCTATGAACTTGTCACGTGCATTTTAAATACAGTTTGTAATTCTCTCAAGAGAATACGAGAGGATCTAATGTTTCATTTGCAATAGATATAGGCTACGTATATCATAATATATGCGCAGAAGTAGATATATCATTTGATCTTGTTTATTCGTTACAGAATAAAGTGTATAGCTCACTTTGAATTGTTCACACTCAACGATCAGCTGAAGAAGACCTGATCTCACACACACATCCCCAGAAATAAAGGTATAAGCTGTCACTGGGACGGTACCCTTCAAAAAGCTTCTAATATGTACCATTTAGGTACTAAAATGTACACTTTTGGTACCAATATGTACCTTTGAGAGACTAATATGCACTCTTTAGGTACAAAGGTGTATCTTTTTTCCTGTGCTTGGGTTATATGTGTGTTAGTGTCGCTAGTGTCAGTGAGAGTGTGTGTCAGTCAAGGATCATCTGAAGAAGACCTGATCTCACACTGCTCCTATAGCTCGTGTGTGTTATGTGTGTGTTAAACGCAGTGTCGCTAGTGTCAGTGAGAGTGTGTATCAGTCAAGGATCAGCTGAAGAAGACCTGATCTGCTCCTATAGCTCGTGTGTGTTATGTGTGTGTTAAACGCACGCAGTGTCGCTGGAGTGAGAGTCAGTGATAGTGTGTATCAGTCAAGGTTAGCGGTGTTATGCCGGCTCTGCTCAGTCCCTGATATCAAGCTCAAAGTGAAGACATCACGCGATGCTTTGACTCCGGAGAGACTATTTTCTGCTTGCCGAGCATTCCTGTCCTCTACTGAAACACCAGAGTCTGATAGTGAGAGGATGAGGAGACACGGAGACAGGTGCTGATGAAGTCAAACAACTTCCATCTATACAACGGATACTTCTGGACTGGTTCTGGATGCGCTCTGGTCAATAGAAGTCCAGCCAACTAAAATACACTTCTATGACGCGAAATGCACGTAATAAATGCCATATAAAAAAATATCACATCAATAGCATGCGCAAGACCGCGAACTGACTTCACTCCCCCACCCCTAATTTACGACAACTAAGTGTCACAATTGGTCTGTATTTTATATTGTTTTAGCAATATATTTCTATAGTAGCTCTAAAAGAAATTCCAGTTGGTTCACTGATACATTTTGCTACACTGAATTATATTTATCAAAATATCATACTCTCATAATTTACTAAGTGGCTTGAGTGTGAAATTTGGGAAATGTAGGCCTATAGTTTTAGTTGTAGGATTTTCTTTATTTTTTATTATTATTCTAGCACAGGAGTTTTTCCAAGAGATCCAGTCTCTCGACCAACCCAAAATGTTTAATATCTTGTATTAATAAAATTTCTATATATTTATCATGGGTTTTATCAGAAGGATGGCACGAATGGCTTATCATTTTTACTAAGAGACCATTTTATAAAAGTAGATGCATTATTATGAACAGTTAAAAAAAAAAAAAACTGATTATGTGGTGTGCTCCTCAAATGAATGAATGAGATTTGTGGTCAAACTGGAACATGCACAAAATATTATTATTTTTATTATTAAGAAGAGTGTGTGCATTTGTGTCCAACTTCCCTATACTGTCACAACACATCTTTTAAACGCAACATGCGTCACCCATTGTCCTTTGCGGGGGTAAACACAATAGTTTATAACAAGCTGAGATGTTCTGGAAAGGGGTCGAGATATTCTTGAGAAATGTCTTGCCCTTGAAGGGTTTCTAAAACTACAAAATGCCCTTTTCCCGTTAGTGCCTGTTGGGAAGATTTACTTTGTCCATAAACAACAATGCCGAGTTCACGTTTTGACAGTCGCAAGGCCAATTCCATAGGCAGCCTTGGACACATACGGTATAAATATATTTACCGAAGTAGTAGTGCATTATATCTTGACAGGATGTTCATTTCAACAGGCACACTGAGTATGCCTCAATATAGAAACAATCGCTGCTTGAAGAGCAATATCATATTCATACACACTGTACCAAAACACCTTATGTGTTTCAGGGCGAGGGAAGTAGTGCTGAACCCCCTGTTTTCACAATTTTTGATCATTTAGATTTATTCAGTTTTAGCATTTAGCTAAAATTATTATGCAAAATTCACTTTGAACATAAATGTGCATCGGCAGTGTGTGTAAACAACCACCCTATAATGGTAAAAATCTACCCACTCCTTTCTTTTAATCCACATAAATCATTAGCAGTGTCTCAGAATAAATGTTTCTAAGCAATGTCACATTACACAGGCCCCGCCCACAACTGCTAACGGATTAGCATAGACCCTGCCCAGAGAACTGTTTATCTCCTCGCCAGAGCATTTTACAGCACTATTTAGGTAAGAAATGCATTCTTATTAATGCTACTTAAGTTATTCAATCAAGAACCGTGAGTGATTCAGTTTTTCTTTTGTTGTTTGATTCATATTAACAGCATCTATAGCAGTAGGTACTGTATATCACACTGCTTTCACTTTAATACACAGATATAATTTACACATGCGTTATTTATTGTTCATAAGCGCCTGTGTTTGTGAATTTTGTGTGTCTTTGACATAACCTTGTATGTATTTAACAGTTTAAACACAATAAGACATGAAAAAGAACTTAGTTTAATCCTCACAGATGCTCCGCCTGACATCCAGCTCTCTGTGCTCATGCTTTAGATGTGTGTGCTCAGAAAACCATATAGCCTATCAGAAGTTTAGACTGATATTGCTTTAAAACACATGCAGATTATAAACTTTCATGGTGATGAAGAACTATAATGTCACTTGAGTGACCGAGATAGAGATGATAATAAAAAGCAAACATATGTTGTAGTTTTAGGCAGAGTATCTGAGGCACGAGCTGTAAAGGCTCCGCCCTCTTCTGGAAAACAGCAGCTCATTTACATTTAAAGATACATGTACGAAAATTAGCATGCACCATGCTGAAACTTCCCAGACACGTTCACAGGACAATGAGACTTATATTAGGCTACATCTTGTAAAAAGGGTAATTGGTCCCCTTTAAAGTGCATAGAAAGAATTCATCCGCTCTACTTCTAAACCCAAGTCCATCTTCAGTGTTGTGTAAGGTAGGCAGGGATTTTTATTTTTTTTATTGTAAACGACAGTGTAAACAACTCATTGACTTTTTTATTTAAAGGCTTTTCATCATGTCCCGTTGACCAGCTCATTGCATTACGATTGCAAGCAGTATCAATAATGTCAAAAATAGTGTAGAAAATCATCTATAAAGGTGCGGTCACATTAGCAAAGTTTCAGTGAGATTTTGCAGGCAAAAAAAAGGTTGTTTGTTAATAGTGTATCGATGTACGAAGCTCAGCTCACACAGAAGTCCCTTTCAATGGTGAAGGCGGTGAATTCACATGACCATTTCAGCCACCAAGAAATCAAAACTGACAATCCTTATTTTTTATGGAATAGTGCAGTACTTATTATAAATTATTTCTCTGTGCACATCATTATTTATTTATTTATTTTAAACTCATGTGCCTTCTAATGTTGAATCAGAGAATAACTTCCTCTCGCAGAATCTCTTTTCTTCTCTGATGACGTGGGCGGGGCAATAACCTGTCACTCACATGAGATCAGCCAATAGAAAACCACAACCATCCAATCAATTCCTCACAGACAAAATCAAGCCCCGCCCTACATTTGTTCTTGTTCTGTTCG
>NC_140232.1:3833881-3876381 GCF_951802725.1 Rutilus rutilus
ACCCGGACGTCGAGGTTACTTCAGTGATTTGGGAAAAGCTCGTAAAAGTCCTGACAGAAAGCGATGCATAAGGATGTAGTGTAACGACGCCCAGTTCCAGGAATGCACTAATATTTTGTTGGTAGTGCCAGTTTGCAACAATTATTAGTTAACACTAAGTTGTCAACACTTCGAAAAAAAAAGAAGAATTTTCTTTTCTGTCCTTTCTGCCAGGACTTTTATGTGCTTTTCCCTAATCACGGAAGTGACCTCGACGTCCGGGTTAGCGGTAGCATTAGCCGTCAGGCAAGTGTTATTTAAATAAACTCCTGATGTACTTACAAACTTTCCAATGCCTCGTTTTATGAGTACAGAACCTATTTGTACAACTGTAGAAGTTTGGTACCATTCTGGGCATTATTAGTTTGAAAAAGACAACTATGAAAAAAAATGTGTATGTTCTTGGCATGACCCAAGGAATCTATCCAGACCAGTTTTATTACAATAGACAGAGTGCACCAAACCTAAACAGACCAGTCTTGTGATTTTTGCTCAAATTTCTCACAAGTTTTTCACATCTCCTGGCCACTAGGTGGCACTGTGCTGGAACTGTTCAGGTATCCTCAATGGTTGTCATAAAACACACCAAGTTTGGTCAGAATATGCTGACTCGTTGTGGAGCCTCACGTACATTTTGGTGAGCTTTTCGTTGAATTCATTCACACGTTATTAGAGAACGGTTTGATGCAGTGGTTCTCAAACCCCCCTAAAACAAACCTCACCACACACACACACACACACACACACACCACTGACTGCCAAATAATTTCACAAAAAATCATAAAAACTGAAAGATTTTTTTAATTGAAAAATGTGCAATAGTTTCACTTTGTAATGTCATTGAGTCACATAACAGTGAGAGAGAATAATAGATCAGAACTGAACTTTTAATTTAAAATAAACTAAAACATTTAAATATTTCAGTGACGCTTTGGATAAACAATATATAAAAGCGCCAACATATAACAGCTTCTGACAGCGCCTCATGAGCTCAGCTTCGTTCTTGTTGAATCAAGTTTAATGTTTTTTAAATGTTTTTTTTGTCGGCATGGTCTGAGGACGATCTGATTCCATTTTCGTGGAAATTTAACCGGGAGTCCAGGAGGACATAGAAAAAGTCTTTTTTTGTGTGTGTGTGGAAAATTCAAAATGGCAGAAAAAAATGTAATGATGAAAAATGATGTTATTGTGTGCAATCGCAAAAAACACTATTTTGTTTCTAACCACAAAGTTTGTTTCTTACGGTTCAAAAGTTATTAGCATAAATGTAAGTGAAACTTTGGACAGTTGGTGGCGCTAGAGGGATTGAGTTCACAACATTTTACCATACGGTGGTAGAGCGGAAGAAGAAGAAGACTAATGAACACAATAGGTGACTACACACTTTCAGTGCTTGGACCCTAAATATTACACGGCTAAAAACTTTTCTTTTTTTTTACCAAAATCTAATTTTCATTATCTCCCAAACGTGTTTTACTTTAAAAGACTTAAAACAGTTTTCATGCTCTGTAACATTAGCACTGGAACTCTGAAATCATGCAGATACTCACATCAAAGTCCATGTCTTTTTATAATTTTGTGTTATGACAGATAAGCAGCGGCGGAGGACCAGCTGTGACGGAGACCCTGTGACCCGCAGCTCCCACCACTACACGAACCCACAAAACCTTCTCCAAACTCGTTTCACTAGAGAGTATATGATGTGGGCTGAAGCTGACGACACAATATTCAGCAATGCAACGGTGAATATATGGCAAATGAGCAGGTAATAGAGTTTGGCAGAGTGACCTTGAGCAGAAACATAAGATGATAGACAAAGCGCTCAATTAAACTCACTCCCTTCCACAGAGTTTACACACTACACCAGTATGATTGCACATGCACCAACACATACACACACACACACACAACTCTCTTTCTCTCTCTCTCTCTCTCTCACACACACACACGTCTGGTTCGCTATCTTTGTGGGGACTCTCCATAGATGTAATGGTTTTTATACTGTACAAACTGTATATTCTCTCACCTTACACTAATCCGACCCCTAAACCTACCCATCACACTCACACACACACACACACACACACCCTTCCCCTAAACCTACCCATCACACAAAACTTTCTGCATTTTTACATTTTCACAAAAACTCATTCTGTATGATTTATAAGCTTGTTTCCTCACTTTAGGTCCACAGTGACACGAGTGAGTGTGTGTGTCCCCATGAGTGTGTGTGCATTCAGGTTTAAGTCCCCACCGGGATAGAAAAACATGCACACACACACACTTGGCAGTAATCCATTATTTCTGCGTTGCATAGGAGCTGGAAGTGGGCCTTGAGGAGGGTGTCGTTGTGAAGGCCAGATATGAGAGGAAGAGGAGGAGGAGGAGGAAGAGGGATGTCGATTGGCCTTGAGAAACGAGTTACGTGCCCCGCACCCCCGACCACGAGCCGGACACTGATGCAAACGCTGACAACCAAGAATCAGCCCACGATAACCCGAACAGGACATGGTCAGAGAGGTCAGAGGTCAACCACGCTTTTACTCTTGCTCGTGCCACATCTGCACTCGTCAAGTATAGAAGATACAGAGATTGAAACTCTTATCTGAAATAATACATATGAAATAATGCATTTCATTTTTTGAAATGAAACCGGTTTTAAACCTAATGAAACCTAAAAAAAAATGTGCATATTTGTTTTTGTTGAGCATCATAATTGATACATTAGGCTTTTATGGCTCATATAGTTTGATATAAGGAGAATATGGAGGGAAAAACAGCTCAGTTTTATTCAGAGACACAAACTGAACAAAAATATGCAATTTGGTGCAGATGCTGATATTTATATGGACAAAAAGTATCACTTGTAATGTAAATCAATGAGACCTTTATAACAGTATACTTACATAAAATGCATATAAATATCAGTCGTCTCTCTGATCTGCCAATAATATGTCTTAGTAAGATTCATTTTAAAAGCTTAGTTTTATGATCAAAGCTCTAATGCAATGCAATACAATGATGATTGAGAGATGAACAAATAAACCTTCCTCAAAAGCCTTAAAAATAAGATGATCATATTTTATGCTCATGAATTTTCAAACAAAATGATGTACGCACTACATATCAAGTAAAGCGAAGTTGTTTCCGTCCAGTAAGTGTTCATCCTGAAATATTACTAGCAATATAAAAGCCCTTCTTACTTTTACTTTATAAAAATCATTAAAAAAAAGACAAGTGAACCACAAGTTTTTACATTTACTTGCATAAAAATCATCAACAATATCAATCAGCTGTGTCTATATGTGCATATTTAAATGGATAGTTCACACAAAAATCATTTATTCACATAAAATATTCAAGAGTTGTAGAAGTTAAGAGCGACGGGCAGGGGAATAAATGATGACAGACGTGATTTTGAGATGAAGTCCTGCTTTAAACAGCGCTGGAGTTCACCAGTCAGCATGAATGAAGATGTGTGGAGACACTGAGATTGTTTTGTCTCTACGACAGGATGACTGTTGTATCACGTCTCTACTCAAATGATAAGATGCATTAACAAAACACTCATATCAAAGCCCAGTGCTCTGTATGATTCATAAACATACTCGCATTGAATGGAGTGTGTTGTCTCCATAAAAGACAACAAACATGACCCGTTCTCATACAAACACCTCTCTGAGCTTTTCCTAGATAAGGTTCAAATGTTTTTTTTTTGCTTTTTTTCTTCTAATATATATATTTTTTGAAAGGGTCTGTAAATTGAGAAACCCTTGTTATTAGCGACACCAGTGGCCGTTAAGTGAACTGCAGCAGCACTTACGGCTCGAACACACATAACGCACTAGAGACTGAGGGCCCTACTTTAACGATCTGAAACGCAAGTATCAAACGCGAAACGCAAGTAACTTTGTGGGCAGATCTCGATGCAAATCTAAAATGTGTTGGTCTGAAGTAGCTGCATTACTCATAGGTGTGGTTTGGGCGTAACGTGAAATAAACCAATCAGAGCGACATCTCACATTCCCTTTAAGAGCAGGCTCGCTTGTTCCATGGCGGATTGCTATTATAACGGCGGATTTGCCAGGAGCGGTTCACAGCCGAGGAGACCGACGTTCTCGTCAGGGCCGTAAAACACAGAGAAGTGACATTGTATGGGGATGGGAGAAACACACACAAATTAGCTTCGGTTAAACAGGCGTATAATAATTTTGGTAAATGTGTAAGCTAGATTTTTGCCTATTTTTTCACATCTTCATGGACACAACAATTTCCCTCGTGTGGAATATTTTTCCTTGTAATTATGTATGGTTTGCAAAAATGTCAACTGCTGCGTCTGTGTAGATGAGAGAAGCAAAGTGTATATGTGCTGTGCACACGCTACATTATGGCCAAGCATGCGCCCTTAAAATAGCATCTGAATAACGCGCCACCGACTTTAGACTCGGTTTTTCCTGGTCTGTGGCGGAATTGTTTTCTGAAACTGCAAAATAGCACCAGGGAACGTTTACGCCAGAACAAGCCTGAACCGCCCACGGTTCATTCCCTAATTTACCGACGTGCGTCTGTGGAGGGAAAAGTCCGCTGTGCGTCAGGTGCAAAATAGGAATGATACATGCGTCGCTGTACAAAGTCAATTGTGCTGGGTGCAAGATAGGGCCCTGAATGTGATTCAAAGCCCTGATAAACTCACGGCGAAGGTCTTTTTCGTTCTTTGCTTAGAAATAAAACGAAGTTGGAAATACTTTTGCAGCGATATAATGTTAGCGAACATCCCGACGCCGTCCACGCGACGTTTAGATGAATATGTGCTTTTCTCTCAATAACACAATAAACACACAACAAATATGACAGCGGTGAGAAAACAGCCGTTCAGAAAGCATCTGATCTTAGAGATGTGGATGTTTGCAGCAGATCTGCGATCCACCGTCGACAGGTGAGGTCATTAAAATTACACTGTTGTGATTGAGTGTTTGATTATAAAGCATATTTGAGACTATAGACTATATAGATCTGGCTGTGTGAGACTCCCTTTTCTTTGCATGACAAATTGAACTTGCAGTACAGAATAGCTCTTTCGGCATTATCCTGAACATTGTATAAGCATTTGTTCGTTTCATGTGTCATACAATGAAATAGAGGCTCTCTTCACAACCTTTAACAGGCGTTACAATATATTAAGTTCCTGAAATTTTCGGTTCCACTGGATGGCGCATTCATGAATATTCATGATATTCTCCTGTTGTGGGCGTGTCCTTGAGACAACGAGCAGACGAATGGAACTGAAAATATAAGTGCACGCGCCTCAAATTGCAGCTGTTTAATGAATTATTTCAAAAAGGTAATACAAGTTTCAATATTAAGCATAAACTGCACCCGTTTACCTGTTTAGCTTTTGTATTTGTAAGGATTTAAAATGTATTTGAATAGTTTGATAAGTCTACTTCCTTCGTTGTCATTCGACGACTACAGTCCTGCATGTAGTGTTGACAGCAATGCCTGAAATAAACCTCTAGAAAAGTATCTGTGATCTAATAAAAAGCATATAAGCCTGGTGTGAATATCCTGTCTCATCCTTCATTTCTTGATTATTTAACCAGTGTTCCCAGTCTCACAGTAAAGCTCACATCAATACCAAACTGTTGTTTTCTCATTTTATTGAATATCATGAAGAGTTCTAATTAAAGTCACACAAGTAACTTACTTTTATTTGTTATATATTTTAGTTGCAAAGCAACATCAGAAATCTTTTCATAAACCTCTGATTGGGAATAGTCTCCAAATATACTATAGTAGGTCTACACAATCTCAGAAAAAAAGGTACAACAGCTGTCACTGTGGCGGTACCTTTTCAAAAGGTGCACCTTTGTACCTAAAGAGTGCATATAAATCCCTCAAAGGTACATATTGGTACCAAACGTGTACATATTAGTACCTAAATGGTACATATTAGATCCCTTTTGAAGGGTACTGTCCCAGTGACAGCTTTTGTACCTTTTTTTCTGAGAGTGATAATAGATTAAAGATTAAAATAGTCCACTGAATATATATCATCGTTTACTGACCTGTTCCAGACGACTCCAGCGCAAACCCTCTGTTGGCTGACATTACATTATGCATATGCATATATAGGAGTTTCCCTTTCAGACACTTTCAGGAGCTTAAATGAATCATGCAAGGTAATTTACTAAGGTTTGCACTCGTCAGTTTACGCTGAACGTGATTTCACTGAGTACCACATGTTCCTGGATTAACATCTTTGTTGATCCTGGAACAACTTTCCAATCAACCAATCAGATTTGAGGGACAAGTTTACAGTTTATGTCAAGTTTAGGCTTAGAACCAGGGTGAGGTGCTTCAACATCATTTCCCTCTGATTTTAGGGAAACGTTATGGGTAGGGTTAGGTTTAGGGGTATAGGGATAGGGTAGGGACTTAATTTTGGGACAGGAATGTTATTCCAGGATCAACAAAATATGTTGATCCAGGAACATGTCTTACTTGGCAAAATCACGGTGAACGTCAGTTTACTGGTATTTTCACCATTATTTAATGCCCCAAAAAATAATGTGTTAAACCAGACGCCAATCTGCGCTGATCCGGCTGTATCTGTCTTCTTTTAATTTGCACGTCATCAGTAGATCACGCGCAGAACTTTACAATCCTATCTGCGCTTTTTTGGAATAGCCTATAGCGCTCATGCTAATTTCCCCCGTTTAGTAAATCTGGCTCTTATGTTTTATGGACTCCGCAGGTGCATGTGCAATAACTGTTTATGGGTCATTGAACAAGCATGAAAAACATTGTTTAAACCCTTTCCAATAAAGATTTGTAAAGCTTATTTGGATTTTACAATTATCTTTCAAATAATACAGTATCCTGAAGAGGGATGTTTCTTTTGCTGAGTTTGTCATCTGTGTTATATTTATCCTGTTGTAGGCTATATTAACTTTGAATAAATGTAATAACATGTACAGAAGTAATTGCTCCATGAATGAAACTCAAATTTAAAAGACAATGAAAAAAAAATCTAAACAATATGTGAAATGAAACAATGCAAATGAAGTGAGTTTCTGAGATAATGATTAAAACAAGGCCTTGTTTTGGGAATGGGAAAAGCCTCCATTCGTCCAGATCACACACTGAAACATACAGACAGGGACTTTACATGATGATGAATAAAATGTGGAAACATCACAACAGCAAAACAAAGCCAGATTATGACATTGGTGATGATAACGTATGTCCAAGAAGACTGTCATCAAAACATTAAGATGCACTGTATTCTCCAATCAAGTAAATATTGCAGTGCTTATTACAATGACAACAAGATTAAGAAAACATTTAGCATAGTGTTGTTTATGTAGGCTAGTTAATTCAATTTACTTGTGAGTCTTTAACTCTTCATGATATCCAGTGTGTATATAGCCTATATCAAATGTAAACTCATGTCCCTGTTACACTTCATTCGGAGATCGACTATTTTTGACTGTCAAAATGCCGGCGGACGGAAACAACAACAGCTACTGTGAGTTGTTCAAAATCTTTCTTTTTAGTAAACTCTGTGTACACACACACTGTTCTCAATGCTGGAGTTCATGTGTAGAGCCCCTGGTGACACTTCCAGCACAGTTTCATGTTGTGTCGAGTCTTCTTAGTGTTTTAAAAACAGCGTTTTTTGATGCTATCGTGCCTCAAGCACTCCCATTCACAAGGCAATTTGACCCGAAAATGAAAATACGGTCAAACTTAAAAGTGGCGTTTCCATTCTAATGATGCTTTTAAACGAAAGTTTGCCTCGGGTAGATTCACAAAAAGACCATAGGTTGAATTTTGGCGAGAGTTACGCTTTAAGGCCACATTTTGCATCGTTTTATTTTTGTAATATGGGTTGTTTTTTCATCCAGTATTTTATGGGGAGCCTCCATAGACAGTATATAACAACATGGCGATTCTACGTCATACTATTTAGAACCATAGACAGTATATAAACGGGAGCCTCCCTTGCCTTCTCGGAGGAAATGCATATGAGAAAACAGGAAACATTTGTAGTTTGGTGTTGATGTGAGTCTCACTGTGAGACTGGAAACACTGGTCATAAAATAATCAAGAAATAAAGGATGACACAGAATATTCACACCAGGCTTATATGCTTTTTATTAGACCACAGATACTTTTCTAGAGGTTTATTTCAGGCATTGCTGTCAACACTACATGCAGGACTGTAGTCGTCGAATGACAACGAAGGAAGTAGACTTATCAAACTATTCAAATACATTTTAAAAGCCTCACAAGAAGAGTAAAACACTGAATTAGCCTATTGTATTGGTTATTAGCTCGTGTTTGCTCTGCTGTATTTTTACATTCCCTGAATGCCTGTAATCAATCAGGCAAAATTCCCTACGATTTATCATACAAACTATGCATTGTTTTGAACATGTAAACTGTTGCAGCTTAAACATGTATCACCTTTCCGAAATGATTTGAGGCGCGTGCACTTATATTTTCAGTTTCATTCGTTAATCGTTTGCTCGAAGTCTCAAGGACACGCCCACAATATGGTGATATCATGAATATTCATGACGGCGTCATCCAGTGGAACCGAATACTGTCCCATTGTAACAGCGGTAAAAACGCCTCCAGTCCATAGCTGTCAACATTGAACATTGAAAATAAGGGAGATTTCCCGGAATCCATCCCCAAAATAAGGGATTTTTTTTTTACACGATTCTTACCCAAAAACTTTTTTAAAAAAGCACTAATCATTAACAGTCTAAAGAGTTTATAACTACACAATATATATTACAGACCAATGGATATGTTTAAAGAGCTTTATTTATTAACAAAGTAAACATTCAGGGTTTCTGCAGGTTTCAGTAAGTCAAATTTAAGACCTTTTTAAGACATTTTAAGACGATAAAGATTCAAATTTAAGACCCTACACGTGACGACGCATTATCCAAGTTAGATAGATAGCTACCTCGGGATCATTATGTATCTATCTATCTATCTTTCTATCTAGGATTATCTGATGTGTGTGTGTGAGACAGAGGGAGAGGTAGATATTTTTTTAATAGAAAATTGTACTTTTGCATATTATACTGTAAAAACACAGTTATTGTTGATTGTTGTTTTAGTTGATCATAACTAGAGGAAATGATAAGATGATTAAAATGACCAAAATGATCACGGTTATCACAGAATCCTGTTCAAAAAGTACTAATACTACAGAATGAAGTCAATTCAACAAGTTTTATGTCGAAAAATAGCAAAAAACAAATTGATTAGCATCAATATGCACTTTTTGTTTACGTAAACATTAAAATACCATTAAAAATGATGGCCAGATTTTAGAAGAGTGTCTTGCAACATGTTATCTACTAACATGTACAAATTCAAATAAAGTTTTGACAAAAAAGGTTTTATTCAAAGATAAACCTCATATTTCAGCCTTTAAATATTTTTTTATAAAAAGTCAAAAAAGATAAATTACTGACATTTACACATTATAGCTTATATTTATTAGTAGTGTTTGGGTGCACCCCCATCCTTCATGTTGACTGTGCTTTCAATGTTGTTATGGAAAGGGGTGATTGGTTGGTTCCTGTCACATGACCTGTGGTGCGTTTGCGGCATTCTGAAAAGTGTAGATTTTTTTCATCTTGTTGCGCCTGGTAAAAAAATTTGCGCGTCGCTTCAATTATGAGCGTGCTTGCCGCGCGCCTACATTTGAACAAACTTGAGCGCGCAAAAGACGCGATATGTGAACGGCCTCTGGCGAGCTAGCTCATATCAAGCCACGAGCGACTGGTAGCACGCTAGCGACGAGTTGGAGCCCCCTGATCTAGCGCTCCGCTTTGTAGGCTACAACTCCATACTTTTTGCTACTTTGTAACAACTTTCTGCGGCCAGCGTTTCCACTTTTTTAGATCTGTCACCTGACTAAATGAAATTTAAGACCTAGGATGAAAATCTGGCCGTTTTTAAGACTTTTAAAAATACGGGATATTTTACGGGAAAATACTAAAACGGGAAGACAGCGGGAAAAGAGTTAAAATACGTGAGAAACCCGGAAAAAACGGGAGGGTTGACAGCTATGCTCCAGTCCTTCACATAAAAACCAGTGTTCAAACACCTGCTGTCTGCATACAAGACCTGGCTACACTCATTTCTAATGCCACATATCTGCCTATTCAGCTTCTTGGGAAAAACCTTTTGTTGCAGATTTCTCAGAAATGAGCCAACAAATCTCTACTCATATTGCAACAAAAACTGTCCTTCAGAACTGAAACCCACATGCAGTCGGAGAGTCTCAGAAATCCTGCATGTACACACACACACACACACACACACACACACACACACACAAGCACAAATTATCCCTCGCTGCACCTTATATTAAAACCTCATATTT
Organism: Rutilus rutilus; assembly: GCF_951802725.1. NCBI lineage: Eukaryota > Metazoa > Chordata > Actinopteri > Cypriniformes > Leuciscidae > Rutilus > Rutilus rutilus. The sequence goes on from NC_140232.1 coordinate 3,844,335, forward strand.
ATGATAATATTATACAAAAATGGTATTATTAGCATTATCCTCTTACTCTGAAATGTGCTCTTCCTCCCCTATCCCTTTATTAGCATGTAAAGTCTTTTGGCAGACAAAAAGCATGTTCTCGGATCTCTGATGTTAGGCTATATATAAAATAATAATAAAATATTTGATCTTTTTAGTAGCCTAAATGTTTTAGTTTTTATTATTCAGTAGTCAACATTTGAAGTGGATCAAAACCTTTCATCAAAGTTATACTTTTTTTGATCCACTTCAAATGTTGACTACTGTATTATTAATCATTTTTAACTTTTTTTATGACTTACTTAATGAGCTTTTCTTTAAATCACAACGCCCTTGCAGTTCCCTCACAAACCCTGATCTAGAATAAGTTGTAAGTATAAAGCAGCCGAGTCAGGAGTGTGAGTCGTCTCTCTCTGTCAAGCGTGTGTTTACTCGACCTGGACGAGCCCGAGTTCACTGAGGCGGCACTATCAGCGCATTCATATTGTTGATTCTGCTACAGGTTTGGAGTTTATTTTGGGCTGGATTGATGAGATGCCACTGGGTTTCTGTTTGTGTTAAATGATGAAACTCCAGTGTGTTGGACTCAAGCAAACCGGGGAAGCTGGACGCTGATGAGGTCAAGCTCATCTCTATCAGAGACCGGCAGAATTTGCTGACTATAAGGACAGGTCAAAATGATATCAGTTCAACCTGGAGGAGGAGATAGGAAAATACTGAAGATTTACGTCTTTTATGAAAAATATCTGATTGTGTTTATAGTGCACATGAATAATGTACAAAATAGGGCCTAAAACTCTTTTTTTTTTTTTTTTTACGCTCAGAGAAAGCAGGTGCTTGACCTTCAGAACATGTTCAGCGCCCAAATAAGTAGGAAACTAAGATAAATATTAAATAATAAAAATCCTTTCGTGTCATTTGAGGTCTGCAAGTTTTGCAAACCTGTTACACTAAAAAAAAAAAAAAAAAAGATTTACGAATTTTAATTGTATAGTAAAATACCATCAAATTGGATTGAATAATCCTTACATATTGTGAATTAAGAATAAAGAATAAAAAATAAAAAAACTACAACTTAGTAAAATTTTGTTTTATACATTTTTGTGGAACATGGGAATGTGGACCATTTAGTTTATGCGATTTGTATAAAAAAAATCTAAATTAAAACATGTTTACATTTATGAATGCGAATCACATAAACTAAATGGTCAATTCTCTTACAAAAGGTAAAAGTATTCATTCATAATTCATAATATGTAGGGATTGTTCAATTAAATTTGATGGAATTTTGAATTGAAATTTTTGAATTGAAAAATCTTAAATACTTTATTTGAGTGTACTCGAAACACAGTATAAACCCCTCAATTACGTGATTTTAGTTTCTAGCAATAAACATTATGTAAACATCAACAATTCATCAAAATTAATCATTTGATCAAAATGAAATATAAAAGTTATGCCATGCTGGAAAATTATGGCGTCACTCAGTTTGTTTGTTTATTATAATAAAACAACATATAAAAAAAACAAAAAAACAAACATTTGTTTGATCATTCTTCTTACAGTGACTTCTTAGTAACAGGGTTGAACTGTTCTTTTTGTCCCATCATGCCATATAAATTATTCATTAAATTATTATTAAATAAATAATATTTTGGGTTAGGGTGTTAAAGAATGTCACTATTTTATTGGGGGCGGGGTTACATGTGGTAACAGGGTTGAACTCAAAATTTGGGCTACAGCCGATTATTATAAATAAATAAAAATATTACTTTTATTTATTATCAGTATAGTACATTGTACCCCATCACCCACACACACTCTATTCTTCCCCTACTATATTCTATATTCATTTTATATTGTATTCACAAATTTCTTAATAGTTTATTATATTCTATATTCTGTTTTTTTATATGTGTGTGAATGTTCATGATTCCTTGGTTCTGGTGTTGAGAAACTAAAAGAAAAACATTACATCAGATATATACAGTATGAGACAAATAAAGAACCTTAAACCTATTATTTTTGACCATAATGATTGCAATTTTAGTTCAACAGATGACATTTTTGGACAATTCAGTTATTTGATACCAATTGAGAAGATCAAGATCTGTGATATGGGACCAGTCTGGTGTGTTTAAATCAACCCCTTGCTTGGCGCTCTTTTTTATCGCATCACATATTTTAGTAATTATCAAATTAGGTTTCATTCGAAAGCTCACAAACTCGAAACTCATCCTGTGAAAACTGTTTTGAAATTGGATGTTGTGTTACCATAGAAACTGTGCTCTAAATTCTTTTAGCTGGCTCCTCCCCTATTGGACGGTGTCAGGTTTCATATTACAACATTTATTTTAACTACTTTATAATCCAAAACCTTTCTGATCTTGACAAAACACATATCGTCGGAAAGGTCTGAGTCTCAAGGTTCCATATTTTGTGATAGAAGTGATATTTAGACAGAAATGTATTAATTTTATACAGGAGAATGCATAAAAAAATAAAATAAATGGAATGTGTCTCACCCGGTGGCTATTTCTGGAATTACGCCTAAACAAAATCTCATGGGAACTTCAATTTTTGTGATATCAACTTCAAATTTGGAACACAACTTGGTTAGACATATGGCTTTGATTTTATAGTAATTTTAGCGTAAAACACATTTGGTAAAATATATATTTTATATAAAATAAAACAATATTTAGTACAGTAAATTTGATTTACATTAAATTTAAACTTCCATAACTTTTTCATACTTTCATTTTTTCAGCAATAATCTGCTGAGTGTCTTCTTTAAAACAAGACCAAACTAGGTCTATATTCCACAATTACAACCATTTCTGTTTGGATAGTGGTTCATGCTGCTATGCCGAACAACAAAATATGACAAGACGTGGTTTCACAGTTGCATAAGATTCACATTTATTTGGTTTCAAGTCCTAAAACATTCTACACATGCTTTTATAACACATATGGGTCACATTCTTCACAGGTAGTAAAAGTCAGAGGAGCAGAAGAAGAGGTTTGTGACATGGGTTAGGAAAAGCACCTCAGACATCACTCCCAAAAACACACGGACAAACGTCACGTAGCATGTGCATGTGCGAGTGTTGATTTGGGGTTTTCAGGAGCGTGTCTGTTCCCTGAGATCATCACCCATGTTTGGAAAGCTCTCGTCTGGCTCTGTACGGTTTGCTCAAGCCCCAACATTCACCAGTGTTTCTTCCCACCGGATCGAGAATAAATCCAAAGAGAACTGATTGAAAGAAGCTCTCTGGCTACGACAGCACTTTTTTTTTTCTTTTTTTTGATAGTCTTTCAAGAACCAATCAGGATACCCGTAACAATCAAGTGAAAGAAATCTGATTGGCTAAAAAGCATTAACATGATCACGATGGACTGACGACAAACTTGTAAACAGTAGAGAACTAAAAAATAACATCATACAGACAAGAAAAAAAATACATTCTTCATGAAAACAAAATCACAAACAGTGTTTACAACTAGGAATATAATACTGTTCATTTCACATGTAATAATTGCACTGAGAAACAGTCTTCATTGAAGAGTGAAGCAGCATCTGATGTTCATATCAGGCCATATCACACAGACTCAGAAATGAACGATTACTTGGAGGCGGATGAACAGATGGAAACTACGCTCTTATCTCAATCTCCGAAGTTTCCAGAATGGCATATGAGAAGGACAAAGTCACTGGTGCTTTGAAACCAATAAATAACGATTAATACTTTGCCTTAATGAAAGCACGCTACATGATGACACACAAAAGAGGTAGTTTCAAATGAAAAATGTATATAAAAAAAAGAAACAAACGACGACGCTTTGAAAGAACACAAAAAGGCCTAAATGGGGAGTGTGGCTCTGTTACGAGATTCAAAGGCTTCCCTCAAACGCCAGAGAAACAAACCCGTCAGAAAAGAGATATTCCTGAGCGCAGGTCTGATTCCAGGCACAACGCTGAATAAAACAACTCAGCATGGAGTTTAAAGCAACGAGGCTGTTCCTCTCTATTCTATGGAAGCTTGTTTCCGACACAGAATGAAAAAGGGAATTGCGACTTTTTATCTCAGAATTGCGTGATATAAAGTAGCAATTGCGAGTTATCAAGTCAGAATTGCAAGATATAATGCAGCAATTGTGTTATAAAGTCAGAATTACGTTCTAAAGTCAGAATTGCGTGATATAAAGTCAAAATTGCGTGATATAAAGTCAAAATTGCGTGATATAAAGTCAAAATTGTGTGATATAAAATAGCAATTGCGTGATATAAAGTCAGAATTGCGTGATATAAAGTCGCAATTGTGTGATATAAAATAGCAATTGCGTGATATAAAGTCAGAATTGCGTTATAAAGTCAAAATTGCGTGATATAAAGTCCGAATTGCAAGATATAGTCGCAATTGCGAGAAATAAACTCAGAATTGCATGTTTATATCTCGCAATTCTGACTTTATATCACGCAATTCTGACTTTATAAAGCAATTCTGACTATTTCTCGCAATTCTGACTTTATATCACGCAATTCTGACTTTATATCTCGCAATTCTGACTTTATATCACGCAATTCTGACTTTATAAAGCAATTCTGACTTTATATCACGCAATTCTGACTTTATATCACGCAATTGCGACTTTATATCACGCAATTGCGACTTTATATCACGCAATTTTGACTTTATAAAGCAATTCTGACTTTATATCACGCAATTGTGACTTTATATCACGCAATTCTGACTTTATAAAGCAATTCTGACTTTATATCAAGCAATTCTGAGAAATAACGATGTAAACTCGCAATTGTGAGATAAAAAGTCGGAATTATCTTTTAAAAATGTTTTATTCTGTGGCGGAAACAAGCTTCCACACTATTCTGGCGTGGCAGATGGCTTGCAAATGCGTATTATCTCAGTTTTTACCTGTAACAAACACTTCCCCAGTATCAGGAGTTTAGTCTGACATTTAGCTAGCTCACACTCTAAAACAAAACATTCACCACATCTACGACAGCAAACGATGTACATGATGAAGGGGATGGATGGATGACACGACGAATGAAACGTTTAGGATTAAGGGCGTACGGACAGAGCGGTAAATGGTGGTTTAGCTGCACTCGAGACGGGCCGTGACCGGCTGAACGTGCGTCTTTGGTTCGGGCCCCTTTGTCATTGTCTGGTGCAAATATGTAAACATTACTCGACGCATATCGAACGTGTTTGGAATGTCTGAAAAAATGAGCGCATCCACTGATAGAAGCCTCGGCAAAGGCGTCGGATGGCTTGCTATGGTTTTTTTTTAATTTTTCCTCGAATTGTGTTAACAGTAAAACTCACTGCATCTGATTCTCAAAACCTGAAACAAAATACCCTTCAAAACAACAACAACACTCCCCCCTCCCTGAACTCATAAAAAGAAAACTTCTAAAAAGGACCTACAATGTCCGGAATACTACAAACTACTAAACCTAAGTAAATCTGAGAGGGATGCGAGTGAATTAGAAAAAAACAGTAACTTTACCCTGTTTAAAATGCGAGGGAAGCAGATCGGGCCTGAACGACACCGTGAGGAAATCCGTTTCTCTCCCTTTATTGTGGTTTGGGAACATTGCAAACTAATCGGATGCTAATCCTAATAGACAATCTAGAGACTGAATCTCTCCGGTGCAAAATTTTAGCTGATAAATAGTTTAAGTGTGTGTGAAATGGGAAATTCTGATTAAGCCCACACACCACTTTTCTCTGTCGGACCGAGTGCAAACCGAATGGAGTTTCCCGTTTTAAACTGCAGAAAAAAATATTTTCCTAATTAGAATTTTCATCTTGTTTTCCAGTACAAACATTCTTAAATCAAGACACAAGCAAAAATGACAAATTAAGTCTCGTTTCTAATGAAATAATGTATACATTTAAATATTTCGGATTAAAACAAGAAAAAAAAAAAAACTGCCATTGAGGTCAGAAAAATAAACTTAATTCCAAGGGAAAACAAGTTGATTTTTCTGAACCCACTGACAGATATTTTTTCTTTCGTTTAAGCTTAAACTCGCTTCATTTTGGTACATTTTTTCAGAAAACAAGACCGAAGTTGTTTTGCTTCTCAAGTACATGTATCTTGATTAGGGATGCAAAATTTCCAGAAACTTTCCAGGATTTTTGGGAAACTTTCCAGGATTTTAGGGAAACATTCCAGGATTTTAGGGAAACATTCCAGGATCTTTTGGGAAACATTTCAGGATTTTTGGGAAACTTTCCACGATTTTAGGGAAACTTTCCAGGATTTTTGGGAAACTTTCCAGGATTTTTGGGAAACTTTCCAGGATTTTTGGGAAACTTTCCAGGATCTTTTGGAAAGTTTCTGAAAATTTTCCGGAAATGTTCAGCCCCTTTGCACCCCTAATCATGATCTAAGAATGTTCAGATATTTGTACTGGAAAACAAGACAAAAATACTAAGTAAGAAAGTATTTTTTTTTATTCTCCCCAGAAACAAGGGCTTACTTCCCTCCAGATTTGCATAACACTTTGGTCAAAACAATAAAAAAAGAGAAAGAAATCAACATAAACAATATTAACACACATATTCTGTTGTCAAGTAAAATCCTCACTTCGTCCTCAGCCTCTGATTGTGAAACATACGCGTACACCTCTCTTTAGTGTAAACAATCACGCTCTCCATCGCGGCCTTGCATAGGAAAATAAAAACCACGCGTTGAAGAGGTTACACGACTACTGAACGTGTTCGAGGACCGCAGAAATGAAACTTCCCGGAGCGTCGCAAGACAGAGAGAGAAAGGTTTTCTTCCTGAGGTAGTCTTTCAATTAAACAATTCCTTTCATACTTATCCGTCCCTTTCAGCACCCAAAAGAAAGCGAACAGAAGCATAAAATAAAACCCAAACCGATCAGTGGTTACACGTCACATGTCGCAGTTGGACTGAAGCGTGTGAAATCCACTGCGCTTTTTGTGCATTTTCATTTGAAAAGGAGCATGTGCACAGTGTGGATCAACATACATTCAGCTCTGTCTGGTAATAAATAGAGAGAAAAAACAACACTAATCTAAACAAAATGCATAAAATAGTTTATCACATTCATGAGAGGAGGAGGAGGAGCGTACCGGAAGCCCCACCCCCAAATATAACACCCGCCCCCGTGCAATAAGATGGGGAGGGTGTTTTCAAGGGAGGGGCGGGGCTTAGTTGGCAGGGGCGGAGCCTTTCGTCACGCAAGGGGAGGAGCCCGTCCTGTAGTTGCTCAGACTTGACTTACAGGAGTGCAATACTGCCTTGAACAGCAGGGGGAGCTGCTCCAACGGGATGTTGACCAACTTCCCTGAAACACCAGTGAAGAAAAGCTGAGTTTAACTGCAGTTTATAACGTAAAACAATAGGTTGTCGTCTCTTCTGGACTTACCTGCAATGCAGCGGATCTCTGGCAGACACATCATGATCTCGGGAAAGCGTTTGGGCTGGTGAGGGTACTTGTACTCGGTGTAATCCTGACAAACGTACCAGTAACGTTTGTTCAACTGCTCCAGCTGGGTCACGTTGGTCAGACCACGGATATCTAGACAAGCATGAAGAAATATCACAGAACAGGAAATTAAACAACGTTTGATGTCATGGCATTTTGATATTACGCCTCTATGATTGCTGATTCTCTATATATCTGTTTGAGTGGTCAGTTTTTATGCAATATCATGAGGAAGGCTCAATAATCAGCACAGCCCAGAAGAGCATGAGCACACAGTACGTGTATAAGGCAGGGCTCGACATGAAGCCTCCTCATGTTTCAAGTGTCATGTGATTTTTTTGTGGTGTGAATGTAATTTCTTCTTTATGCTTCATCTTTCATTTCAACTTCTTAAATGTGATCAATAAATTCAATTAGAATAATAAGACACTATAAGGCTGTTACCAATCAAATTAAATCATTTACACTGAAAAATTACAACTGCATTAGATAATGTTATGAGATTGTTTAAAAAAAAAGAAAGAAGTAAATATAGAAATATAGAATGTTATGGAAAAAAATGCTACTTTTAATACTTAATGAGTTATTCATTCAAACGATCCATTCAAACGGCTGATTCATTCAAGAACGAGGCAGTTAATGAGTGAGTCAGTGATTCAAACGGCTGATTCATTGAAGAACGAGGCAGTTTATGAGTGAGTCATTGATTCAAACGGCTGATTCATTGAAGAACGAGGCAGTTTATGAGTGAGTCATTGATTCAAACGGCTGATTCATTGAAGAACGGGGCAGTTTATGAGTGAGTCATTGATTCAAACGGCTGATTCATTCAAGAACGGGGCAGTTTATGAGTGAGTCATTGATTCAAACGGCTGATTCATTGAAGAACGAGGCAGTTTATGAGTGAGTCATTGATTCAAACGGCTGATTCATTGAAGAACGGGGCAGTTTATGAGTGAGTCATTGATTCAAACGGCTGATTCATTCAAGAACGAGGCAGTTTATGAGTGAGTCATTGATTCAAACGGCTGATTCATTCAAGAACGAGGCAGTTTATGAGTGAGTCATTGATTCAAACGGCTGATTCATTGAAGAACGGGGCAGTTTATGAGTGAGTCATTGATTCAAACGGATGATTCATTGAAGAACGAGGCAGTTTATGAGTGAGTCATTGATTCAAACGGCTGATTCATTGAAGAACGGGGCAGTTTATGAGTGAGTCATTGATTCAAACGGATGATTCATTGAAGAACGGGGCAGTTTATGAGTGAGTCATTGATTCAAACTGCTGATTCATTCAAGAACGAGGCAGTTTATGAGTGAGTCACTGATTCAAACGGCTGATTCATTCAAGAACGAGGCAGTTTATGAGTGAGTCATTGATTCAAACGGCTGATTCATTGAAGAACGAGGCAGTTTATGAGTGAGTCATTGATTCAAACGGCTGATTCATTGAAGAACGGGGCAGTTTATGAGTGAGTCATTGATTCAAACGGCTGATTCATTGAAGAAAGAGGCAGTTTATGAGTGAGTCATTGAATCTTTCGCTCAACCGATTGTTCAAAGCGCTGGATCATTCAGTAATGGAGTGAGATGCGCTGTGGTTCTGCTGTGATCTTTGTTTGGATCTATTTTCGCAGCTGAAATATTACAAAAACACTCAATATTACATCAAAAATGTAAGTGACTTAATATTAACTACTAGTTTATTGAACTGTTGAATGAAATCAGTGCCACTTTCAATCATGATTGTATTCAGGAAAACAGCGCTCTTGATCGTGTGATGTAGCTTAACTGTATCATATGTTATAATTATAAAAATTCCAGTATATTAACTGAGTTTCATTTGTCTGCGCGAGCCTCAACAGCGTCAGGACATTACACACATTATTGTCCACTATCAATTGCCACTATGTAATTTTGGTGATTCCCTAGTTTTTGATTTGTTTGTTTGTTATTGACGTTTTAATCAGGATACTTGTCCGGTCAGGCAAGTCAAATTCTCTTTCACTTTCCCCTTAAAAAATCCACTTGTCTCAGTCGAGTGTTCACCTCAAGCCCTGTAAAGTTGTATTACACGGTAAACACAAATGAATGCATCTCAGTGGCGCTTTACCTTGGTTGAGGAAGTTGATGGCCTTCATGCAGGCGTATTCCTCGTTGCTGACCTTCAACTGGTGGAACTTACGGAACAGATATATCAGTTTCTCCATCACCTCCATCCCATCCTCACTGAAACTACACACACGATCCATCAATACACTACAGATTTCACAGCTGACCTCACAGGTCCCTTTTTATCCACAGCATTGATTGATCAGAACCAATCAGAATTGAAAGAGTTTAAGAGTTCTTAATTTCTTTTAATTAATTAACCACTTGTAAACTTATGTTCACTGTTCTTTTTTTATAAATATAGGATTTGTATTAAATCTATATTCATTGAGTCGAATCGGGAATCGAACTGGAACATCTGAATCGATACCCAGCGCTAATAACTATACAGATAACGATAAAGATATAGTTCCAAAAATCTTTTTCAATATTAAAGAATAGCAGAGTTCACAACACAAATATAATGATAACGGCACAGAGAAATGATATAGTTGAAATCACGATTTTATCCAGCTGATGAACGATAAAAACATTGACAGCCAATCAGAATCGAGCATTTAAAGAGACGCGCTTACAGTAAACATAACGGCATATTTATCTTTATAGTTATCGTTCTCGGTGTGACTGTGAACAAGCTTCTTCCCACAAGAGCCCACATCCACACATGAGAGTTTTTAATAAACCAGTTTCTGAGATATGCTGATCTATCTTATCATCTGATTCCATACGTGTGCACATCCTGTTAGCCATTAAACCAGACTTTATGAGCTGAATTTATGTTACTAATGAGATAATAAGAATATGTTTGAGTGGGAGACCGTATATAATGTTTTAGTGATAAAGTATCTTGGTGGTAAATTACTTCATGAACCACGACTTACCCAGCACCATTCGCCCTAATGACTCCTCTACTGTTCTGAATCTGATCGTCTCTATGTATGTCTTCCGCTCTCCTTTACTTACTACGGCCTCTTTGAACTCTCTCCCTAAAGGTGGGTCGTGACCTTCAGCGTGTACCTGTCCCGTTACAGGCGAGCGTTTCACTACCTCAGACCTCATGCCCTGCATTTTTGCCCAGCATGCAACAGTAAATCTATCCAGGAGATCAAGAAGAGGCGGGTCAGAGGTCAGGTGATCGCAGACTAATTTACACACACCACACACACTCCCCTCCTCCACGTCAGCTCTAGTATTTCACTCTTCAGGCTACAGGTATATGAAGCACGTCTCTAGAAGTGGAATCAGACCAAAAGCAACAAGATATAATATAATGTTACGAAAGATTTCTGTTTCAAATAAATGCTGTTCTTTTGAACTTTCTGTTTATAAAGACTCTGTACAGAAAAATAATCACGGTTTGCATAAAAAAATGAAGCAGCACAACTGTTTTCAACATTGATAATAATAATCATAAATGTTTTGTGATCATCAAATCATCATATCAGAATGATTTATGAAGGATCATGTGACACTGAAGACTGGAGTAATGATGTGTAAAAGTTATTGTAAAAAAATGGTTTACTGTATTTTTGATTGAACATGAGCATAAGAGACTTTTTTCAAAACATTAAAAAAAAATCTTACTGACCCCACACACACACACACACACACACAGACATACACACACTAAGAAATACACTCGCGCACACACACACACACACACACACACACACACGCAAACACACATATGCATACACGCACACATACATACTCACACACATTCACACATACACTCACAAACACACACACATTCATTAATTTATTCATTCATACATATATATTTATATATATACACACACACACTCTTATATCTGCTTATGGTGTAAAATAAGTTTGTTTCATTTTAATTTATTTTATTACAATTTTCTATTTCATATTAATATATATATATATATATATATATATATATATATATATATATAGAGAGAGAGAGAGAGAGAGAGAGAGAGAGAGAGAGAGAGAGAGAGAGAGAGAGAGAGAGAGAGAGAGAGAGAGAGAGAGAGAGAGAAAGAAAAATTAATGCAAACATTTAAATAAGAAAAAAATACATTTTAATTTTAAATGCATTATTAAACTTATTTACTACTAAAATATATATTATATATAACAAATAATATTATAAAAATTGTATTCAACTTTTCACTCAAATTGTTATAATGAATCTGTAATGGAGGTAAAAAAACAAAAAACAAAAACAATGGGGAAAAAAAGTATATCAATGTTGTAAAAAGCAATGCAAAAGCACTTTTCAAATAGTTTCTCACAAACACACACTAGGAAGTCATAAAAATCTGTGTGAGATTTCTGAGGAGAAATACAGGGAGAGTCAGACAGACACGAGATGAAGCTGTGTTTTACTCTGCCGTTCTCTCCCACACACACACACACACACACACACACACAGATGCCTGAGCGTATCTGAAGCATGGAGAGCAGTCTAGCTTCCATGATTTAAAACAAGCACACAAGAGCGGGAGGAGATATTCCTCAGGTCCGTGTTTTAATTCAGTTCTTTTTAATGATTGAAACCGAGAGCTGGGAATAAAAGAGGTGGGAGACATGAGGAGCCCTATTTTACCGATCTAAGCTCATGGTCTAAATTTGAGACTTTTATGGTCTAAAAGCGCACTTAGGTCGTGTCCGAATCCACTTTTGCTAGTTTAACGACGGGAAAAATGGTTGGTTCTCCCGGCGCATGGTCTAAAAGGGACGTCTCTATTCTCTTAATGAGTAATGGGTGTGTTTTGGGCTTTACGTGATCTAAACCAATCAGAGTCTCATCTCCCATTCCCTTTAAAAGCCAGTTGCGCTCGCGTCATGGCGGATTCGCTATATACATGGAAGAATTTGCAAGCGGAAAACAAGCTGTGAGTGTGTGTGTGTGAGGTTAAAGCAGAACATCTACAGGACAAGCCGGATTCCACCATATCTTTATAAACACAATAATAATCTTTTGCATTGTAATCCTTTAATTTTTAATATTTGGCATGTTTGCGTGCTTTGCCTTGTGTGTGTAATAAGCAGAGTGTGTGTGTGTGATAAGCAGATTGTACGTGCGTTGTGGACCCGCCTATATGCTCATATTACTCACACGCTCTTGAAATAACAAATTCAATTTAACACACCAACAATGCGCCTGAACACACACCTCATTCTCAGACCAGCCGCCCATGGGCGCACACATGAGCGCTAATGCATTTGCTATTTAAACAACGTGGCGCAGGACGTGAAAATGATAACTGCGTCAGGCTGGAACTAGCAAAAACACACTCGCGTCGCGCCTGGCGCTGCATCGCACCGGTGTATGATAGGGCCATAGATGTGTTCCTCACCTCTGCAGCTCTTCGTCTGTCGGGGTGTATTTGTCGGTGACGCCGGCGAGGTCTCCGAGCACCTGAGCGCTGTAGACCGTCAGACAGGCCAGCAGGATCAGCTCCTGCCAGGTGGCGCTCAGGAGACGCGTGTAGTCCTCGATGGACAGCTCGCAGAAGAAGGGAAGCTTCTTGATCCAGGAGATCTGCCTGAAGAGAAGCTCGTCTGCCAGCCGACACAACAGCGCGAACAGCTCCACCTGAGTCACCCGATACCTTCGCAGGACAGAGAAAGAGCGGTATGTGAGGCATCTGGATTCCTACATTATGGCTGTGGCATGTGATGGTTTACATGGCTGTTAATTCGGATACATTTGAAGTCAGCGTTTTTGTTTCAAAGCACTCTCCGTCCACACTAGCTTTTCCAAAAGTTCTTGTCCACACTGAAATCATCTTACTGCGCATGTGTAAAATGCAATAAATCACTGAGATGATATGAGAGACCAGACATAATAAGTTCTCACTCTATTCTTCTGGTATGATCATTTTAATAACAAAATATCCCTTCACTTACTGGTGCGTTCGGGTCGCACTCAATCGCCACTCCACGTCTGGTCTAAAACACAATCGCCCTCATGTTTTGACGCAGGACAGCAATTGCAAGTAAATTTTCTTTCACAGCAAACAAAAATATGTTCTAAGAACATTTTCCTACCTTTCCCATTAAGTTATGAAAATGTTATTTCTGAATGATCGTTCAAAACATCAAAGTTGCTAGCATGATTTATAATGTTGCTAGCATGATTTATAATGTTGCTAGCATGCTTTTACACATTGCTAGCTAGTTTTAACACATTGCTAGCATCATTTAGCATTCAGCTAGCATAATTTATGTTGCTAACCTGATTTAACAAGTTGCTAACAAGATTTAACACATTGCTAGCCTATTGCAAGCTGATTAGCATGTTGTTAGCATTATTTGACATTTTGCTAACATGATTTAACATGTTGCTAACAGGATTTTGTATTTTGCTAGCATTATTAAACACATTGCAAGTATATTGCTAGCATGATTAACATGTTGCTAGCAATATTTAGCACATTGTTAACATGATTAACGCATTGCTAGAATGATTTAGCATGTTGTTAACATTTACCATGTTGCTAGCATGATTTAACACATCGCAAGCATGTTGTTAGCATTATTTTACATGTTGCTTAATTCTTTAAAGATCGCGCGGTGTGTTTGGACAGAAGACGAGACCGAGTTCTTCATTAAACTCATAAAAGACAAAAGTATTATGGAAATACTGGATTCTAAACAACAAAGAAATGCCACAATTTCTCAAGATCTTGAAGCAGAAGGAGGGAGAAACACTCATATGAGCCGCTCACAGTATAAGGGTCTTTCCTTGACATTAATGCTTGTATAACACACATACGTCTCCTTCCATTAATAATAATGGCTAGTGCGGCGGCTGAGATATAAGTAAACCTACTAACATCCATTGCCATGATGTTTGGAATGACTTATCAGGAGAGGAAAAAATGACGTTTAGCATCAAATAACATCGAATAATGGAAACGCCATCATTTCTAAATAGTTTTTTATCGACATTTAGAAAATATCGCAAAAGTTTTGCGCAAATCTGCAATGGAAACGCGGCTGGTGTGGCCGGAATGCCGAAACGTAAAGAAAAAGATGTGTTTTCGGGTGAATGTAGACGCAGCCTGACGGAGGTGTTGTTTACCCGTCCTCGATGAGCATTGGCGTAGCTAGCGGGGCCAGTTCCTCTGCTGCCACCAGCTGGCTGATGAGCGTATGGCTCTGCGGGTACAGACTCCGCGGCTGCGCGGCGTATCCGAACAGGTGAGGCAGGAACTGATAGTGCTGGGCCATCGCATTCCCAATGTACTGTTCCCTGAAAGCAGCGGTGTAGCCGTTCAGCTCCACAGAGCGGCTGCGAGAGGAAGCAAAGGCAGAGGAATAAACGTTAGAATACTTCGTACATGCAGAAGATGTTTATTTGAATGCATTTGAGGCGAATACAAAGGAATCCAGTCTTTAAATTCGTGTGCATTGCAGCCGAACGTTGTCATCTAAGGAAATTAGTTTTTGTGAATTATTCCTACACTGAATTCCACACTGTTCAGCGGAGCAGGGAATACTCACTTGGATGAAAGTGTGGATACGGGCGAGGGCTGATTCCCATCGGAGACGCCGTTGCCGGGAGAACTGTGGTCACTGTCACCGTTGTTTCCCCAAGTGTGTTCCGGCATGTTAGCTTCATCCTTAAACTCCTGTCCGGACATGATCCGTTCAATCTCCTCATCGGAAATCTGCGCAAAGAGAAATTGTTGATCTAAATTTCAAAACGGTGCAAAATATGATGAGTCATTCATTAAGACTTTTTTTTTTTTTTACTTGTTCATGCTTTTGAAGTTTGTCAAGCATATTTGAATTTGAAAGGAAGTCATTCATTAAGGCCAAAGGTTTATCATTTATTGTTGTTCAGTGAATTTTTGCGAGCAAGTTGTTTGCATGAATTCACAATTTTTTAAAATAAAAATTCAAATCTCTGCAAAATATAATGAAATCGCTGGTGTTTCTGACGTCACAAACTACCTTGTAACCAATCAGATCAATGTGTGATCATCAACGAGTGGATCTCTGAGCTGAGTGAGTGAGTGGAGGCGGGGCTCATTTGCATATTCATAGAACCGCGTATACTAAATGAGGCAAGGGTGTCGCGTTACATTCAAACTTTTAAGGCATGAAGAATTTGTTTTCAATGAAAAAAAAAAAAAACGTTTAAATATGTAATTTTGGTGATCAATCAGGAGTTTTAAGGGATAAAATGATTCACTACAGGGGGACTTTAAAGGGATATTCAACTTTTTTTGGAAATAGGCTCATTTTACAACTCCTCCAGAGTTAAACAGTTGAGTTTTACTGTTTTCGAATCCATTCAGCCGAACTCCGGGTCTGGCGGTACCACTTTTAGCATAGCTTAGCATAGATCATTGAATCGGACAAGACCATTAGCATCTCGATAATTTGAATGATATGATAATGATATGATAATAATGATATGACGTCCCCAGACGACCTGAAAATAGCATCTCTCTCTAAAAAAAATGACCAAAGAGTTTCGATATTTTTCCTATTTAAAACTTGACTCTTCTGTAGTTACATCGTGTACTAAGACCGACGGAAAATGAAAAGTTGCGATTTTCTAGGCTGATATGGCTAGGAACTATACTCTCATTCCTGCGTAATAATCAAGAAACTTTGCTGCCGTACCATGAGTCCAGCAGGCGTAATGATATGACGCAGCGCCTGAAAATAGTCGACCCTATAGTCTACCGAGCTGGGGACTATTTTCAGGTCGTCTGGGGACGTCATATCATTATTATCATATCATTATCATATCATTCAAATTATCGAGATGCTAATGGTCTTGTCTGATTCAATGATCTATGCTAAGCTATGCTAAAAGTGGTACCGCCAGACCCGGAGTTCGGCTGAATGGATTCGAAAACGGTAAAACTCAACGGTTTAACTCTGGGGGAGTTGTAAAATGAGCCTATTTCCAAAAACAGTGGAGTATCCCTTTAAGAGAATCTGTCGATTTCATCTCGTAGTCGATTTAGACCACAGGACAGGGACAGAAAGATGTTATCTATTGACCGTACACAAAGCGCAATTCCATGAGCTCTTAATGCGAATCTGACAGAAAGAGACAAAACAGCGTTTAAGTCAAGGCCGTGCAATAAAAATTCCCTTTTTAAGTCAATTGATGAGTTCGAGTCATCTTTAACAGTGTTTTATTTTGTCAAAGATGAAGCAACCTGCTATTGTGTGTTGCAGAGGCAATTAGCCCGAGTCAATAAGACGCGTTCTCTAGTTCGCTGGGATCAGGTGCAAACAAGAGCTTTAATAAATGTCGGAAATTCGGGATGAATGGCAGTAATTTGTGACTTTAAAAAAGTTCTGATGAAGAGAAATTCAAGTACTGAAGAATGCTAAAGAACAGAGAGATCAGGCCAGGCCATCTCATCAGATTTAGTTTTGAGGGAAAAGTGTGTATGTTTGGGAAGTGTGTGAGGGGTTGTGTGTACCTGCACAGGCCCGATGCTTTTGTTCCTTCCTCCCGGCATGCCATCTTCTCTGATCGCTGCAAAACACAAAACCACATCATCAACTGAACGTAAATTTTACCTTGGAGATGAGAAATTCTGTGTGCCTATGAAATGCTTCGCCTCTTTTCAACATTTAAAGAGGTTTGTATGTCCCTCAAGTAGGCGATTTAGATGTTAAGAGCTGGAAAAAAAAAATAGCGGCACACTTTCAACAGCTCAAAATCAGTCTAACCGCAAGTAAAGCTGAAGATGGATTGGTAATGCTGCTCGTTCTTTGGCCAGAACATTGACGTTTGGTATGTTTTGATGACCAACCTATTATAAGAGTTTCCTAACATCAATGTTTTGAGTCTAACATTCCTTGCATAATATAGAAAAGCAATAAGCCTTAAAAGTAGAGTAGGCATGTGCGGAGAGGCTGGCAATATCTTGTACTGTACTCTGTGTTTGAGTCTCATGTGCCACTGAATGTTGTGTTATACTACTGTTATAATGTTGTTGATCACGCAAACGCCCCATTCAAGGAAAAATATTCCTAAATAACCACTAAATAAACCTCTCGTGGTTTACTATGAATAACACATTAACAGTCGCATCCGTTACTGTTAACGGAAAGTGTCAGTAAGTAAGTGCAACACAAGATAATTAAAAGCGTGTGACAGTTGAGAAAGATGCACACAAAGATGTGTTTGTTATTCGTTTGTGCGTTAGACGGTAGGAAAAAAAAAATGAAAAAAAAATTAGTCTGATATTGATCAGATATAAATATAGATATAACTTAATATGTGGTTAGTGGTTCTCATCTATAGCTTTAATATTTTGCAAATACTTTTGCAGATAATATAATATTGCTGAAATAAAAGGCAATTTAAGTGCACTTGAGTTCACTTTCATGACTATGTTTCTTAACACACTTAAGTACGCTTTTAAAAAATGCAAGGTAACTTTATTTTACAGTGTCCTTAGTAATAACAGTTATTTATGCTTTACATTACATCCAACTAACCCTGAACCAAACCCTATAGTAAGTACATGTAGTTAATTAATATTACTCAGTACTTAAATATATAATTACACTGTAGCAATGACACCTTAAAATAAAGTGTAACCGCGTGCACTTTGTAATAATGTCAAATGTTTTCATAAACTTTAAAGAAGCACACTTATTTCGATGTGTTGACTAACAAACTAAAGCACACGTGAAATACTTGATAAGAAACTATAATTTCAACTGTACTGTGTTATTAAATATTACATTTAAACTAGTCAATGTATTCTAAATGTATTAAATTGCAACTAACAATAAAAATAAATATATTTAATTACATGATATGCAAGTTTCAGATTTATATTTTATATTTAGCAGAATATATTTTAGTTTACCAATAAACGCTTGTCAGTTCACTTTAACCATATTTCAAAGACAACCGGAGTAATTATGAAATTTCATATAAAGATGTATTTAGGTTCTATTTAAGTGGTTGAAAAAGCAGCACTAAAGTTGCATTTAATTTAAACTATAATACTTTTTCATTTAATTTCAGTTGAAGTGCAATTAAGTGTGTAAAATCATTGCATTCAGTTTGCATTTAAGTATATTATTTCCATAAGCACTCTTTTTAAAAGTATGCTAAAGTGCATCTCTTACATCTCTCTTTCTTTAGGAAGATTTTGCATTGACCGTTTGTAGAAACTAACGGTAACACTTTATTTTACAGTGTCCTTGTTACATATGTTACATGTACTTACCATACAGTAAATTATGCATAATTACATGCAACTAACCCTCAACCAAACACTAATCCTACCCTAACCCTATAGTAAGTACATGTAGTTACTTAACATTACACAGTACTTAAATATATAATTACACTGTAACAATGACACCTTAAAATGAAGTGTAACCAAACTAATATTCTGTACGTGTCTCAGCTATAGTGTATAAACAGTAGCTTGTATGCTGTACAAATGGGAAACAAACGCATAAGAGATTTGATAAACCCATCTACAACCAATATAACCACAGTCATCTGAAGATGTTTCCTAACCCAAACATAATATGACAGTAAGACATGGTCACTAGAGGGCAGTGCTGATTGGTTTAAATGCATTTTCCCTTCTGGACCAGTTCATACTAGTCCAAGCTGTATAGGTCACCTGATCGACCAGCTGGAAAACAAACCAGCAGAAGAATCTGAATCTAGCTCTGCGTCTCAATGTCCATATATCCATCCTTAACAGTGTGTGAGATTAGAGTAAGTGTGTCCCAAAGCACAGTATGTTAAAAAGAGTGTGTCAGAAGTCCTTGGATGGTCTACTATTTCTGGTGGATTTTTGAAGGGTGGATCCGAGCTCACTATAACGGCTAATATTACCCACAACCCACTGCGCTTTGGAGGAGGAACTACAAACAAGAGTAAAAAGTGTTTAAAAACCTACAAAACATGGCGGATGTGTGCGACCAATGGTAAGAGGTTTGAGTGACTAATCAAAGTTTACCCTGATAGAAAAATATGTATTTAATTTGATCCGTGATATATTTCATCTGCAACAATAAAAATGTGGACTTTTATAAAGATCTGTTTGGCCATTAACTTTTAAATGCATCATGCATTAATATGAGGAGAGTCTCGCATGAAAGACCCGCGACTGCAGATCATCGTGCTTCTGCATTTCTCTACGATACAGAAGGATGACATTAAATGTGGAGGATTTAATCTTTGACAAGATGATTGACAGGTCAGTTTACTGTGACAGAGAGCAACCGTTAAAAGACGCAAGTGTATGACGTGATAGTTTGTCCCGAAGCTTGATTTCTCTTCTGCTACACACTCAGAAGTATTTACTTTTTCTTCACAAAAAGAGTTCATACTTTTAGGGCGTAGTATAAGTAGGCGGATTGAGACGCAGCATAGGTTCAGTGAAATGTTTTAGCCAGGTTAATCTAGTGTGATCTGTGTGTGTGACTGTTGACCTCTGACCTTTGCGGTTCATCCCCATCTGCAGGCACTTGAGCAGCCGGCAGTACTGGCAGCGGTTGCGCTGTTTGCGGGACATCTCGCAGTTCTTGTCGCGACTGCAGCGATACACACGCTTGTTGCAGATGCTGCGCTTGAAGAAGCCCTTGCAGCCCTCGCAGGAGATGATGCCATAGTGAAGTCCTGTGGCTCGATCTCCACAGATCAGACAAGAACGCTGCTCAGCCTGGTCATCTGAGGGAAACACACACACATAGACAGATTAGACATCCGAGGGAAACACACACACACAGATGATTACATTACTTTAAATGAGTCCACCTCCCAAGATTACGGTTATAAACATGAGCCTCGTCTGAAAGGCAAATGGGGAGGTGTTGCTGTAATCTATAGTAATATCTTCAGAATCACTGAGAAGTCTTGTTTCAAATATAATTATTTTGAAGTATTGGTGCTTAATGTAACACTATCTAGTGTAAATGATAAATCATGTTTGAGATTTGTGCTGGCGACTATATACAGGCCACCATACAGACTTTATCAACGAATTTGCTGACTTTCTATCAGAGTTAGTACTGGTTGCAGATAAAGTCCTAATTGTTGGTGATTAATACATGTGGATCATGAAAAAGATGCATTGGGATTGGCATTTAAAGACATTCTGAACTCTATTGGAGTTAGACAACACGTGTCAGGATCTACTCATTGTCGTAATCATACTCTAGATCTAATATTATCACATGGAATAGATGTTGATGCCGTTGAAATTCTGCAGCAGAGCGAAGACATCTCAGATCATTATTTAGTCTCTGGTAAACTTCATTTAACTTCATTTAGACTCAGTGTTACAAATATGTTAGACCTATCACTTCTGCCACTAAAGATTGCTTTATTAATAATCTTCCTGATCAGTTTCATCATCTCAGCATCCCGGATAGCTTAGAAGAACTCGATATTGCGACAGAAACTTTGAACTCTCTCTTTTCCAGCACTTTAGACACAGTTGCTCAGTTGCGCTTAAAGAAGATTAAAGAAAATAGTCCAACGCCGTGGTACAACGAGCACACTCGGGCCCTTAAGAGCAGCCAGAAAAATGGAGCGCAACTGGAAGAACAAAACAAAACTAGAGGTATTTCGCATTTCATGGAAAGAGAGCTCGATTGCATACAAAGAAGCCTAAAAAACTGCTAGATCTTTCATTTAAAAGTCACGTGTCTAGTATCTGTAAAACCGAATTCTTCATCTTAAAAATATATCTAAATTACGTCATATGCTCTCAATGACAAATGCGGAACAATTAGTTAATGCGTTCATGACCTCAAGGCTAGATTATTGTAATGCTCTACTGGGTGGTTGCCCTGCACGCTTAATAAACAAACTACAGCTAGTTCAAAACACAGCAGCTCGAGTTCTTACCAGAACCAGGAAGTATGACCATATTAGCCCGGTTCTGTCAACACTGCATTGGCTCCCTATTAAACATTGTATACATTTTTAAATATTGCTGATTACTTACAAAGCACTAAATGGTTTAGCTCCGCAGTACTTGAGCGAGCTCTTAGCGCATTATAGTCCTTCACGTCTATTGCGATCTCCAGCCAGTTAATAATACCTAGAATATCAAAATCGACTGCTGGCGGTAGATCCTTCTCCTATTTAGCACCAAAACTCTGGAACAGTCTTCCTAACATTGTCCGGGAAGCAGACACACTATCAGTTCAAAGCTAGACTAAAAACACATCTCTTACCCCTTTTCCACCAAGGCAGAGCTGGTGCTGGTTCGGAGCCAGAGCCTAGTTTCAAATCGGTTCTTTGTTTTTCCACCGCCAAAGCACCAGCTCCGAACCAGTAAAACTGGTTCTTAAGTAGCACCAAATCATTGCAGGGTCTAGAACGGAGCCAAGAAAGAACCGCTTGCGTCAGAGGCTGGGGGCGGGGTTACCGTGGCCAACAAGACTGAAGAGAAACTTGTGACCGCCATTTTTAAATAGCAGCTAGTCGAGCTAATAGCAGCTCGATTATAATATCCGTCTATGTAAGTTACGGCGAGCTGCACGAACGCGTTGGATTCGCCGTGTTTGGATGCCGATTTATTTTCGCAAACCCATGAGCATCCATAGTAACGCAACATCTATTATTGTTGATGCCTTGTTCGAGATGCATCGGAGCAGCGTGGACCGATCAGAGCTGCGGGAGTGTTTGGAGATCATACGACTCCTTGTGCTTTTTGATCGCTTTCGCAGTGCTTTGATTTCATGTGCTGATCGTTCTGCGAGAAGCCGATGCATCTCGAACAAGTCTGGTGTGTTTGTGTTTGGCGCTGCCGCACGCGCGTTGCTGAGCAACATGATACGTATGCAGTGACGTAAGATATAGCTCTGTTGTGGCTCTCTGGCCGGTGGAAACGCAAACCGGTTCTTAGTAAGCTCGTCAGTCGAACCAACTCCGAACTGGCAATAGCTCTAGCTCTGAACCAGCACCCGGTTCTTGTTGGTGGAAAAGGGGTATCTTTGACCTAACATACACATAACACATTATAGACTTCTATAATTCAATATTAGGCTGCATAGATTAGGTCAGCCGGAACTGGGAACACTTCCCATAAATCCTGATGTACTCGTTACATCATAAGAAGGATGGCGTCTACGCTAATATTAGTCTCTCTGTTTATCCCGAGGTTTACCGCAGTCCGCCGGATCCAGGCCGTATCCAGATCTGATGAAGGACCTGCGCCTGGACACACACACACACACACACACACACACACACACACACCAGATCTGATGAAGGACCTGTGCCTGGACACACACACACACACACACACACTCCAGATCTGATGAAGGACCTGCGCCTGGACACACACACACACTCCAGATTTGATGAAGGACCTGCGCCTGAACACGACGACAACGCAGTCCTGAAGTGTCACTAGTCTCTCCCCTGTGAAGGCCTCCCTCCCTTTACCTCTGTACAGATAAAACGTTGTCAAATGATTCCAGTTCACATGGATACGCGGAAGCGATGCAAAATTCTGTGTTATGAATTTTTAAGGCCAGACAAGTAATTTGCTGAGGTCAATTTGTAAAGATAGACTACACGCCTGCGCACATATATATTCAAACGCTTTAGACTAAATATGTAATACGCATGAGCACGCCGTCAGTGTTCTCACAGGTTCACGTTTTTGAAGTTTGCGCAGAGATAACTTGCACCTTGGAACCTATTTCAAGATTTGCGTTCTCGAAGCGCATTTTCTGTTAGAACGGTGTCGCGTTAACGGCCCCTAAGTTAATAACGAATGATCTTTGCAATGGAAGTGAATCAATCTAAACTAACTTTAGCTGGACAATAACTTTACTCTAGAGCTGCTGTAAAGCCAAAACAATCTGTTACTTTAATTAAGTTGGCTTGAGAAAGCCAACTTACTGATATTGTACTTAAACTTATTATTCTTCTGAGACTAAAAATTTCTATATGTAACTCCTCCTAGAGCTTTAACTCTACATACTCCAAACTCGGCTCAGACACTCAAACTTTTCTGACTAAGTGTGCTATCTATTTTCAGACTGATCGGACTTACGGTTTTCCTAAAAATGACGATCAAAACTCGAAAAAACTCATTCAAAAACTCCCATTGACTTACATTGGGGAGTTCTAAAAAATTCAAACCGACAAAAATTTAAATCTAAACACCTTGAAGACTAAACCAAACTGCCGTTCTATATACTATATGAGCCATTGAGACTCATTTAAACAAATAAACTCATCCATCTATCTACTTCAAACTACTTTAAACTTTAAACTATCTATCTATCTCTTTTTAACTAATCCATCTTTCTTTCTAACTTATCCATCTTTCTTTCTAATTAATCTATCTTTCTTTCTAACTAATCCATCTTTCTTTCTTTCTTTCTTTCTTTCTTTCTTTCTTTCTTTCTAATCTATCTATCTTTCTTTCTAACTTATTCATCTTTCTTTCTCTCTAATTAATCTATCTCTCTAACTAATCCATCTTTCTTTCTTTCTTTCTTTCTTTCTTTCTTTCTTTCTTTCTTTCTAACTAACTAATATTTCCTTCATTCTTTCTAACTAATCTATCTTTCTTTCTTTCTTTCTTTCTTTCTTTCTTTCTAACTAATCTTTCTTTCTAACCTTTTTATCTTTCTAACCTATCTTTCTTTCTTTCTTTCTAACTAATCTTTCCTTCATTCTTTTCTAACTGATCTTTCTTTCTTTCTTTCTTTCTTACTACTCTTTTTCTTTCTCTTTCTTTCTTTCTAACTTATCCATCTTTCTTTCTTTCTAATTAATCTATCTTTCTTTCTAACTAATCCATCTTTCTTTCTTTCGTTCTTTCTTTCTTTCTTTCTTTCTTTCTTTCTTTCTTTCTTTCTTTCTAACCTTTTTATCTTTCTAACCTATCTTTCTTTCTTTCTTACTAATCTTTCCTTCATTCTTTCTAACTAATCTTTCTCTTTCTTTCTTTCTTTTTCTTTCTTTCTTTCTTTCTTTCTTTCTTTCTTTCTAACTACTCTTTTTCTTTCTTTCTTTCTTTCTTTCTTTCTTTCTTTCTTTCTAACTTTCTTTCTAACTAACTAATCTTTCCTTCATTCTTTCTAACTAATCTTTCTCTCTTTCTTTCTTTCTAACTACTCTTTTTCTTTCTTTCTTTCTTTCTTTCTTTCTTTCTTTCTTTCTTTCTAACTAATCTTTCTTTCTAACCTTTTTATCTTTCTAACCTATCTTTCTTTCTTTCTAACTAACTAATCTTTCCTTCATTCTTTCTAACTAATCTTTTTCTTTCTTTCTTTCTTTCTTTCTTTCTAACTACTCTTTTTCTTTCTTTCTTTCTTTCTTTCTTTCTTTCTTTCTTTCTTTCTTTCTAACTACTCTCTTTCTTTCTTTCTTTCTTTCTAACTAATCTTTCTTTCTAACCTTTTTATCTTTCTAACCTATCTTTCTTTCTTTCTTTCTAACTAATCTTTCCTTCATTCTTTTCTAACTGATCTTTCTTTCTTTCTTTCTTTCTTACTACTCTTTTTCTTTCTCTTTCTTTCTTTCTTTCTTTCTTTCTTTCTTTCTTTCTTTCTTTCTTTCTAACTTATCCATCTTTCTTTCTTTCTAATTAATCTATCTTTCTTTCTAACTAATCCATCTTTCTTTCTTTCGTTCTTTCGTTCTTTCTTTCTTTCTTTCTTTCTTTCTAACCTTTTTATCTTTCTAACCTATCTTTCTTTCTTTCTTACTAATCTTTCCTTCATTCTTTCTAACTAATCTTTCTCTTTCTTTCTTTCTTTTTCTTTCTTTCTTTCTTTCTTTCTTTCTTTCTAACTACTCTTTTTCTTTCTTTCTTTCTTTCTTTCTTTCTTTCTTTCTTTCTAACTTTCTTTCTAACTAACTAATCTTTCCTTCATTCTTTCTAACTAATCTTTCTCTCTTTCTTTCTTTCTAACTACTCTTTTTCTTTCTTTCTTTCTTTCTTTCTAACTAATCTTTCTTTCTAACCTTTTTATCTTTCTAACCTATCTTTCTTTCTTTCTAACTAACTAATCTTTCCTTCATTCTTTCTAACTAATCTTTTTCTTTCTTTCTTTCTTTCTTTCTTTCTTTCTTTCTTTCTTTCTTTCTTTCTTTCTTTCTTTCTAACTACTCTTTTTCTTTCTTTCTTTCTTTCTTTCTTTCTTTCTTTCTTTCTTTCGAACTAATCTTTCTTTCTAACCTTTTTATCTTTCTAACCTATCTTTCTTTCTTTGTGTTAAATAATGCCAAGATCATGCTAAGAACTCTATAAAAACTCCATAGTAACCATCTGTGACAACTAACCAACCACTCAAAATACTTTAAACTACTTTTAAATACTTTAAACTTCAAACTACTTTAAACTTCAAACTACTTTAAACTTCAAACTACTTCAAACTAATTTAAACTTCAAACTAATTTAAACTTCAAACTTCTTCAAACTTTCTGGTCCGACTTTATCAAGCCAACTTAAAGTTTGTCTCGACGAACTTTCGCATCTAGTTCCTATTATCACTGTAAAACTGCTTGAAACAGTCTATATTGTTACACGCGCTATATAAATGAAGAGCGCTGCTCAGCCTGGTCATCAGAGGGAAACACACACACATACACACAGATTAGGACCATCATATGCATGTTACATGAGCATGTATTTTTGATTGGTGTTTTTTGTGTAATGATTTGTCTGTCCTCTAGGGGGCGGAAGTGTTCTTGTTTTATTTGATAATAAATTCCCCTATTGAAACGAGCTTTGTTAATGTCCCTCTTTTGTGTTATGGCTGTGGCCGTAACAATGCACAAAGTAAAGTTAAAGTTAACCACTTTATTAATCCCACAAGGGGCAATTATATTAGAGCAGTGGCATCACATCACAAACTAAAGTCTTCAGTGTCACATGATCCTCCAGAAGTCACTCTAATATGATGAGTTGATGCTCAAGAAACATTTCTGATTGTTAGCAATGTTAAAACCAGTCAACAATATCAACAATATTGATCTGCCTGCATTGACACCATTATATAAGAACTGATCTGAGCTGGACGATGACATCACGGTTTTCTCCAGAGCGGCTATATATATATATATATATATATATATATATATATATATATATATATATATATATATATATATATATATATATATAAACTAAATTAATAACTTTTTTACAACAAAAATGAACCATCACTGAACTAACTTAAGCTGGACTATGACACTATTTTATAGATCTGAACAAACTCAGAAACTTTGTTGCATTATTTTCCTGTTATCACTGTAAAGCTGCTTTGAAATAATCTGTATTGCAGATTAAAAAGCGCTATATAAGTAAAGCTGACTTGCCTTGATACTTTTATTTTTCAGGATTCTTTGGTGAATAGAAAGATCAAAAGAACAGCGTTTATTGGAAATATAATCTTTTATACGTAAATGCATTTACTATTCATTTGTAACCAATTTAATGAATCCTTGCTGAATAAAAGTCTTAATTCCTTTCAACTACAAAAAAAAAAAAAATCTTACGGTGAGGGAAATCATCACAAAAAAAAAAAAAAAAAATCGCACTTTTGAACGGTAGGGAATATGAATGTGTTATTTTGAGTAGAAAATGAACTCTAGACGTCACAAAACAGCAAGTTTGAAGCAATGAAACAACAGAAGCAATGATAAAACAGTGAAAAATGCAACCTTATTAATTATGCATGCCCCAGTGCATGATGGGAACACCAGTATCAGAAAGTGGAGTAGGTTTTACTTAATATTATAACGTTGATATTTAAGATTTAATTTCTACAAGCGAAATCGCTCGCTCTCTTGAGAAGACACTTATTTTGAATAAATAATTACTTCACGACCGCTAAAAAAGCACTATATAGTATGAATGTAATCTGGACGTACTTCATCCGCCATGTTGTCATTATCATGTGATCTACCAGCGTCGCTTCACTGTTATTGATAAATCCTCTCCTGTGGCCTCATGGGATAGTAAAGTGTCCATCACATACACACTTCATCTCACCAGAAGTATTAGATCATCTAATGAACTCAGACATACTTCTTTTGTCACATACTGTGTTTCACCTACTATATAGTAGGGAAGTGTGTGATTTCGGACGCAGCCCAATCCAAACACACACACACATGCACGCACCCTCCCCCGGCCTGTGAGCAGATGGGTCGTCGCCATGGTAACGGTGAATATGCGAGGAATGTGCTAGCTCACCGCGGATGACTTAGCGAAGAAAGGGTTCAAACCAGGAGCAGCGGAAACACACGAGCTCAGCGAACACTGATCCAGACCCCCGTCTACACCACAATCAGGACAGAATGAGCCTTTCACATGCAGATCCCAAAAACTAATCACTCTTTCTCATTAACACTCTGATAAGCTTGTTTGGAAGTCAAACCGTGAGGCAGAAAATACAGTGATAAACAGCTGTATTTAATTCCAGCTTGTTAAATGAAGAATCAGTGGCAAAATGCACTCATTACAATTTAGTGATGACGGTTTATTGAATTAATAATTCATTTGAACTGATTCGGTCAAAAGTATCTGCATTAGTAAATCACCTTATGAAGCCTGTCCTGTATCATATGTAATGCTCAATTTCTGAATGATCACTGTGATCAACACTTTGGGCTGAAAGACCTGATCTTGTTAGTAATATTTCAGGACGAACACTTACTGGACTGAAGCGAGTTTACTTTATTCAAATGTGAGTATCAAATATGATCATCAGGCTTTTGAGGAAGGTTATTTGTTCATCTGTCAATCATCATTGTATTGCATTGCATTATATGTTTTAAAACAGAGATTCGATCATAAAACTAAGCATTTGAATATCAGCTTACAAAGACATATAGAGTGACGACTGATATTTATAAGCGGTTTATGCAAGTATCAGCTATACTCTTATAAAGATCTCACTGATTTACCTTACAAGGTCATATAACATCAGCATCTGCAGAAAATGGCATATTTAGGGTTTTTTCCTCGAGTATGAGCTTCATATTCTCAATAAATCATACTTTATAAGCAAGAAACTTTTTCTTTTTTTTTTACATTTTATCTAAAGGTTCAATAAACTGTTCAATATCAGCGTCTGCAGCAAATTGCATATTTTTGCCCTAAAACAGAGGTTTTTTCCTTGAGTATGAGCTTCATATTCTCAATATATCATACTTTATGAGCAATACATTTTTTTTTTTACATTTTATCTAAAGGTTCAATAAACTGTTCAATATCAGCGTCTGCAGCAAATGGCATATTTTTGCTCTAAAACAGAGTTTTTTTCCTTGAGTATTCTCTTCATATTCTCATGAATATGAGAATATGAGAATTCATATTCTCAATATATCATACTTTGAGCAATACATTTTTTTTTTTATCTAAAGGTTCAATAAACTGTTCAATATCAGCTTCTGCAGCAAATTGTATATTTTGTGTGTTTTTTTCCTCGAGTATGAGCTTCATATTCTTAATATATCATACTATATAAGCCATTCACTTCTTTATCTACAGGTTCAATAAACTGTCTGAACATATCTTCGGCTTTACAGAACTAATATAGCACTTAAAAGCACACATTTAAGTCACGCTTTGATAAATCAATTGAAACTAAAGTGTTTGGAGCAGCACTGTGCCCTCTCTCTGTGCGTGTGCTGAAAGATCTTCACGTTCTGAAAGTGTAAAGTCAGGATAAAGCACTACAGAAAGTCAAGGCGATAAACACAAACAGGGATATTTCCCGGTGAAAGAGAGCGAAGAGAAGAGGAAAGAGCCGGCGGGGTCAACGGACCATTAACACAGAGTTCATGTCATAAAAACAGGGTCACGGCCCCGTGTCTTTTCTCTCTGGATGCGAGAGGGAGTTCCAGCGGCCCGTCGTCACAGCGGAGTCAAGCACAGGCCATTCATGCCATCTGACATCGCTCTCTCTTCAGGACAGAAAGAGTACAGTGCAAACGCTGTCTTTTCACTGCGCTTTCAAAGCAGGAGCCGAGAGAAGAGGAGGTCAAGAGTGCAGATACAGTCCGGGGTTATACCGGTGTGAAGACTTCATTTACACTCTCTCTCGGGGTTTAAAGTTCATATTCTGACTTCAAGCGAGAGGGTTTGCCTACTAACATTGGAAATGGTTCGCAAATGAACGGAATATATGACAGATGAATGGCTGACGGGGGGGGGGGGATTATAATTTTTTATATTTTGTTTCATTATGTGCTTCAAAAAAGGGGTGACGAGAAAAACAATCGCTCGTATGACTGTGGATATCGAGTGTTTATAACGTACACTAGTGTTCAGAAGAGACGAGGATGCGTTAGTTGATCAAAAGTGACTGCAAATACATTTCTTTTGATCTTTCTGTTCATCGTGAATAATACATTGTATCACCGTTTCCACTGTTTTCAACACTGATAATAATCATAAATGTTTCTTGAGCATCAAATCATCATATTAGAGTGATTTCTGAAGGATCATGTGACACTGAAGACTGGAGTAATGATGCTGAACATTCAGCTTTGATCACAGGAATAAATTACACTTTACTGTATATTCACATAGAAAACCAATATTTTAAATTGTAAAAATATTTCACTATTTTTACTTTAGGTTTGACCACATAAATGGTGTGTTTGTGATTTAAAATTAAGCAACATAGTGAGGTTTCTATGGTTTAAAATGGCACAATTCATTTCTGTCAATCAGTTCACTTTCCATAAATCTATGAATTTTTAAAAAATGGGTTACACTTTATTTTAAGGTGTCCTTGTTACCGTGTGATTACAGATTTAAGTACTGAGTAATATTAATTAATGTACTTACAATAGGGTTAGGGTTAAGATAAGGGTGTGTTTTAACGTATATATACATATATATATAAAGAATTGTGCCTTAACAACATGGGAACTGTTAAAGTAGAGCATATTTACATATATGAACAATGAATCTAAGTTTATTGTATGTTTTAAACACAGTAAAAATAGCACTATATAACAGCACTGAATAAAACGCTTTTCCTCGTCATCTCAAGTCATGATTTACAGTTTGGAAACTCGGGTCACATGACCTGATTCTTTTAACCTGACTTTGACTTCTTGCATGACACATTTGTAATCTGAATGCTAAAAATGTCTGTTTTGACATTCTGCGTCCGGCCTTGAAAACACTCCACTTTTTAAACCCATGCATAAACGTCAGGAAGAGCCATGCCGGATCTCATCAAAAGGCTGAATAACACTCAGCCGACTCAGTGGGTTTCCAGTGTTCCCATTCAGAGAGACTGGGTGGGAATATGCGGACAACAGGAGACTCCTGAAAGCTTTCGCATCTCAATGACATTGGCATTGAGATACCGGCGGTGAACTTTAACATACTGAGAGCTTTACTGTAACACACACACACACACACACACACACACACACACACACACACACACACACACACACACACACACACACACACACACACACACACACACACACACACACACACACACACACACGCTTCCTGTCAGATAAGGCTTATATGAGACTTTCAAAGGACACACACGTCACTCTTCCACTGTTAAAACTCATGCATCTGCTACCAAATCACAGTTTCATTCGCAGAAGCAAATTCCCATATTTTTAGCAGATGGATCAGTATTGAGCACACACACACACACACACACACACACACACACACGTCACTGCGTCTGCACTGCGACTTCATACCTTGGTGGCGTATTTGTCAAATGGAGAGGAGAACTGAAACACTGACCCTTCCTTCTTCCTTCTTCCCTCAAACCATTTGCTGGCATTCCTGGCAGATGTTGTGTTATGCAGGATGCATTAGAAACCATAAATTATTGACCAGTGTATGTGAAAGGACTGACTTCCTTTAATGAGAAAACGGGCTTCCTTTATTCACACCTCGAACTGCTTTGATTGGTTCAATTTGTCGCCCTCTCTTTCAAGTGCATGGCCAGCCTATAAACCTGGAGTTGTGTGGCACCTTCACACACTTGATCACTTCACACCCCTCCACCCGGCTCATTCGGCCTGTCACACACACACACTCACTCAGTCACTCACTCACTCACACACACTCACTCAGTCACTCACACACTCACTCGCACACGCGCACACACACACACACACACACACACACACACACACACTTACACGCACTCACTCACACACACACACACTCTCTCACACACATACTCACTCTCTCACTCACACACACACTCACTCACACACACACACACTCACTCACACACACACACGTCGGATTCCTTTTCAGGAATTTGAGCTTAAAAACTCAGATGTGTGTTTGTCTGCCTCTCATGAAAACATGCACAGGACATAATAAACTAATAAACTAATAAACCGATTCCTAAAGGTTTGGTGTCGGTAATATTTCGTTATGTCTGTTGAAAGACTCTTCTGCTCACCAAGACTGCATTGATTTAATGCAGAAAAACAGTGAA
>NC_140232.1:3881381-4111381 GCF_951802725.1 Rutilus rutilus
TCAGACTTTCACATTTGCTTCTCAAGTACATGTATCTTGATCTAAAGATGTTTACACTGCAAAAAATGCTTTCTTAATTAGTATTTTTCTTTTGTTTCCAGTCCAAATATCTAAAAATTCTTAAATCAAGAAGCATTTACTAGAGAAGTAAAATGACATAAGAAATTCTATTTTGTTTTAAGATAAAAAGAAAGTAATTTAAGTAATTTTTGCTTAAAACAAGCAAAATTATCTGCCAATGGGGTAAGAAAAATAATCTTGGTTTCCATTCGAATTCAGATTTTTTTTTTCTTACCCCATTGGCAGATAATTTTGCTTGTTTTAAGCAAAAATTACTTAAATTACTTTCTTTTTATCTTAAAACAAAATAGAATTTCTTATGTCATTTTACTTAGTAAATGCTTCTTGATTTAAGAATTTTTAGATATTTGGACTGGAAACAAAACAAAAATACTAAGTAAGAAAAGCATTTTTTGCAGTGTAGATGTTTGTATTGGAAAACAAGAATATATAAAAAAAATTATAAACATGATTTTATGACTTAATTTAATACTTTCTGCTCTGATTTAAGACATTTTTAAGAGCCACAGAATCCCTATAAGTAAGAATGATCAATGCACTTGTTACAGTATTTATTAATCTTTAACATTAGTTAATAAAAATACAACGGTTCATTGTTATGTTAGCTCAAGTACATTAAACAATGGCTGATTTTAATAGTGCATTAGTAAATGTAAAAATGAACACTGACTAAGATTAATAAGTGCACTTTTAAATGACACTATATTAAGGTGTCTGTGTAACGGTAACATGTGGTGTTGGGGTCTGGTTTAAGGTTAGTTGCATGTAATATTGCATTATATATAGTAATTAATACAGTAACAGTGTCAGTGTTGCCATATTTTTCACTGTTAGCTCACGTTAACTAATGTAAAGTGTTCCCTGAGTGTCTATGCTTCAGAAAGCCACGTGTGATTCTCAGGTCTGGATGTTGACGACGGCTCATTTGTTGGCGAGTGGAAACAGGTTTTAGTTGAGACTATATTTAGCTGAACCTGTATTCCCTGACGTCCTCTGATGCCATTGATGGTCACATGACTTCAGTCGTTCCCCCTCCCCCGTCACACACACACACACACACACACACCCCTCCAACCACTGAGACTTCCAGCATGCCGGAGAGAAACATGCATGAAAAAACGGAGCAACAGAGACCAGAGAAAGAGAAGAGAAAGAGGAGACAGAGGGATGACTGGAGAGAGAGAGAGAGAGAGAGAGCGAGAGAGAGAGAGAGAGAGAGAGAGAGAACAATAACAGGGAAGATGGGCGGCAGGAGAATAGGATTAAGAGAAGGAGGAGGAAGAGTCATGTACAATGTTCTTTCAGCTCCCCCCCCCACACACACACACCCACACACACACACAATAGTGTTTTCACATACCACCCTTGAACATATTCAGCCTCCAGCACAATACTGTAGCATTTCCCAATCAGCTTCATTGAGATTGAATCAGAAAGCCTCAGTGCTGTGAGTGTCAGAGCCTCTTGTTCTCACAATCACTGGTTAACAATACAGAGTGACAGATCAGAGACCAGTGCGAGACCAGTGCTAGTGCTAGACCAGTGCTAGACTAGAGCGAGACCAGTGCTAGTGCTAGACCAGTGATAGACTAGAGCGAGACCAGTGCTAGACCAGTGCTAGAGCGAGACCAGTGCTAGACCAGTGCTAGAGCTAGACCAGTGCAAAACCAGTGCTAGATCGAGACCAGTGCTAGAGCGAAACCTGTGCTAGAGCGAGACCAGTGCTAGACCAGTGCTAGAGCGAAACCTGTGCTAGACCAGTGCTAGAGCTAGACCAGTGCAAAACCAGTGCTAGATCGAGACCAGTGCTAGACCAGTGCTAGAGCAAAACCTGTGCTAGACCAGTGCTAGAGCTAGACCAGTGCAAAACCAGTGCTAGATCGAGACCAGTGCTAGAGCGAAACCTGTGCTAGAGCGAGACCAGTGCTAGACCAGTGCTAGAGCGAAACCTGTGCTAGACCAGTGCTAGAGCTAGACCAGTGCAAAACCAGTGCTAGATCGAGACCAGTGCTAGACCAGTGCTAGAGCAAAACCTGTGCTAGACCAGTGCTAGAGCTAGACCAGTGCAAAAACATCTCTTTTAAATAAGCTGTTCAAATGAGGCTGAAACATTAATCATATAAAAGCAAACCCGTGAGATATGAAGCAGCAGAGATGTTCTTATCTCCTATTTTCTATCAAAACACGTCTTTATCTCATATAATAATCTCCTCCAATAATCCTGAAAAAATGCCAGGTGTTTACTTCCAATTGATTGTTTACTAAACCATGACCCAGTAGAAGCACACACAGACTCTGAAGCCCGGCTCAAAGCTCTCATGCCTCCTGAATGAGCCGTTAGCAGCTTCACACCAGCTTTTGAGGAGGGGAATTGGAGAGATCAAATATGACCTAAAACTAACACTCGGCAGACAGAAAGCTAATATCACATTTACTCATTAGCCGGAGCGTCTGCGCTTCACACTCTCGTGTGTGTGTGTGTGTGTGTGAAGGAGCAAGAGCAAGGTGATCGCCGCCATTTTGGCAGGACAAACACTTGGAGATATTGATTTTAAAACAGTAGTTTTGTTAAAGAGTTGCATTCGGTGTCAAAGTCCAAGGCCGCCCAATCACCGCTTTAAAACACAATACTGTGTTGACCTTTAATGCAGTGTGTTTGTGTGTGTGTGTGCTATTGCACATCATTACAGAGCAAACTGAGATACAATTATGTGAGTAAGCTGATAAAATCTAGAGCTTTGAGGGGTGAAGTTTGGGCTACAGTGATAAACCCACGCGGGGGGTTGTGTGTGTGTGTGTGTGTGTGTGTGTGTGTGTGTGTGTGTGTGTGTGTGTGTGTGTGTGTGTGTCGGGGGTTTGAGCCTCGCTGACCCCCGCTCTCATCGCATGAAGACAGCTGCCTTCCCAACACAGAAAACCTTTTCCAGATGGGCCACAGCCCGCATACCACACACACTTTCACCGTAAACTACTGAACACACACAAGAAAACATGCTTTTACAGGCACAGGTTTGGCAGATGCATCCAATGCAACACAACTCGCTTTGGAAAATAAGCATGATTTTAATTTTAAATCAGCTCATGCATTCCCTGGGAATCGAACTCATGATCCGGGCGACAGAAAATAAACCATCTTTCAATACGGAAACCTCGTGTAAAGTGCAAACAATCAGGCCGATCCGAGACTGCAAAACAACAGAATCGACAGTACACATACACACACACACACACACACACACACACACACACCGCAAAAATCAAACCTTATTTACTAGAGGTCAACTGAATGAGCCACATTTACAGTATTCCAAACCAAACCCTTCCTCTCAAGATGAAAACTGTATGATTATACTCCATGAACTGTTGGAGGATTAAGAGCTTCTGTTTAACTCATTTATGTCAGAGACAATCTGAGCCACAAACCAGGTATGATCACGATGATAAACTGCAATATCAAGCAGATGGTTTTTGTACAGCTAAAATAACTGGAAGATATTCAAAAATGGGTGTTAAAACACACACACACACACACACAAAAAAAATCTTCCCGATGATCCTCTACTCATTCCTGAGGCTTGAAGAGGAAATATCCCAGCGGATCACGGTGTGTTCTCCTTACCTTCCCACGAATCCATCTCATGTCTCTCCTGTTCTCCCTGTCATCCATTCACACACGTATCCTCCTCAGGAACAGCGCACAGGCCTCATGACTCTCTTCTTCTCCTCTCTCTTCTCTTCTCTCACTGATCCGCCTCTCAGCCCTGCTGGTCAGCTTCGGGGCCGGTCACATGACCAGGAGTTCAGGCCCCCGGGGTCACGGTGTGGCAGTGCGGGGGGGGGTTATCTGAGTGGAACTGATAGCCCTATTCCACCCTCAGGCTGAACAATGCAACCCTCCCTCCCTCTCTCTCTCGCTCGCTCTACCTTTCTCTCGGTCAGCAGAAGTGCAGGACGGTCAAAGGCTGCAAACCTGAACGCAGGACCGGCTCGATTGAGCTGTTCTGTTGTCCCAGCGTGTGCTGAGCTGTCCGGTTTGGAAGCCCTGCTGGTTAAACTACACACAGTTCTTTATATTTAGGATTATGCAGACACACATCCCAGCAGGATTAAGTTATAGGGCACACAGCTCCATGCATGTAAACACTTAAAAACAAGCACTGTTTAAAAAAAACTGTTTTAAATGAGCAGCAAAACTCCAAATTAAGTCATTATTGGTTTGTTAAAAAATACTATGGAAATTATGTTCTGTTTTGTTTCATTTTATTATATACATGTAAAAACATACCAAAAAAAACATAATTTTTTTTGGACATTATGATGATGGAATCGTGATTTTCTGATTTATGAATTAATTTTCATGATTTTTTTTTTTCAATATCTTGCACTACTATTTATACCTTGGATGAATATACCTTATAAAAATATATAAATATATACAATTTTTTTATATATATATATATAAATAAAAAAATAAAATTATTTGTATAAATAAAATAAATATATATAAAAATAAATAAATATATATATATAAATAAATATATATAAATAAATTATATATATATATATATATATATATAAATAAATTATAAATAAATAAATAATATATTATATATATATATATATATATTTATTTATCTTTTCTATTGCATATTCTTTATACGGTTTTAGATATTTTTCACTCTCATCTTTACTTCCTTATTTAAAATATCTCTATCTCTACTTAAATATTATGCAACGTCCAGTGGAAGACAAAATAACTTTGTTGTACTTCACTGGCAATAAAGAGCTTGATATGATCATCATGGCGTTACAGAACCATAGTATTTTTAAAAGAGTCGGCGTGGATCAAAAAGTTGCTCCTTAAAACGCTCGCAGCCACAACCCGTAGAAGTAACTTGAGATGACGCCTGTTTTTATTTTACAATCTTCATTAATATTGTTGAATGATACTCGGTTACTTCCAGGATTATCTGTGCAGCCAAAACCAGAATGAGATCAGCCCAATCCAGTTCAAGCCCGTATGACAACATTAGCCCTGTGCTAACGCTAGTGACGCCCCTCCCCGAGCCACACATAAGAGGCTTTTCACATTGAAATGCAACAGGAGAGTCGGGAGGGGGTTTGGGAGGAGAACAGGGGTTGTGCTGGACTTTGTCATGTAGAAGTGAGGAGGAGCGGGTGTAGTCGAGGATGAAGTCGGAGGAGGTTCAAGTTTCTGCTGCAGCTGTTGCTGAGTTTGACCCTAAGGCTCCTGCTGAAACACATAAGCTAAACGCATTTAATTATCTTCTGAGAGCTGCGGACACTGGGGAATCACAATGACACGGGCCTGCCTTTTGTTTCTGAATGGCTGCTCATCTCCAAACAGGTCTCAATAATATGAGCTACACCCAAACGTTAAATATTGACTCGGGCCTCAAACAAGCAAACGCCTGGTTTAGAAACCTTGACTGGTGTTTGATCTGGAAAGATATTCTTATTGCCTATACACCTTTTACCAGACTGAATAAGTGAATGAATACATGGTAGAGATGAAAACAGTTTTCACAAAGATACACAAAGACATAGTTACTGCAGTTACTATAATATCACACAGTACTCAAGCAAAATAAAACAGACACAAGACAAAATTCAAATCACAAAACAAAAACACGGACAAAAAAAAAACAAAAAACAAACAAACAAACAAAAATCACAAAACAAAAACACAGACAAAAAACAACAACAAAAAAACAAACAAACAAAAACAAAACAAAAATCAACTAAAAACAAAACATTACACAAAAACACAAAACACAACAAAATAATACAAAACATTAAACAAAACTAAACACAAAACACACAAAAACAAAAACAAAACAACCAATCAAAAACCACAAAACAAATTACAAAAAAAAACCAGGATAAAAAACAAAACTCAACACAAAATAATACAAAACACTAAAGAAAACTAAACAAAATATACTAAAACAAAATTTAAATCACAAAACAAAAAACAAACAAAAAACAAAACAAAAACAAAAAAGTCAACTAAACTAAACAATACACAAAATCAAAATAACAAACAAACACAAGCTAAAACAAACCACTAAACAATAAAAAAAACTCAAAACTAAAACAATAAACAAAATAAATCTATAGAAACATAAAACACAAACACACACACACACACACACACACACACACACACACACACACAAAAGAAAACATTATTCTGTTTGAAGAAGATCCTGTGATTTATTATGATTTTATGGTGGTAAAAATACTACAGTATTTTTGCAGAACCTGTGATTGCCATTGTAAAATTCGTGTAAAGAAAGGAACAATTTGGCAAAGAGAAGCATTCTGCTGTTGGCCTTGATAAGACAAACATGTCTGGTGTGAAGGAAAGAATAAAGGAAGGGATATTACAGCAGAACAAATGCTCTCGGTCCACAGACAGTGTCGTTTCCCAGATTACCATGCGCTAAAGCCTGTCCACCATATGCTCTCGCTCACAACCCGACCTAAAGACGACAGAGACCTCGCCGGCAGCGCTTCATCCACGGCTCACTTCAGCAAGAGCCAAAATACAGTTTTGCTGACGCAACTCTATAAACATTCCCACAAAAGCTATAGTGGGAGATTGAGCCAGAGCAAGACCTTTCCGGCTGTAATTAAAAGCATAACAGCGTTAGGGAAACCACACGGAGTTTCAGGATTCGGCACACAGGTTTACCCAGCATGAGGCCGGATTGAGTTAATGCTACTAAACCAAACCTCACAATACACTCGCATCTGAATCAAGATGAACTAACAGACATTTCCAACATAAACCAGATCAACTACAAGAGGTTATTAATACTACAATGATCCCAACTGACAAAAAAAATCTTCTAGGAATGTTTATCATTCCCATTAAGTTCTAAAATCTTTTTTTCTGAATATTCTCTGAATGTTTTACAAACTTGGTCATTTGAATGTTAAGGGAACATTCCATTGTGTCATTCTTCAAACATTCTGCAAACGATACATTTGAATGTTCTCTGAACGTTCCGAAAGAAGTTGTAACATTTAAAAACCGTTAGACGAACATTCTAAAACGTTTACGGTGAAAGCACTCCATGAATGACGTGCAAGTAATGTTTATGTGCTCACGTTTTGAGGACATTATTACAAACCCGATAACTTTGAACAAATGCTGGAGGAATGTTCGGTTACACTTTATTTTAAGGTGTCATTGTTACAGTGTAATTATACATTTAAGTACTGAGTAATATTAATTAACTACATGTACTTACTATAGGGTTGTTTGTAATTATGCAAAAGTTATACCACAAAGATTTAAAACCACAAAACGTAACAAAATAATACAAAACACTGCAAAAAAAAAAAAAAAAAAAAAAACATAAAACAAAACTCAAATCACAAAAAAAAAAAAAACAATACATACAAACAACATAAAAAACAAAACTAAAAAAATTATAAAAAACACTGAACAAAATACAAAACTAAACAAAAAACAAAACTCAAATCACAAATTTGAAAGCAAAAATAAATTTAACAAAACAATACACAAAAACTAAATAACAAACAACTCAAATCACAAAACCAAACACAAAATAGACAAAACTTAAACAAAAAACAAATCTCAACTAAACAAAACACAATACAGAAACAAAATAACAAACGAAACAAAATACAAAACACTAAACAACACAACAAAAAAACACAAAATAAAACTCAAATCACAAAAACAAAAACCACAGAAAACTAAACAAAACACTACACAAAAACAAAATAACAAACAAAACGCAATACAAAATACTACAAAACTAAACATCATCCATGTTATTTGTAAATATCCAAAATGTACAGTTATTCCTACAGTAACTACATGCAGCATGTGTAACAAGGGCTCTCGAGTGTTTTTCCCACGTTTGCATCAAGGCCGGTTCTGCGAGCGCTCCCTGTCAGCTGCAGATACGGAGGATAATCAGTACAGCTATAATGCGTCTGTGAGATTCACAAACCTGCGGGAATGAACGTGGAAACGTCTAATCAATACTGTCACGGGTTCTGCGATGGCGTTTATACCAGAACCAATCACAGCAGAGTATGATGCGTTCAATATCACGACCTTGACGCGTCCTAACCGGCGTATTCCCCGTACGAGGAGCATTACACGACAAAAGCCTTTTCCTCCTCCAATGCCACATTATCACTCAGAGTCGTGTGTTTAAAGAGAGACGGGTTGCTTTACTCTCCCGAGTTCAAATCTAATTAGACCGGCTAGAGTAATTAATCTGATTAAAACATTAGCCTTGCGGGACTGTGCGGCGAGTGAGCAAGGGAACGGGGTTAGTGTGAGCACGGGATTAATGCAACACACACCAGTCTGTGTGCGTCTGACCTTGGCTTGTCATTTTTAATAGGTGATCAAACTTGATGAACAGGAGATTAGCCAATGGGAAGAGAGCACATGTCACCCTTGACCTTGCCGTATCCCTCATGACCTTCTGCTAAACACGCGCAGGATGAATGGCATAATCAGCTGCTTTGACCCCGAGGTCAAAGTTCACTGACGTATGTTGCGTTTCAGAGGCACTACGAGTGAATGAGAGTCACTGTTGGGATACACACACACACACGCACACACACACGAAACAAATCCTCCAAACACACCACGGGAGCTTCAGTTATGGGTATTTCTGTCATATCTGGGTATTAATGCCATATAAAAGCATGAGACTATACCAAAATACATTTATTTCATGCTAAGTATACTATAAAGCCATTAACACATGTACAGACTTACTTATATAATATTATAATTAAACTTTAGAGTACTTCTTTATTGCACAATGCACATTTCTTAATATTAAGCCTGAAATGTGTTTTAATATCACTATTAGTGAGCATAGTATGATCTCTGTTTAATATCGGTCTTTAAATACAAGATATTTAAAGTGTACTTGCAATAGTTCCACTTTAGCACAATCAGACATACTTCAGTATATCTTTAGTTGAACTTCAGCTCTATTTCTGGAAAACTAAAGTACATTAAGTGCAAAATTAGTTGTTCCAGTTTAGCAGACTTTAAGTATATCAGTTTAGTACACTAACAGTACAATTGCAGGGTATTTTTATTAATAAGTACATAAATATGTAAATGTATTTGTAGTATACTTAGTAAAAATAAATGTATTTCAAATACATTTTAGTTTATTTTTCACTAGAAATCGTTAAAATGTATACTTGCCCTGCCGGTATTAGAAAGCTGCATTTATTTGCTCAAATATACAGAAAAATGTTAATATTATGAAACAATTTAAATACCCGTTTTCTATTTTAAAGTGTAATTTATTCCTGTGATCAAAGCTGAATGTTCATCATCATTACTCCAGTCTTCAGTGTCACATGATCCTTCACAAATCACTCTAATATGATGATTTGATGCTCAAGAAACATTTATGATTATTATTATCAGTGTTGAAAACAGTTTCATATTATTGTTGAAGTCTTTAATAAGTGCAAAAACAGCATTTATTTGAAAAATAATTGTTTTGTACAAATTGACTGTCTTTGTCTTTACTGCCACTTTTCAATTTCAATGTAAGATATCTTTGCTAAATAAAGTAAAGATAAATAAATTAGCTTAATAATACTAATAAAATAAAAAAAAAAATCTTCCTGAACTCAAACTGACACACATACACATATAGAAATATTTTTTTATTTTATTTATAATTCTCACAATTTTAGTAAATCCTCATTTACGTCACTTATGGAGACGATGTTATTTTGGTGGAAACATTTAAATGATCAGAATTTGCAACAACAATCTTCGATACATCATAGAATGTAAATAAATAAATAAATAAATAAATAAATAAAATAAATATATATATATATATATATATAGCCCTGTTGCTAGCCTCTACATTGTGAAAAAAATATATAAAATTGAAATTGCACATAACACAAATATT
The DNA here is from genome assembly GCF_951802725.1 of Rutilus rutilus. NCBI lineage: Eukaryota > Metazoa > Chordata > Actinopteri > Cypriniformes > Leuciscidae > Rutilus > Rutilus rutilus. The sequence continues at coordinate 3,891,434 of NC_140232.1, forward strand.
GTGTAAATGTGTTATTTGCTATTTCTTTGTAATAAATTGTAACAGTGAAAATGAACACAGAATTGTTACAGTGGTGTTGGTGCTGTGATATCATTTTTAAATACCCAATGACAAAATTTACACTACATAATTTTTGTTGTCTTGTTTCCAGTACAAATGTTTAAAAAATCTTATATCAAGATCCATTTGCTAGAGTAAAATGGGGTAAGAAAAATATTCTCAGTTCAAAGAAAACAAGATTATTATTTTTTCAGCCCATTGGCAGATTATTTAGTGTTTTTTTTACATCAAAAACTCACTTAATTTTGACAAAAAAAACAAGACATAATATCTTATGGCATTTTACTCATCTAGAAAATGCAACGATTAAAGAATATTTCGATATTTGGACTGGAAACAAGACAGAAACACTATGAAAAGCACAGTTTGCAGTGTCCAGCAGGAATGCAGACGTAAACTAAACACAATATCTGCACTAAAGCGTTAGTTTTAACTGTTGACTATAAATAGCTTAAACAGGTTTATTTTCCATTAGGAAACGTTGCTGAATTACCACTGATGTCATTTAAGACGAATATCGGCTAACAATCTCAGAATGACTAAATATTGACAGATTAATCAGATCAATTACTGACGGATGAACAGATTGATATATCGCGTGTCATTTCCTGTTTCTGTTCCCTCTCGCTCTTCATTTCCTGTCCTGTCTTCAATACTGCTGTCACGAATACATAAATAAAAGTTGAGGCAGTCAAACATCCACACACACACCATCAGCATCACACACTGATCTGTTTAAACGCTGCTAAGTCTTCATAAGCGCGTGATGAATGATGAATGATGATTGGGTTATGTGGGGTCACGGAGGATTGCATTACCTCCTCTCCTCTGTTCAAGGCTTGGGTTCCTGATCGATCATAACCTCAGCACTACTGTTCCCTGAAGAAGACAATCCAGGAGAAAGATCACATGAACATACGCTGGACACACTGAAGCTCAATTAAACACGCATTCGCCTAATTATACATTTCCAGTCTTACACACTGCAAAAAATATGCTTTTCTTTCTTAGTATTTTCGTCTTGTTTCTAGTCCAAATATCTAAAATATTCTTAATGCATTTACTAGATGAGTAAAATGACATAAGATATAAATCAAAATTAAGTGAGTTGATGCTTAAAACAAGCAGAATGATCTGCCAATGGGGTCAGAAAAATAATCTTAATTCAAACAGACAAGATCATTTTTCTGACCCCATTGGCAGATAATTCTGCTTTTTTTAAGCGAAAACTCTTCATTTTTATTTATTTCCACAGAAAATGTTATGTCATTTTCCTACTTTAGTAAATGGATCTTGATTTAAAGGAGAACTCCGGTCAATTTTAACATTGAGCTCATTTTTTTGTACATTTGGAGTGCTGTCAGTACAGAGAACAACGACAAAAATCGGTGTTGCCTACACCGTGTTATTCTATTTTTAAAATTTGCACCCTGTTGACTTCAATGGGGCAAGTACTAAACCTGCTTTTAGCCTCTTAACATCCTTTAAGTGTCATTACAAGTGCACAGGTCATGTGAGTGATTCCTTCAGAGTGAACACGAGTGAATCTGACTGCAGTAGATGTGAAAGATATGAATAAAAATGATGTTTATTCAGCCAGCGCACATACCTGTATTTACATCCTGTTTACAATCAAAGTCCATAGTAGTCGATTGTCGAGTTCACGCGCGTGATCATAGGTAACTAAGCAACAGTGGAGAACTCGACAATCGACTACTGTGGACTTCGACCGAAAACAGGATGTAAATACAGGTATGTGCGCTGGCTGAATTAACATCATTTTTATTCATATCTTTCACATCTACTGCAGTCAGATTAACCCGCGTTCACTCCGAAGGAATCACTCACATGACCTGTGCACTTGTAATGACACATCAAGGATGTTAAGAGGCTAAAAGCAGGTTTAAAACTTGCCCCATTGAAGTCAACAGGGTGCAAATTTTAAAAAGAGGATAACACGGTGTAGGCAACACCGATTTTTGTCGTTGTTCTCTGTACTGACAGCACTCCAAATGTACAAAAAAATGAGCTCAATGTTAAAATTGACCGGAGTTCTCCTTTAAGAAATGTTTGATATCTGGACTGTTTTGCACTGTCAGTGGCGAATGTGGATGGAAGAGCCTAGAGTTCTCAGACGAGGTGAAATGAGACTGTAAAACACACACGATTTAAAACCTTCAACTCTTTCATCCTCAATAATCCTCAACTATATTTGCAGTGTGCGTTTCTTCTGATTTCTTCATATGTGTTCATGCATTATAGACGACAAATCAAGTTTTTCTTCAAATGTGACGCACCGTATGTGAAAATAGATGGAGAAATATATGCAGGATATATTTTTAAACGCTTGTACAATAAGGTCTCATTTGTTAACATTAGTTAATGCATTAACTCACATTACAATGCATTATTTATTATTACAGCATTTATTAACTTTTGTTAATGTTATAGTTCATGCCAGTTCCCAACAGCATTAACTGATGTTAACAGATGCAACATTCAACCTGTATGAATAAATGTTTAACTTAACATGAACTCATTTGATCAGTGCTGTAGTGCTGTTTATTGTTAACAAATGAACCTTATTGTAATGTGTTACCAAATATTTTCAAAAATATACAAAAATGAAAATACAGAATGCAAGTCTGGCAAGAGTAGTAATCTATTGTAACATGTCCATGAACTATAAAAAATATAGCTACAAAAATGGCCCAAAAAAATGCATTGGTAGACAATATTATGTAAATATATATTTTTGAAATATGTTTCTATAAATATATACAAAATATTTTATATATAATATTTATATATACAGTACCAGTCAAAAGTTTGGAAACATTACTATTTTTAATGTTTTTGAAAGAAGTCTCTTATGCTCATCAAAAAAAAACCCCAGTAATATTATGAAATATTATTACAATTTAAAATAATGGTTCTCTTTTTTAATATATTTTAAAATGTAATTTATTTTTGTGATGCAAAGCTGAATTTTCATCAGCAAGTACTCCAGTCTTTGGTGTCTTATGATCCTTCAGAAATCATTCTAATATGCTGATTTGATACTCAGTTATTATCAATGATGGAAACAGTTGTGCTGTTTAATATATTTTTTTGGAATACTTTTTTCAGGATTCATTGATGAGTAAAACGTTAACAGCATTTATTCATAAAAACAGCATTTATTCAAAATAAAAACATTTCTAACAATATAAATCGTTACCATCACCTTTTATCAATTTAACGCATCCTTGTTGAATTAAAGTACTAATTTCTTTAAAAAAAAATTGTTATTGTTCCCAAACTTTTGAACGGTAGTGTATATTGTTACAAAAGATTTCTATTCTAAATAAATACAGTTCTAAACTTTTTATTCATCAAATAATCCTGAAAAAAGTATCTCAGGTTATAAAAAAATATTAAGCAGCACAACTGTTTCCAACATTGATCATAAATCAGCATATTAGAATGATTTCTGAAGGATCATAAGACACCAAAGACTGGAGTACTTGCTGATGAAAATTCAGCTTTGCATCACAAAAATAAATTACATTTTAAAGTATATTAAAAAAGAGAACCATTATTTTAAATTGTAATAATATTTCATAATATTACTGTTTTTTTTTTTTGTTTTTTTTACTGCAGGCTTGATGAGCATAAGAGACTTCTTTCAAAAACATTAAAAATAGTAGTGTTTCCAAACTTTTGACTGGTACTGTATATATATATTATATATATATATATATAAAATATTTTAACATGTCATGTCATGAAGATTTTTGGTTAAAATATATATATAGGAGTAAATAAACAGTATATTTAATAAAAAGCTTATATTTAATTATATATGGCATATCAAATATATGTTGAAGTGGGATTTATTTAAAAAGCGGTTTTGTTGTGCAGGTAATGCACAGAAACACAGATGTGGAGTGACTGTACATCTTCATATCATTTGGCCATATTTATCTCAATAGAGTTGTATAGTTTTGACAAAAAACTATTTCTCTAAATCATTTCTTTTGAGAACAAAACAAAATCCTATCGGTCTCACTGACTCTCCGTGAACTCACGAGTGTCTCTGTCAGTCACGCCGGGTGAAGATGTAGAAATATAAACATAAATCAGAAAAAACATTAGCATTACACAATTCCATATAGTATTTTTTGTTGCGTCTAAAACAATGCTTTATTCCTGCAGTTTCCTCGAAGCCTTCATCACTTTCTCACTAAAGCTCCTCTTTATATTCTTTAAGAAATATGATCCCCACTTAAAAATACATTAAAATAAAGTAGACTAATGTGTTTGTTGTCACTGGACATGAAGTCAGAGTTCACTGCTGGTCCACTGGCACAGTTTACCCCGAATCATCTGACATTTACTCCACAGATCCTGACCTGACTAGACATTGAAGTCATTATATCGTTAATAATGCCTCAATGATACTAAAATAACACTGCAATAACAAGTTCGTCTTTCTAAATATTTTTACATTTAAAATTATTTTTCTAATTCAACACTATAATATTCAGAATTTACTTTGTTTTTCAGCCTAAATTTAACATATCACTCAAAATAACAAAATAATAAAAGAGTCACGGTAACACTATTTTCAGCGCCTTGTTACACAGGTTACATGTAGTTACTATAGTAATAGCGTAACACTATTTTACAGTGTCTGTTACATGTACTTACCATAGTAATAACAGTAAATTATGCATTATTACATGCAACTAACCCTCAACCAAACCCTAATCCTACCCTAACCCTATAGTAAGTACATGCTGTAAATTATTATTACTCAGTACTTTAATATATAACAACGACACCTTAAAATTAAGGGTTACACTTTATTATAAGGTGTCCATATTACAGTGTAATTATACATTTAATAACTGAGTAATCATAATTAACTACATGTACTTACTATAGGGTTAGGGTAGGATTAGGGTTTGGTTGAGAGTTAGTTGCATGTAAATATGCATAATCAATAGTTACTACTGCAGTAATTACATGTAACATGTAACGTGTAACAAGGACACTGTAAAATAAAGTGTTACCAAATTAAGTATAACCTTTTTCTTTTAAAATTCATCTGTCATCAAAAAAATCTATTGTTGTTCTGTTGTTACTTTTCAAACAAAAATAAAAATAAAAATAATAATAAAATAAAGTCAGTAATGTGTGTGTTGGTCCAGCAGAGGGCAGCAGTGAACTACACACAGGAGAGTTCACACTCACTTCCTGTCATGTGACCACTGTGATCCTTCCATGCGGCGTAACATCATCAGTTTAGCTGTGGGTTAGGCTCGGGACTGTTCCCGTTAATCAGGTGATTTCCCTCGGGGAACTTCACCAGAACCGTGACTCACGTTCAGCATGATGCATCAGAACTCCACGACCGAGAGCAGTGTGTGACTGATGTACTGTAGCGACACACAGAGCTGTGTTTACTCTGTGTTTGGGGAATGTGTGTGTTCACCTCTCCACCCTGAGCACAGGAACAGCCCCAGGACACGCTCATATAAATCACCTGTACGTCACGGTCCTTCACACACGCACACATACACATACACACACACGCACACACACACACACACCTGCAGGAAGCTGAGTGTTAAGGGTTCAGTGAGGTTCTATATTAAAGATTAAAGAACTCTTTATTAAGAGACAATAAATAAAGACAATAAAGAATGAATGTCGTTCTCTATAAAAGCTTCTCTATAATCTATGATCAGCCAGTATATCAGATATAGAGAATGATCGGTCGACCCCTGACCCGACACTCTTCTTTAAAACTTCTCGTTTTCGACTTGTAATTCGTGACCGGCTTTAGTGTCGCTCTTTCCTCTCGTCCCACACCGGGTCAGAGGTCACCTTTCAACTGATTTATTCTAATCAAATGTATTCATTTATTACTTATTTAAATGGAATATATATTTTTTTTATTTCTTTGAATCATGTTTTCATTTGTTTTTTTTAATCAATTTATTGTATTCTAATGAATTAATTTATTAATGATTTTTTTTAGATAATTTATATATAAAAAAAAATTATTTCACCATATTTATTTAGATAGATTAAGCTTATTTCTATTACTATTTACTTATTTATTTATTTATTTTACCCTTCTTTTCTCTACATGTCCCCGGACCCCCAGCTCTCCCTTGTGGCCCCGCGGGTCCCCGGACCCCCGCTCCAAAAATATTTATTTTATTAGTATTTTTATTAAATGATACAACGTCATTGATTAGTGTTGCTGAAATGTTTTACTTTATGTGAACAGCCCTTCTCCTGAACAGATGTTGGTGGATTCGGTTTATATACTTTTCCTTTGGATCAGATTTGTCAGACCAGTCCCTCACACACACACTCAGTCCCTCACACACAGTCCCTCACACACACACTCAGCGCCGCACTCAGTTCCTCACACACACACTCAGCGGATGACGCTGTCCGAGAAAGCCAGGTGAGTGTGTTCCTACAGTTTAACACTACGCTTCTCAAACCTGTCCAGAAGTTGTGGAAATGAAGTTAGTGTGAACGGGCCTTTAATGAATATCTCTTTTAGTGCTCATAAAATGTAAGAGTCAGATGAGAAAAACTGTTTTCGAGTTTGAGCAAATGTCTTTATTCGGCTCCAACAGGACTGTGTGTTCATTGGTGAGGAGTCGGACGCATCATAAATCGAGGGTCATGTGATTGTCTGGATATTCAGTGACACCTTGATCGTCAAATCATTACACTTCACATTTACATGCATTCAAGTGTCAGTATAATCAAACCAGAGCAAGAGATGGACTTTTACATTGTACATTTAAAATGAAATGTGTACTTCTGTTTTTGGAAAATGTGAAATTGCACAATATGTGTAATATGCATCCTGCTATACTGATGACACATTGATACATTGTTTAAAATGTTCATCCTTTTCCCTTTGAAAGGTACAGACTGTAAGAGTCTTTATTAAAGGGTAATTTTTTTCTGACACTGTGCTCTGATTGGTCGGCTGGATCAGTGTGTTGTGATTGGTCGAGCGCTTCGAGTGTGTTTGGGAATGTCCCGCCCCTTACCATAACCGCCAGTTTAACACACTACTAACTAACTCAACCAGGCCCCGCCCCTTTATTCTGCGTATTAATTATTATAATGAGGAATATTGTGACGAGTTTCTTCCGTGTACGAACACAAGACTACAATGGAGGCGTTTCAGCAGTTCAGAAACACTGACACTGATATAGAGAAGAACTATATCATGCTTTGCAACTTTTTCATGATCAAACAGCAACATCACACACTAAACACAGATGGAGAAAAGCATCACAGGTCCTCTTTAATCTATTTGAAGCATGGCAACTTTATGAGTTCATATTAATTGAGAGACTATTTGGAATATTTATACAAACGTAGGATTTGTATTATAAAGTGATTAGGAGTTAACCATCTAAAAATGTCATGTGGTGCAACCATTAAAAGTAATAACATTTTCCTTACATTATTAATTCATAAATATGAATGTTTTTAGGGAGTCAAAGCACATGCCTAAACTAACCTTGCCGTCTCATAAAAAGGTCAAACAGATATTTTTAGACTTACTGACCTTGTCATGAGGATCAGCAGGGCATCTCTATCATTTCAGAACAGTTCATTATAGCCTATTATTATTTAGCACTGTTATTATCATTAATATGCTTTTATTTCCTTTAAAAATAAACATCTTGTAATTTTTTGCTCTGTCTCATTGGCGCTTGACTCAAGCGTTCCTGATTGGAAGCAGTCTTTAATGTCATGAATGAATGGTAATGAGAGTCTGAGATCTGCGATCTGCAGGTGTTGCTGTGAGTGTGTGTGTGTGTGTGAGTGTGAGTGTGTGACGCTGCCAACACTGCAGGATTCTGGGATGCGTCTCAACTACTCGGATTCGGACTGACAGCCAGCGTCTGACTCAACACTGTAAAACTACTTTAACATAACATGATAAATGTGGTTATGACTGATGAATAATTAAAACGGCAAATCAAATATTTATTAAGCTTCTCTGTCACTAATAGTAGTTAGTGGATCATCTTCACCCTATTAAGTGTTGAAAAAAGGACAGATTACTTTTGGCATGATTACCACGGGGAAATCTGCACTGAGACTGTTAAATTCAGCTCTATTACTCAGATATATTTTATTGTGATTATGCTATGCATGCATTATGCATATTCATATTCCATTTAAGATGATACAGTTCAGGAGTAGTTCACCCCAAACAATGTACTTATTCACTCTCATGTCTTTCAAAACCTGCACCACTTTCTTCCTTCATGGAACTCAAAAGGAGAGATTGTGCAGAATGTCCAAGCTGCTCTCTTCCATCCATACAATGAACGTGAATGGTGACCATGGGGCTGTGAAAGAAGTGTTTAATTGTATAGAATGTGCACAACGATATATCGGCCCCCATATCGGTGTCGGACGATATATGAACATTTCTAATGTCATCGTTATCGGCCCAAATTTGGCCGATACATTAAAGCCGATAAATAATGTATTATTTCCTTCAGCTGAGACACTTCAGATGCGCACTGTTCAACATGATGCTTTTAAATTGCTTGAAATATGATTGGAATCACTTAAAAAAAAAATACAGTAAATTGCAACATGTGCAGCAAGTCTGTCATATCGGCTACATAAAATTATAATGAGAACATAATTGGAGAGTATTCACGTAAACTAGAGGTCTACACGGGTCCAAAAATTCATATGCCATAAATGTACTACCCGGATCCGACCTGGACCCGTCTATTATTGGAAAGCTGGACCCGAACCCGGAGGGAAGACACAGACCCGACTGGACCCGATCGTCACATATTCAACACTAAATTGCTATTAACAAGTCAATAAACCAGTTGCAAAAAATACAACTTTTTGTCTAACCTAATTTTAGTAGCCGTCGTCTGCCTTCCTTGAACCTGACTGATGCATTACAATCCTCCGCAAGAAAGTTCTATCCATGTTATTCCTCTGGTTATTCCAAGCTTAATCCACTCATTTGCCCTTTTGAACTATAATAACGATTACTTGTTCAGTGTCATGGCCGCTGACGATAGCGTTATTTATTTGCTATCATCTCTGTGCTCTCTGTGCCAAGTCTGACCACCAGAACTATAAAGGCACACTATGGCAAGATTTGTACCTTAATATAACAGCTTCGAAATAATTTCGATGGTAATCAAACTCGTAGTAGGGCGAATCATCACGATAGCAAGGCGGGAGGGACGCAAGACGCCGCTTGCAAAACCAGCAATGCAGGTTTGAGAGAAGATGTCGGAAGAGTGCAGAGACGGCTCTGCGTGAGTGCTATTTACGACAGTAACATTAAATACAAGTACTGCACAGCGACTCTAGGGGGCGCTGTTTGAGAAAAACGGAAACTGCATAGTGTGCCTTTAAGATTAAATAAGATGGTTCAATCATATTATTATAAAAATGGGAGAAATGTAAAGTGCGGCTTGGCGGAATAAGTCCCGCCTTTTAAGTAAAAGCAGCCAATCGTCAGTTGGTAAAGTCATTTTGTCACTGCAGAAGCTCTGGTCCACAGAAACATGATGCGCCTGAGACTGCACATTCGCGTTAGCTCTGGACAGAGCTAACTGACCCGGGACCCGAAGTAAAAGATTGGGACCCGACCAGGACCCGGCTGACCATTTAAAATATACACCCCGTTCGGGTCCCGGGTCGGATCCCGAGTCCTCGGGTCTCAGGTGCAGACCTCTAACGTAACCACAGTCAGTTATGTTTTAAGTGAACATAAACAGTTGAGAAAGAAAACGCATGTGTAACAGTATAATGGATCCGTGCGTCAGGTCTTAAAGTGACAGCAGCCTATTAAACCTGCTGCCAAATTATGAGATATAAAAAATATCTTTATGGCAGTTTTTCCCCATGGTATCGATGTCAATTGTGGCCAGCGAAAATGCTGAGTGGCAAGTAACTACTCCATGTCCACACTAACATATTTTTCTCTCCGGTTTGGCCTCCCGTCCACACTGAGACGCCGTTTTTATTAATGAAAACGAAGCTTTTTTGAAAACGCACTCCAAAGTGGATACATTTGAAAACGCCGTTTTCACGTAGTGTGGACTGACACCGGTGGTATTTAAAAACGATGACGAAAATTTAGTCATGTGACTCATTGTACCAATAGATATTCATGTTTATACCAGTATTGTGCCTATTATGTGCTGTCCACTTTCACAATGTTGCAAAAAATATTCTACATTGCACACTCTTCATATTCCTGCAAAGATGACAGAATTTACTCACATTTGCTGTCCTGCGGCAATACATGAGAGCAGTCGTGTTTTAGACTAAACACATGGCGACTGCGTGCGACCTGGACCGCGTCAGTGAATGGTGAGATATTTTACTAAATAAAATGATCCCGTCAGAAGAATTGCGCGATAATGTCAAGCCCTGATGAGACACAGATTGCATTTATGATGTAACCTATTGTTTTGTCTCTTTTGGATCTTGACGGCCCCTGGTCCCCATCCACTTCCATTCTATGGAAACAAGCAGCGTGAACATTCTTCTGAACTTCTCATTTACTGTTCAACAGAAGAAAGACAGTAGTACGGGTTTAGAACAAAATGAGGCTGAAAATATGGCAATTTGAACCCTTTAAACCAGCAGAGATTCACACTGGAGAAATTCAGATGATTTTTAATACATTTAAAAAAAAATGTTTTCCAAATTCTTAACCCAAGGAGACATGAAGGTTTCTTCTGTCAGATAAGCATTTCCATCACTATGTCAAATGAAGTTTAAAAATGTCAGATGATGTTGAACCTTCCTTTCACGGTTCGATGCCGCCATTGACATTTCAACAAAGAACAAAGAGCCCTTAACGAATGAGCGAGTATAGCGCGAGAACGCATCGCGCGACGCTGATGTTTGGACACACAGAGACCTCGTCACTCCGTAAACAAAGGGTTAATCACTTAAAGAAAAAGAGAGGGACTCCAGAGGTCACAAAAGATCAAGCCTTCTGCATTCATGACCTCAATACATAACACTCATCCACATCATCCCCCATCTCTCCTGGACTCTCGCTGTCTTCCCTCCCCCTCCCTTTTCTCCTCTTTTTCTCTCCTCCTTTTTCTGTCCAGCCCTCCTCTACTTGCTCCAGAACTGTCAGATCACATTAGCGTGTTTCACGCTCCACGCCTGCGGAAAAAACAGCCGTGAACCTCGCCGCGATTCTCTTGCTCCAGTTCCCTCTCTGCACTCAACGCTGCTAAAATACCAACATTACTTTATTCATGACGAGGCCCTGCACACGGAGCTAGCGTCGCCCCGCTAAAGGCCACAGCGAAGCACACACACTAATGTGGAGGAGCACACACACTGCGTGTAATTGTATCTCTTCCAACCCTCTGTTCATCCCTGAGCCAGTCTGTGATCTTTACCTCTGAAACACGGCATCAGCGACTCCGAGTCCACGAGGTCTACGATCAGCGTCTGTGTACTCACTCAAAACATTATTTTTGCTGCCTGATCAGTTTAACTAATACAATGCAACACAAATGTTGAACATTTTGTCACGACTTTGGACATTTACTTGAGGCGCCTCTATCGTGCTTTTCGAATATTATCTTTCATGCCGTGTGTATTAAAGCTTTGTGAATGTAAAAGGTTTCTAAAGTTATTGTCTGCTAAAATAACTCCCTGAAACGAGTCGTCAGTAATTCCAGTCTCACTTCCTGTTACACTCCTACGTAACAATGTAACACATTTGCATAATTCCAGCCTGTGGTCTTGATTGGCTGATCAGCGTCTCTTAGCTCCGCCCTCAAACACTGTAGTGTATCTGAGACCGGAAGAGTTTGGTTCGTGGTGTTCGTGTCGAGAAGACGCTGTTTTCTGAGATTGATACTGCGGTGGATCTTTTATAGATGGAAATCTGACTTTAGATTTTAAACTTGTGATAAACTTTTATCATACTTCCCATTTTTATGTCTGATGGTGACTAACTTTCCATTCCAGATCTAACAATAAACAAGCTAATTCATACTTCCTTTTATTTAGGATGTAGCCACCAGACGAACTTTCGATACGATCTAACCTTTTAACAAACCTTTGACTCAATGTAACCTTGGTCGAATGGAACTTTGAAAAAGGACTCAATGTTGTTTTTATTTTGACTGTATTGAGAAATGATTGACTGAAATATTAACCCCTTACAATGTTTCTGATATTTTGCTGATGCAGCTAACAAAGGGTAATGAAAGGGGGGGGGGGGGCTTGCTTTAAACAATTGAACCAATCATATTGATAGTGCATGACATGTTAGTCATGATGATTCTATTTTGATGTGTCTGGCTTTACCCTATAAAGCCTGTTGTATTCTTCTATTGGGCCGAGATTCTCTGAGTGTTGCTCGAGAACTCCCGGCCGTTTGAATAAACCATCTGAGGGACATTTACTGAAGTCTGTCTCGTTTATTATTTATGCTGCGCAGCAAGAAAACTAGTAAGACTAGGTGACTTATTGAGTGGGGACGTCGATTTGTAGACGAGACCCAGATAGTCAGATTTAGGAAAAAATCCATTACATTGCGGTAAAACCCACGCCATCGTTACTGTTCGTATCACTGTGTGTCAAGAGCTGAGATTCAGATATGATAATGAGCGTTTGGCTTCTGACCAATCAGAGCAGAGCCGCTCTCAGAGAGGCGGGGCTTAGAGAGACTGAATCCTTGCTACAATGGATATTATGAGAAAATTAAAGGTTATTTTGACCGTGGATGCATGTAAACCTGTTGTAAGAGACTTCAAAACAAAATTAGGAACCTTTAAAATAGCATAATGGGGCGCTTCAACTAATTTATTTTATTTGGAGAAAAAAAAATATTAAATGAATATACATTTTATAAATATTATTTAAATATGTACAAGAAGAGTATAACAAACCCACTCAACCAGTTATGTTTGCTAAAAGGCTTCATTTCATTGCACGGAAAAGTTTTCCTCAGTGAATTGCTTTCATTAAACATTTTTAGTTTCATTTTTTTTAAAGCCAATTTAGTTTTAAAAACCTGTCAATGTCAAGTTCATATTCACTTACAGTACCATTCATCTTTTTTTTTAAAGAAATTTATATTTTTAATCAGCAAGGACACATTAAACTGATCGAAGGAGGCAGTAAAGACATTTATAATGTCACATAAGATTTATATTTCAAATAAATACTACTTCTTTTGAACTTTCTATTTCTTAAAGAATCCTGAACAAATTTTATCACAGTAAATATTATTATTAAAAATAACAAAAGAAAATAACAAAAAATTACTGTTTTCAACATTGATTATCATACATTTTTCTTGATCATCATATTAGAGTGATTTCTGAAGGATCATGTGACACTGAAGACTGGAGTAATGATGCTGAAAATTCAGCTTTGATCACAGGAATAAATTACACTTTACTATATAATCACATAGAAAACAGCTGTTTAAAATTATAAAAATATTTCACAATATTACAGTTTTTATTTTTATTTTTTAATCAAATAAAAGCAGCCTTGAGGAGCAGAAAATACCTTCTTTTTTTTTTTAAGCTAGTAAATTTTTTCATTCACTCAAGCAGAAATGTGGCAAAAAATAAGCAAATACTATTGTGTAGGGTCCGGATGTGATTATGTTGCTAATTTTGTTCACTTTGACATTTTTACATTCATGAAGAAAATGAAAGTCTTACTTGCAAGTGCAATTGCCCGAAAACTGTGAATGGTTGCAATGTGGCTGCAGTGGAGATAAGAGTGCTTTCTATGCAGTCGTTAGGGTGTTATTCTAAATCAATAGATACAGTATGACTTGTGTCCAAACTTCCATCAGCCAGACAAAAATCATAAATCACAATAAAGCCCACCTCCCCACAACAAGCCACACAAATGAGGCATTGTTCATGTCTGCAGCACGGACCAGCTACACGCACAAACGGTGCGGCCACATTCACCGGCGTTCAGCAAACTTTCACAGGGAAATCCAGTCATTTCAAACAGGAATCCACACGATTGGGAATTTAGCCTGTGGACGAAAGATTTGTCCAAGCAGATTTCGCATCGGGTTCAGTCGGTCACGCAAACTCTCAGCGTTGACCAACAGAAAGCTTGCTTGCTTTGAAAGTGCCTTTATTCATACTGACGATAGATAATGGACCTTTTTTGCCTGTGGAATTTTGCTTCTTATACATTTATGGGTTTATCTCCCCCAAAAGTGTTAACATTGAGCCCCCAGGCACCATCAAAACACTGAGATCAAATCTGTCAATCACTTTCCAGATCAACCTATCGTGAGAGTTTGGGGCGTGGCTACTGTAGTGGGCGGAGCCAGAGGGTGTTTAGTCAGTATGGGACCATGACTGATGAGTGAAGGTCCTTGCACACTGTCTCCGAAACTTTTGTCTGTCTGCGTTTTTCGCATCCATAAACCCCGAAGTTAAAATGCCCAACTTTACAGCAGAAAAAAAAACATGTTTACAGCCTGGTGCAAAAAGTGGTTTTGGTCTATACAGCTAATTTTGCCCTTCATGACGACTGTGAGGGGGGTGAATATTTTTATAACTCATCCATTTAAATTATATTAAGCCTTAAAGTTCTGCATAATTAAGGGCGTGGCCACTTGAGTGACAGGTGGATTGCCGCTGATGTCACTACTAGCGCTTGTCAGCTGTCTGTTAGCGTCACGTCACCTCAGCTAATCCGCCTCGCTGCACATTTACGGTTATCTGGGAGTGACGCGCGACCAAGATGGCGACGGTCGGCTCCGCCCACTTTTAGGCTTCAAAAATGCTCTTCAGAAACACACGGGTGACGTCACGGACACTGCATCCATATTTTTTTTACAGTCTGTGTTTTATTTTCAGCTCTCAGTTTGAATCATTAAAAAGAGCTGAATTAAAACACGGATCTGAGGAATGTCTCCTCCCGCTCTCGTGTGCTTGTTTTAAATCACGGCAGCGAGTGTTTCATACAGTCTAGGGGTGCGACTCGCGAGAGGGCCGTTTGAAAATACGCTTTTTTTGTAAATCCACAAGGTGCCACTCGCAGAAACTACATACATCACCTTTAATATAAAGCGGGACCTACTTTCCCATTTTTCTTAGTTAGAGGTCTTCATAGTTTCTTGACACAAACGGCCCGAGCCGATGGCTTTCTTTTCATCTCTCCTCCAAGCTCTCAGTTCTTTGACAGAGGAGCGGTACGAGACCCCTCTGATCTGGCTTCTAAAATGACAGGCTCTGTAGGCTCAGGGTGGAGTGTAATGACACTGTGTGTGTGTGTGTGTGTGTCTCTCTAACGCTAACATTACAGCTCCTCGTCTACAGGAACTGAGAGGAGGCCAAGCCTGTTATTAGCTCTGGGACGTCCTGTAATCATAACTGGGCTGGACACCGAGGCGTGTTACTTCACAGCAGATTACAGATACAAGTAACTATGCAACTACATGTCGACTTATTCTACAAACCCAGACGCTAACCTAACAGTCTACTAGTACTCTAATGAGAGTTAGTTGACGTGTAGTTGCAAAGTTACTTATACTGTAGTTAAAGTGGACTATCAATATACATTTCTGCCCTATGAACAACACAGACTAACAGAGGTCACGTTACAGGGAAACATCAATCAAAAATCAAAGTTTGCATCATTTATGTCATTCCAAATCCATATGAATTTCTTTTCTCTTTGAAACACAAGTAGAGACGTTTGGCAGGATGTTCACAAAGCATTATCTTTTTTTTAATACTATGAAATAGGGCTGTGAAACGATTAATCACATCCGAAATAAAAGTGTGTTTACATTAATATATGTGTGTGTACTGTGTATAATTATTTTGTATATATAAATACACACACGTGCATGTATATATTTAAGAAATGTTATTTTTATATACAATATTTATATTTATATATAATATAAATTATATATAAATCTATATACAGTATATACATGCAAATATTTCTTAAATATATACATGCATGTGTGTGTGTACATAAAATAATTATACACAGTACACACACACAAACTTTTATTTGTTATGCGATTAATCGTTTCACAGCCCTAAAGTGAAAGGCGACCAGGCCTGTAAAACGTCATAGGGTTTGTTGGTTTATTTGTGTGATTTGGTCACCATTTACTTTCATTGTACGGAGAGGAGCTGCATGAACATCCGAAGAAGAAAGAAAATCATAAAGGTTTGCATGTTTAGCTCATGTTTTAAGCTCATATTTTAAGCTTGATTAAGCTCATAGCCGCAGCATCCGTAATCGCATAATCGTACGTGGCGTATGCAAACACTCTAATCACATCTATTTCCCTCAGACTGAAGTGTGCATGTGACGAACATGGATGACGCGGTCAGATTCGTAACCAGCGGTAAAGAAAGCGTGGGATGTTGTAGAAACTTTGTGCTAACAATGTTGTGCGACTATTGTGAATATTTCATATTTTAATTAACGCAATAGAGTAAAAAATGTAATCAATTATTTGGGTTGTTTAATAGATAAAATAACAGGTGATTTTATGGCTAGAATGGGATTTACAAAAAATATGTTGTAAAATTAGATTTTTATTGGATGTTTATTCCTTAATATGATTGTTGTCAGCTGCCTTGATTCAACCCCATGTTGATTATGCTACATCTTTTGGTATAGTAGTTGTTCCCAGGCTATGAAAGATAAATTGCAAAAGGCTCAAAATAAATGAGTCAGAATATTTTTCAAAAGTTCATCCATGAATGCAGTTTCATAGAAAGTTTTGAGAGTTTGGGTTTGTTGACTGTTTAAATGTTTTATTGGGTATGACACAGAATTGTTAATAATGTGGTTCCAATGTGGTATTTAGAAAACGATGTTCATATGGTGAGACAACGGCATTCCTATGACACTAGGGTTAGTCATTTTAATATTTGTCCATGTAAAAATGTAAACGTTTAGTGGGGAAAAATATGTTTTTATACACTAGTGCTATTGCATGGAATAAACTACCAGCATCAATAAAGGTTGTAAAAGATTTAAAAGATCGGAAAAACAAAATATATGCTAGTTAGTTTGCTTTGTGGTGTTTTAAGTGTTAAATTGTGATTGTATTGTTTAAAATATGAATTGTTTATTTATTTATTTTTATCAGTATTTGATTAGGAGACACTTCTGATCCATCGAGGGCTGCAATGGAAATAAGCAAATGGCTTTATTGTGTTTTTATCCTCGACAGTTTTTAAAGTGTATGGGACACTTGCTATTTTGTACAGTTTGTAAACTTGTCAAATAAATTTAAATGCAATTTCAATTTAAATATAATGCAATATATCGACGGTCGAAAACATCGAAATGAAGACATTTTTAGGCGTGTACCCGAACAAATGCAATACGTCCACAGAAATGTGTGTTTTGCATTTGACGTCAGTAGATTAAAACAGTGGCCAGTGTGTGAGTTCAGACCAATTCAATTCTGCAGTGAAGCAGCGCTACAGAAGACAACAGTGTCATTATTCGGCTCAGGTTTACAACGACATCAGGGCGAGTCTCTGATGACAGAGTTTTCATTTTGGGAGAACTAAGGTTTAATGTGTGTCTACAAGATTATATTGCTTAGTTAAGAAAATAAACTTTAGCTGTATTCACTGTAAAGTCTCGCCTCTAGAGATGAAAAATGAGGCCGATCAGAGTTTGCTGTTGAGTGATAGTCGCTGAGGCGTTGAATGGCGGATTTGCTGACGCACTCGATGGAAGTCTGACATGTTTAATCTCTCATTCCTCAGGAATGCAGACCAACCTTCATTCTCAACATGAAACTATAGTGTTTATCATGCATCTTGAAAGCATCTGGACGGAGGAGTGTGTGTCACACCTGGTGTGGTGCAACATCCTGAGTTTACAGTCGTTCTTCAGCACGTCTATTCTACATCTCTCGTGTCTGAGTTTTGTGTGGTAATACCTGCTCAGCAGAGAGTCGGGGAACCAGGCCGGTTGCCAGGGCATTGTTACTCGGTTGCTAAGGTGCTCTAAGTGGTTTTGGCACATTGCTAAATGGGTGCTAGGCGGTT
This sequence comes from Rutilus rutilus, assembly GCF_951802725.1. NCBI lineage: Eukaryota > Metazoa > Chordata > Actinopteri > Cypriniformes > Leuciscidae > Rutilus > Rutilus rutilus. Next base: position 3,909,583 of record NC_140232.1, read on the forward strand.
TCTAGGACTTTCATTGAAGGAGGGACCTGAATATCAAAGTCTAAGGCGGATTTAAAATACTAAATAAGCTACTATAAACAACTAAACAATCTAAATATTCCTTATTTTAATTCACCCCTCAACTGTGTGTTTCCTATAAAGAATCAGGGTTTCAACTGTTTTGAAACCTTTGAAAATATAGGAGGAAGTCTAGTATAATCTTATAATGCCATGGGCATTTGTATAGAGAACCTACACTTCAGTAGGTATGCCAAGCTTTATCATTTTATTGGGTAGAGTAAAAATTGTTTAAAATTTAAATCCTTATCCAAGTAATTATAAACAACCGGAAAAGTCATGTAATTCATTGGTTAAACAGACTAGGAACCCTGAAGAACATGAAACACCTAAAACGTCTAGAATCTTGAAATGCAATTGGTTTAATTAATGGCCAAGAGCAACACCTATTGCAATCATTAGAGTTGTTCTTCTTCTTCTGCTCGAGTCAATGGCAGTCCATAGAACCGCTTGTGGGAAAGTTGTGAAATTTGGTACACATATAGAGGACAGTCTGAACGGTCACCACAGCCATTTTGGAGCCTCTAACTCCAGGGTGTCTACAGATATGAACAAGTTAAATTTAAGACTTTTTAAGACCTTTTTAATGCCACTTTGAATGAAATTTAAGACCAAACCTGTGATGGAAATACACATTATATTACATGCGTATATATTAGGGGTGTAACGGTTCACAAAATTCACGGTTCAGTTCGATACGATACACTTGTGTCATGGTTCGGTTCGGTTCGGTACGTTTTTGATACAGCATAAAGAAATAAATGCCAGAGAAATTTCCTTGATTTAAATTTTTTATTCTTTTTTATATTAAAACTAACATCATAAAGTATGATATTTTTTTTACTTTGAGCAATTCTAGAGCTATAATTGACTCTTCTTAGGAGCATATAAAACAAAACAGCTCCTTGGAAAAAATTAAATGTCATATTGTAGTAGTTATAAACAAAGGTTTATTTTAGTTCAGATTAACTTTTGAGGGCAGCAATTGTATTCATAATGTCAAAATAAAACCGACGTAATGTTACTTGAAGGCATTATAGCCTACTATTCCTGCCAAACTTCTATGGTTGCAGTTAGTGTTACTACAGTAAATCCATGGTGAATGTTGCTGATCTGTGGACACTGGATAGTTCATTCATGGCACAATGTTTCTTCCAGGTTTCCATGTCAGCGCTGTTTGAATACGCTGCTGTTTGCAGCGCTGTTCTAAAAACGGAGAAATATGAATGCTTCTCACTAGATCTCGCAGCGATGTTATTACTTCTGTCAGTTCTGTGGCGAATACAAATGCTTTCTTTACTGTATCTCTTATTAGCGCTGTGTAGTAACAGTGTCGCATGATCACGATCGGCTCGCGCTGCACTGGTCCAAACTGATAAACGGTCCTTCAACCACACAATAACGAGCAGTTTCGTTCCGCTTGCATTTTACGTTTGCCATTTGATGTTGGGCAATGTTGTGGTCACGCCGGCGTCTCTTACATTATGAGCGCGCTTGACACGCGCAACGCGCCTACATTTGAAATAACGAAACAGCGTTACCAGAAAAAGCCTACATTATCATTATCAACAGCTGTTTATGTAATAAAATCTGAATTATTCTCGCGATTCGATTCTTCACTGGTTATTTGACGGACATTAGGTCCGTCAGACTGGAGAAATTTTAGCGGTAACGTGACCAGAAATATTTAAGACCTATCGAATCTGAATTTAAGACATTTTAATACTTTTTAAGGCCTTTTATTAGGAAAACTTTATTTAAGACATTTTAAGACTTTTTAAGGACCCGCGGCCACCCTGAACTCAATTGCACTCACATTTATGCTAATAACATTTGAACTTTTGAAGGGCTAGAAACAAAACTCTTTTTCCTCGGATTCCTTGGCTCAAAATTATTCGATTGCATGAAATTAAAAATTTTCCGAAACGGATCATGTTCAGACCATGCCGACAAAAAGTTAGAGAATTCAAGTAGATTTGTCAAACCGTTCTCAAATAACACGCAAAACGAATTTGATCAAAAGCACACCAAAATGGATTTGAGGCTATATCTTTGCAATATTTTAGCGTATTCTGACCAAACTGAGGATATCTACACAGTTTCAACACAGTGCCACCTAGTGGTCAGGAGATATGCATTTTGTTTTTGATTTTTGCCTATAACTTCTGAACTGTTTGGCCAAAAATCACAAAACTCTCTTAGTCTCTTTAGATTCGGTGCAGCATGCCGAGTCGAACAATACCCAATTTTCCCATATCGGCCATTTTGAATTTTGTCATAAAATGCTATATTTTACAAAAACATTGGCGTATCATTTGGAACTCGGTATGTGCCATCGGCACCATGCTCTGACAATACTCAAAAAGTTTTGGGGCAGCGCCAACCTGTGGTCAGAAGTTTGAATGAAATGCTAATAACGAAAAAACAAATGCTAATAACTTTTGATGAAATTAACCTATTGTAATGAAACTCGTCTTTGCAAATATGACAAATTTTGCCATAGTCGGCTAAACTTCCTGTCCGCATTTTGCTTTTCTTTAAAAACTACTTTTTCAAACTCCTCCTAGACCATTTCCAAAATTCAATCGGATCATCCTCTGACCAAAAAGTTATGGATTTTGCGTCGATAGACGGAACCGTTTTCGTAAACCGCACCAACAAAGTTGAGGCATGATCCCAAAACGACTCTGAGGCTGTATCTCTGCAAAGCTTTGGCATACTGACACCAAACTTTGCATATGTCATTGTCACCTCACTCTACAACACTCAATTTGGTCACAGTGCCACCTATTGGTCGAAGGTAATAAACCATTAAATCATATTACTAGTGACTGTATTTATGATTTTTTTTTCAGCCATTTTGCCTAAAAATCATCTTAATAGGTCTTTAATTGCTCATTGTTGCATTTAGTCTGATGCTCCCAGCCAAGTTGGCATGACTTATCATGTCTTTGTGCTTGGCCTCTTAATGGCTGCTTGCAGCAATATTTTTAATTATTTTTAGTTGTGCTTTTAAATGTACACACAAAAAAATGGATGGCCACAGATTAAAATAAGTTTAGAAAACAAAACTAGGGCTGCGGGCCTTTCAATACTGTTATGGAGTCGTACTGATATAGGGGGAGATATATCCCGTCAACCAGACGACAAAAGTCAGATCGCTTAGAGAAGAAATAGCACACCTCTCCTCAACAAGCCGCACGATTTGAGGTGTCATGTATGCAGTATAATAATGGTTAAGAATAATAGTGATACTTGCCTTAGCGAATTATTTAAAAAAAAACATAAAAGCATATGAGACTATTTTATGCTCTATTTGTTTTTTCATTACATTTGTGACGTGTGCAGCAAAGTAACACAGATGAGAAATGTACCATGAATACGCCGCAAATAAAGGATCCATTTTCACGCTAGTTTAGCATTTTCATTTTGTTGTTCATGAGGGTGTCATCAAACGCATCTGATGACGTGCTCGTGTGTTTCACCAGACGTGCCGAAGCCTGTCGGATGCGATAGCGCTGGTATGCATCCGTACACACAGGTATTTGTTCTGAACAGGAATGTACGATCCTCCAAGACAAGCGCATAGGGCCATCTGAACAACATGGCTAAATGATAACAATATTTCATTCAACTTTTCAGCAAATAAATGCATTAGAGACAAATCTTTACAAATCTTACAGAGCCCAAACTTTTGAACGGTATACCGAAAGAATAAAAACAAACCGGTAAGCTTTTGTTTCCACATATTTGTTGATCAAAATTGCCATATTTGTTAACTCAGCATGGAGAACTTGGGGGAAAAAAGTGGTGAAAAAGATCCAAAGAAAGGCATCCACATGTAAAAGAAAAAAACAATTAAAAAACATAGTTACTGAATTTGTGATAAATGATTTGACGTATACATGCGGGACACAAATAGCACCTGTTTTGCCAAACGACTCTTGACGTCTTTGTATTAAAACAGAGCAGATTTATGAAACGTAAGAAAGCCGTGTATAAATACCTGATTGTTTCTTTAACATTACGCTGATTGTGAACAAAGTCTTTCACATGATATACAGTAACAGGCACTACTATAGACCTCTGGATGTTTCAGTGTTTAACTGCGTGCACTCGGTCGAAATGAAAAAAGGGGCGCCTAATCGGAAGACGAACGTCAACAGCGATGAACATGACTCACAAAACTGCTGCAACATTCATTAGTTGCGCATAACAGGTTTGCTTTCTGACCCTGGCGCTGACCCCATTATCTGTTCCCCAGAGAAATATGAATATACACACAGATTTCATGAGCGAATGCTCATTTAACTTGGCAGGGTGATTAGCACGCCGGGCGGCATGGGAGAACGGGATATGTAAACACCGTTAGATCAGCACACCCCCCCTCCCCTTTCTCTTCGCAGTCATCAGAGCCGGGCCGCTGGGCTCAGCTTGACCCGCTTCCATATATTAATCCCAAGGCTACTGTCCTGTCCACTGGGTGGTCATAGCGTATGACAACGCAAGGCACTGTCGAACCTCATATGCCAGGAATAACTCAGCCTTACAAGGCAAAATGTGGAGTGAAGAGGAGGGGGGGGGGGATAAAGCAGAATTAGGCCACAGCTGTTTAGGTCTGTAGGCAAAAAATTAGTCTCAATATGTCAAAGAATATTACATCAAATAAAGGGCCGGCCGCGTGCTTGCCCTCTTATATATGCAGGACGCAGCAGTGCTGTTCTCACAACGCTTTGCACTTGTTTGTTTGTTTGCGCAGCCACGTTCCTCTTTAATCGGTGAACCTCTGTGTTTATGCTAAGTGGGAAAAAGGATATATTGAGAATAGATGAGAAAAGTGGGATTTAAATCACATGCAAATGTATAGATTACGACAAAAAAAAAAAATCTGAATCACGATTATTTTTGGTAAATGTTGAAATCACGATTATTTAACGCAATTATTGTTGGGCGGTATGATCAAAGTCTTATTTCATGATATGAGTGAAATTTCACAAGTATTGACACTTCAGCAAAAACTAATCTAAGAAAAAGGTCCTCAAAACAATTACATAAAACATAAACAGCCAGCAATACCATAAGAACAATTACAAACAAAACGGACAAATAACTGCAACAGAGAGAAAATACTAATTAAACAGTTTTAAGTTTTTCCGGGAGATGTACTAACTAATGTACTAATTCAGATTACTAATAGCCAACAAAAAAAAAAAAAAAATGTAATAATCAAATGCAAAATACCACTGCATACTCCTACTGTACACATTAAATATAGATTAATCCTTATTAAAGCTACTTAAGTTATTCAGTCAAGTGATTTTCCTTTGTCATTTGTCGTGTGAATATCATTAATGGCAGACGGCAGCAGGTTTATTAGGCTGCTGTCTCTTTAAGAGCTAATGCACGGATCCACGCATGTATTCTTTCTCAACTGTGTACATCTACGTTTATTTAAAGGGATAGTTCAACCCAAAATAAAACTTCTGGCATTAATTACTCACTCTCATGTCGTTCTAAACAAGTAATACCTTCGTTCATCTTCAGAACACAAATTAAGATTTTTTGATGAAATCCGAGAGCTTTCTGATCCCCCCCCCCCCCCCCCATAGACTGCAACGTCATAAGCACTTTTAAGGCCCAGAAAGGTAGTAAAGACATCGTTAAAATGGGGACGTCGACTTTACATTTCCAAGCCCTTTAAACATGATGCTGAGCAAAACGGACTGTGATTGGTTGCGTTACATGTCAGTCAAACATGTAAACCAAGAAGCTCCTTGGCCAATGAAAGCTGCAATGGAGACCTTATGCGTTAGTCAGTTTTTTCTTGTCATTTTAAGTTTAAAATGGTCAAACGGTGTGCATGGGGATATAAGTAGGCTAAACACTTTGCAGTTTTAATGATGTCCTGTATGAACAAAATTGTGGAGTATGTTTTTTTATGTTTCCACTGTTCGATCGCGCCCGCGCCTCTCTCTCTCTGACACACACACACACACACACACACACATTCCAGCATTGCAATCTTGACATCGCAGCCTGTTCATTATGCTGCGTTCACACCAAACGCGAATAGAGCGTCAAATTCGCGTCTTTGCATTGACTTTGTATGTAATCTACTCGCGCAAATAACACGCCATAACGTTTACACTGTGACCTGTAAATCTTTGTCTGGAGCTAAAGCTTTTCATCGACCTACTCAACAATAAAATTATTAATATAACCCTCCAATGCATAGTTAAGGCCCTTTTGGTGACTTCGAGATGATATATAATCTTTCTGTCTCCAAAAATCATCAATTGCCACCTGTGAAATGTCTCCTACTGTGACAGCTGCCATAGCGCCTGCCACCGAATGTTGACTGTTTGTCCGAGTGAGTGGAGGGGGCGTGGCTTAGCCATAGGTCAATTCCCCTCACAAGCACTCGTCAATACGTCACGGATGTCTATTGTTGTTGCGTCTCGAGCAGTTTTTTGATTTTGTGGTTACGTTTTTACATTGTTTTGTTTCTAGTGATGCCAGCGGTGGACAAACTAATTAGTGTAAAAATATTAAAATCACATGTGCGAGCTCAGCAGACTGAGTGCATCAGTGCAGTAAGAACACATTCCAAAGTACATCATCACTAGCCTCGTTTCCATTACCCTTCAAATTGCGCAAATTGAAAATGCGCCCAATGAAAACAAGTCATTTTCGCAAAAACTCCTCACATGAGGTGGTTTTTAGGCAATTCAAAAAAGGAACATTTTGCAAACCTGCAATGGAAACAGTTTGTTCGCATTTACAGGTCACCTGAGGTACGGTATGTTCGGACAGAAGACGAGACAGAGTTCTTTATTAAACTCATAAAAGACAAAAGAATTACAGGAATACTGGATTATAAACCTCAAAGAAATGCCGCAATCAAGACCTCGAAGCAGAACTGAGGGAGAAACACCCAGAAACACCTCATAAGTGGCCACACACAAGTATAAGGGGTTTTCCTTGCCAATAATGCTTGTATAACACGCCTACGTCTCCTTCCATTAATAATAATGGCTAGTGCGGTGGCTGAGATATACATAAACCTACTAACATCCGATGAAATGATCTTTGGAATCTGTGTAACCAAGCTAGCTAGCAGGAGAATTAGCACCATTTGGAAAACTATACTTTTTAACCGGAAAATAAGACTGCCTGTTTCTTCTAAGCCAGCGTACCGTTATTATTCTTTTCAGTCTTTAGTGGTAAAAAGTTACAGCCATTGCAACAGCTCCTCTTTTTCTATTCTAGAACATGTTTTCAACATCTTAAGTCAGTCAGCGCTCATGCACGACGTCAACATCGGTTAGGAATGACTTAGAGCGACTATCATGATATATAACCTTAACGTCTTATCACACAAACTGACATGACAAGTTTTGCTGTCTGAACAAGAGCTTCTATAGGCTGCAGGACCTATAGGGCCTTTTAAAGGAACAGGTCACCTAAAGAGAAGAGTCACTATTTACTCACCCTCATGTTTTTCTGAACCACTTTTCTGTGGATCGCTTGTGAAAACAATGTAAACAGTGCTTTGCTCTTTTGATCGCTTTGTGTGAGGAACACATCAAAATTACAGTTATTCACTCAGAATTTTCCCTGTTGGCCAAAGCTAACAAATATCATTCATGCTCATGTTTACTTCGATATGGAAGGGAAAAGGGGAAGATTTGGGGCTTTTCCTTAAACACATATATTGTATGGCTTTTATATACAGTACAGGTCAAAAGTTTGGAAACATTACTATTTTTTATGTTTTTGAAAGAAGTTTCTTCTGCTCATCAAGCCTGCATTTATTTGATCAAAAATACAGCTTTTTTTTTTATATATATTGTGATATATTATTACAATTTAAAATAATTGGTTTTGAATTTATTATACTTTAAATTATCATTTATTTCTGTGATGCAAAGCTGAATTTTCAGGATCATTACTCCAGTCTATCACATGATCCTTTAGAAATCATTCTAATATGAGGATTCATTATCAAAGTTGGAAACAGTTCTGCTGCTTAATATTTTTCCATAACCTGTGATACTTTTTTAGGATACTTTGATGAATAATAAAACATTTATTATTTTAAAAATAAAATAAATTAAAAAATGTAAAAAAGAAGCAAATTTTTTAAAAATAGAAATCTTTTGTAACATCAATATACACTACTGGTCCGTATTATTTTTTTTATTTTATTTTTTAAATAAATCAATACTTTTATTCAGCAAGGATGTGTTTAAATTGATAAAAAAGTGATAGTAAAGAAGATTTATATTATTAGAAAATGTTTTTTTTATTTTGAATAAATGCAGTTCTTTTTAACCTTTTATTCATCAAATATATTAGGCAGCAGAACTGTTTCCAACACTCATAATAAATCAGAATATTACAATGATTTCTAAAGGATCATGTGATAGACTGGATGTCACATGTGACACTGAAGACTGGAGTAATGATGCTGAAAATTCAGCTTTGCATCACAGGAATAAATAATTTTTTAAAGTATATTCAAATAGAAAACTATTATTTTAAGTTGTAATAATATTTCATAATATTACAGTTTTTTCCTGTATTTTTGATCAAATAAATGCAGCCTTGATAAGCATTAGAGACTTCTTTCAAAAATATTTAAAAAACTTAATGTTTCCAAACTTTTTACCTGTACTGTAGATATTTAGTGCATAACTTTTACAGTTTTTTTTTTGTGTGTGTTGCATTATAGTCTTCACAGTCGTGATAACTAAGAACGGACAACTTTTTTATTATAATTTTGTTATACATTTTTGTTTCATGAAATAAAAAGGTATACAGGTATTCACTCATAAAAATAAAGGCGTTTTATTTTTTTAGCATCTATGGTTCCTTGAAGAACCTTTAACATCCTTTCCCGGCATTGAGATTTTTCGGCAATCCGTGTTTTCACCATTATATACAGTATATGTTATTTATTACACATCTTCTGAAAGAGTACAGCATCTCCAGATCCTAAAACAAGTGAAGACGATCTGCATTAACCAGGAGGAGCAGACAGAAGTTGCTTATGTTGAAATGTTGAACCCACAAAGAGGAAATTACTGGGAAGATTTGGGATTGTTGATGGACTCGATCTACTCCATCATTGTTTTGATCAGGGGCAATTCTAGGGTTTCAATATTAGGGGGCTCGGCACCCAGTGAGGTGATTTTTTAACAAAAAATATGTTCATTTAATATATTGTTTGTATACTAGGGTAGGCATGGACAATACAGCAGGTTCTACACTACCCATCAAATCAATCCCTGAATATTGATTTAACTTCTTATCGTTTTAAATAACCAGCTTATATTCATTAAAATTCATTAAGAATATAGATAACCCTTACTGTATATTACTGTAAATGACTAGATTGGCAATATGTGGGTAAAACTTTTTTTTTTCAGTAATGTTTTAAACACTATTAATTTTTTTAAACTTTACATTTGTGCAGTAAAATTACATTTAAAGAAGATCTACATGTATCATTTTGATTCATGAAGATAACATGGGAAATGTGCCATGCTTTAGTGGAGGATTTCTGTCACCTGGTGGAAAACAAACACTTTTAACATGAAAATGACATGAAATGACCACTATAACCAGTAGATGGCAGCAGAGGACCACTCATGAGCTCAACTGCCATTTCCACTTCCTTTCATAGTTCTTTTCGCGCGTTTTGCTTTTGGATTTATTATAAAATTAATATGACAAATTTTTGCTATTTTGTTCTGAATGAAGTATAGCAAGAGTAGGAGAAGTCACAAAGTTTCATGCAATTTAGATAAAATGAATTTCATAAAATAAATACCTACACAGATGCAGATATCATAATCTATCAGTAAATGCACACATGTTGTCCTCTGCTTCTGACACTGCTATGGATTGAAGAACACGCTGAAAAACGCAGATTAAAATACGGGGATGAGCCAAGCACGCCACCATTTTAAAGAGGAGTAATCACAAATTAATTTACATATTATGGAGTTAATTGCACATTTTTAGGGGGACTGGGGGGAAATTAAGGAGGGCTAAAGCTCTTTTAAATGAGCCCTGGTTCTGATCATCGTTCTGAATCTGATCTGGACGAAGTCTTTGACAAAAACGTGATTTTCTCAGCTTTTCGTTTGAACACAATTCTGTGTGTCTTAAAAGAACCATGTAAGAATGTTTTCCAACCCTAGCGCTAACAACACAAGTTAATAATGACAATTACAATTTTTTGTCCATTGTATTTCAAGAGGGACAACAAAAATGTACAACAGTAGGGGTTTGTGAAAGCTAGCTGGTGTGAGGTTGTCGCCGGCTTTTGTGTTAAAATGTGAGCGTGAGACGAGGGCATGTTAGCACTGAGAGAGAAATGCAATGGTGAACAAAATCCTTCTCCCTTCGTGACACACCATTTCAGGAGTTCTCATGGAAACATCTCACTGACAGATCTGGGTAACCCAGTAACACAGTCTCTCATCCTTACTCAGATCTTTCTCACGCAAGAAAGCGAGAGAGGAGAGGACGCGAGAGGGGGAACGGAAGAGAAGAATGAGGAGAGAATAAGATGCAAGAGCGTCCCGGGAGGAAGGCTTGCTCACACCCCACGCTTCGGGATAAAACTCTCTCTTCCCGTTCAGCGACTCGGGCTTCCCCAAACCAGATAAATCATTTAGGCACTGCAAGAAGCGGGAGAGAAAGAGCCAGACTCTCTGGTCTAACACTGAAAACACGAGGCCATGTGACCCGGTTCAGATAGATATCCATCTCCACTTAATCACGCAGACGCTGCTTCATTAACACTTCAAAGACACGCAGAAGAAAGGAAACGGAGGCCATTTTATTCATCGGCCTCCTTTTCTGCAGACGGTAATGAATCACTAAGGAATTGGATTGAAGGAGAAACCAGTGAAAATGCATCAATAAGGGAACGAGTGCGCTAAATCCATATGTTTACAGGATCACCAGCACACCACCGCAATGTAAATATACAGTGTTATTATATAACTATAACTTCAAAAGTACTGCACTGACTTTACGCTTAAGCCATTCTCCAGAAGCCCATATTAAAGATTGGATCAGACATATCAAATGCAATTATAATCAATGATCGAGACAGTATAGATATGACGAGTTGAGCTGAATTTTCAACATTCAGTGTCACATGATCCTTCAGAAATCATTTGAATATGATGATTTGCGGCACAAGAAACATTTCTGATTATTATCAATGTTGAAAACGAACAGCATTTATTTGATATCGAGATTTTTCTAAGGATGTAAATGTACTGTCACTTTGATCGATTTAACGAGCCCTTGCTGAATAAAAGTATACCAATTTCTTTTCGATAAAGAATCCTTCAGTACGGTAGCATATATAGGCCAGCTCATCAAAACCATAAAAACATTTAAACATTAATTAAATATAAATAAGTTGATTTCCTTTTGGATCTACGCACCGCAAGATGATATCACTCATCCGTTTGGGACTAATGTTTGACGCTACGCCTTTCCATCCTCTTGTTTAACATGAATTAAATACAAATTATTACATTCATATTTTATAATACACGTAACTGAATATTCCAGGTTCAATACGTTAAGCTGAACCGAAAGCATTTGTGGGTGGCATAATGTTGATTACCACAAAAACTATTTCAATTCATCCCTCATTGCTTTAAAAAAAAAAAAAGAAGCAGGAAGGACAAATTTTTGGAGGATTTATAAAGCAGAAACGTGGTGCTTATTTTTAATAAAAACTCTTAATTAACTCTTTTATTAGAACATATATTGAGCCGCAAAGAAACTCTTTAGGGTTATAAGGTGTCATGGCAAAACCAGTTGGTTGTAAACTCCAGTCGACGTTAGTTTCTATGGGTCTCGTCTACAGTCGACGTTAGTGTCTATGGGTCTCGTCTACAGTCGACGTTAGTGTCTATGGGTCTCGTCTACAGTCGACGTCCCCAAACGCCTACAGTCGACATTAGTTTCTATGGGTCTCGTCTACAATCCACGTCCCCAAACGTCTACAGTCGACGTTAGTTTCTATGGGTCTCGTCTACAATCCACGTCCCCAAACGTCTACAGTCGACATTAGTTTCTATGGGTCTCGTCTACAATCCACGTCCCCAAACGTCTACAGTCGACATTAGTTTCTATGGGTCTCGTCTACAGTCGACATTAGTTTCTATGGGTCTCGTCTACAATCCACGTCCCCAAACGTCTACAGTCGACGTTAGTTTCTATGGGTCTCGTCTACAATCCACGTTCCCAAACTTCTACAGTCGACGTTAGTTTCTATGGGTCTCGTCTACAATCCACGTCCCCAAACGTCTACAGTCGACGTTAGTTTCTATGGGTCTCGTCTACAATCCACGTCCCCAAACGTCTACAGTCGACATTAGTTTCTATGGGTCTCGTCTACAATCCACGTCCCCAAACGTCTACAGTCGACGTTAGTTTCTATGGGTCTCGTCTACAGTCGACGTTAGTTTCTATGGGTCTCGTCTACAATCCACGTCCCCAAACGTCTACAGTCGACGTTAGTTTCTATGGGTCTCGTCTACAGTCGACGTTAGTTTCTATGGGTCTCGTCTACAATCCACGTCCCCAAACGTCTACAGTCGACGTTAGTTTCTATGGGTCTCGTCTACAGTCGACGTTAGTGTCTATGGGTCTCGTCTACAATCGACGTCCCCGAACTTCTACAGTCGACGTTAGTTTCTATGGGTCTCGTCTACAGTCGACGTTAGTGTCTATGGGTCTCGTCTACAGTCGACGTCCCCGAACTTCTACAGTCGACATTAGTTTCTATGGGTCTCGTCTACAGTCGACGTCCCCGAACTTCTACAGTCGACATTAGTTTCTATGGGTCTCGTCTACAGTCGACGTTAGTGTCTATGGGTCTCGTCTACAGTCGACGTCCCCGAACTTCTACAGTCGACATTAGTTTCTATGGGTCTCGTCTACAGTCGACGTTAGTGTCTATGGGTCTCGTCTACAATCGACGTCCCTGAACGTCTACAGTCGACATTAGTTTCTATGGGTCTCGTCATCCAAGACAAATGGAGTGGACAGACATGATTTTGACCACTTCATTAAGTTTGTTTTTGTAGAAAGTCTGTCTTTAAAGTGAATTTCGTTATGTATTAATTGTATCTTAATTTTAATCAATGTTTCATCGACCAATTTCCTGTATTTAATAAATAAGAGGTAGGCTAAATAAGGCAATATAATCAGGACACGGAGTCGCCGGCGCGTGAACTGGAGCTGGTCTCTTAAATGAACCGAAACTCAGCGTATAAGCTCCTTGCCTCACAGAACTGAGACATATATATATAGGCCTATATATAAAAAGCATGAAATGTACACTTTTAAACAAAACAATTCAAAACGAAAGAAAACGGACTGTTCTCTGCTTATGTAATGAAATGTGCATTTCTCTCTGGCGCGTTCACTATGCGAAGATCGCGTCAGCATCGTCAACTTCATCTTTGACACAGAAAACACTTGTTTATTAATAAACAATTGAAATGTCTCCTTGATATATTTCACATTAATAATCATTACTTTCCCCAGTTCTGACAGCTTTTAGGTGCGTTATTGGCAGCGCACCCACATGTTACATGAATATAATATTACCGCTATAATATTATTCTTTGGTGTTCAGTTTATACAGGTTTTCTAAATGTTATTTAAATATATACTATAACCTGGCACGAAGTTCTGGAAAACTGTCAGTGAAGTCCCGATATGCAAATTTGACCAAAAATTTACTTTTTTTTTTTACATTGAATCTCGGAAAAAATAAAATAGACCGACCTACCGACCTTTTTTTTTTTTTTTTTGCTGTTACGGCAAACCAAAATATTTTTAAGGATGGCCTGAACGTCTACAGTCGACATTAGTTTCTATGGGTCTCGTCTACAATCGACGTCCCCGAACTTCTACAGTCGACATTAGTTTCTATGGGTCTCGTCTACAGTCGATGTTAGTGTCTATGGGTCTCGTCTACAGTCGACGTTAGTGTCTATGGGTCTCGTCTACAATCGACGTCCCCGAACTTCTACAGTCGACATTAGTTTCTATGGGTCTCGTCTACAGTCGACGTTAGTGTCTATGGGTCTCGTCTACAGTCGACGTCCCCGAACTTCTACAGTCGACATTAGTTTCTATGGGTCTCGTCTACAGTCGACGTTAGTGTCTATGGGTCTCGTCTACAATCCACGTCCCCGAACTTCTACAGTCGACATTAGTTTCTATGGGTCTCGTCTACAGTCGATGTTAGTGTCTATGGGTCTCGTCTACAATCGACGTCCCAGAACGTCTACAGTCGACATTAGTTTCTATGGGTCTCGTCTACAGTCGACGTTAGTGTCTATTAGGGGTGGCACGGTACATGAAAAAACATCCGAACCGTTCGGTTCGCTTGTCTCGGTTCGGTGCGTGTGTGCGTCGCGCGGTTCGCACGGTTCGACGCATGCGCAATGTAGCCTTGTGCCCGTGCTACTGCTAATACAATGCTAAATCATAAATCAGACAAATGTAGAATAACATTACAATGTCCAGCAATCGATTTAAATAGTACACTGGGTTTACTTAGACATTTAATGAGATCAACTCCACTAGGCTATATGTTGTTTTTTTCACGTGAATAAATAGGCTACATAGATCGACTGTTCCACGTACCGGTATGTACTTTAATGGTCCAGTGGCAGAACTTGCCAAGCGTGTCAAAGGTTCTGAGTTCTAATCTGCACTCGTATATATTTTTCTTTTTCATCAAAACCGATTATGTTTATCAGCGGTTGTATATCAAGCAGGGACAGATTTGTATGAATTTTGTTTTGTGATTTCATCGGAACGAATAGAGTAGCCTAGAGTCTCCTCAACGGACTGAAGCGCGCGTCTGAGTGAAGAATGTGCGGCCGCTGCGGTGTGTGCGCGAGCCACGAGAACACTGTATCAGCGCCACTGATCGCAACGGCAACTAGCACTTTGATCACTTGATTAAAAAAAACACATTTCAGCGCTAGATTGCTTCTTATTTAACAAACGAAACGAATACTTTGCTAGTTAACTGGAAATGTTTTATTTATTTGTATTGGTACATCCGTGCTGGGACATAATATCAACCCTGGCAAAAAGTGGTGACAAATAACTGTCCGACACAGCCCAGAGAAGCTGCGTTTTGCAAACACACCCCATTTATGAAATAAATTAATTAATAATTAGATAATTCAGCTATATATCATATGCTGAAGTAAATTTTTGGAGTGTTAAAGATTAAAAGAAAAAAGAACAACAAGAACCGTACAGAACCGAAAACCGTGACCCTAAAACCGTGATACGAACCGAACCGTGGGTTTTGTGAACCGTGCCACCCCTAGTGTCTATGGGTCTCGTCTACAATCCACGTCCCCGAACGTCTACAGTCGACATTAGTGTCTATGGGTCTCGTCTACAGTCGACGTTAGTGTCTATGGGTCTCGTCTACAATCGACGTCCCAGAACGTCTACAGTCGACATTAGTTTCTATGGGTCTCGTCTACAGTCGACGTTAGTGTCTATGGGTCTCGTCTACAATCCACGTCCCCGAACGTCTACAGTCGACATTAGTGTCTATGGGTCTCGTCTACAGTCGACGTTAGTGTCTATGGGTCTCGTCTACAATCCACGTCCCCGAACGTCTACAGTCGACATTAGTGTCTATGGGTCTCGTCTACAGTCGACGTTAGTGTCTATGGGTCTCGTCTACAATCCACGTCCCCGAACTTCTACAGTCGACATTAGTTTCTATGGGTCTCGTCTACAATCCACGTCCCCGAACGTCTACAGTCGACATTAGTGTCTATGGGTCTCGTCTACAGTCGACGTCCCCAAACGTCTACAGTCGACATTAGTTTCTATGGGTCTCGTCTACAGTCGGCGTTAGTGTCTATGGGTCTCGTCTACAATCCACGTCCCCGAACGTCTACAGTCGACATTAGTTTCTATGGGTCTCGTCTACAGTCGATGTTAGTGTCTATGGGTCTCGTCTACAGTCGATGTTAGTGTCTATGGGTCTCGTCTACAATCGACGTCCCCGAACTTCTACAGTCGACATTAGTTTCTATGGGTCTCGTCTACAATCCACGTCCCCGAACGTCTACAGTCGACATTAGTGTCTATGGGTCTCGTCTACAGTCGACGTCCCCAAACGTCTACAGTCGACATTAGTTTCTATGGGTCTCGTCTACAGTCGACATTAGTGTCTATGGGTCTCGTCTACAGTCGATGTTAGTGTCTATGGGTCTCGTCTACAATCGACGTCCCAGAACGTCTACAGTCGACATTAGTTTCTATGGGTCTCGTCTACAGTCGACGTTAGTGTCTATGGGTCTCGTCTACAATCCACGTCCCCGAACGTCTACAGTCGACATTAGTGTCTATGGGTCTCGTCTACAGTCGACGTTAGTGTCTATGGGTCTCGTCTACAATCCACGTCCCCGAACGTCTACAGTCGACATTAGTGTCTATGGGTCTCGTCTACAGTCGACGTTAGTGTCTATGGGTCTCGTCTACAATCCACGTCCCCGAACTTCTACAGTCGACATTAGTTTCTATGGGTCTCGTCTACAATCCACGTCCCCGAACGTCTACAGTCGACATTAGTGTCTATGGGTCTCGTCTACAGTCGACGTCCCCAAACGTCTACAGTCGACATTAGTTTCTATGGGTCTCGTCTACAGTCGGCGTTAGTGTCTATGGGTCTCGTCTACAATCCACGTCCCCGAACGTCTACAGTCGACATTAGTGTCTATGGGTCTCGTCTACAGTCGACGTCCCCGAACTTCTACAGTCGACATTAGTTTCTATGGGTCTCGTCTACAGTCGACGTTAGTGTCTATGGGTCTCATCTACAGTCGACGTCCCCGAACTTCTACAGTCGACATTAGTTTCTATGGGTCTCGTCTACAGTCGACGTTAGTGTCTATGGGTCTCGTCTACAATCGACGTCCCCGAACTTCTACAGTCGACGTTAGTTTCTATGGGCCTTGTCTACAATCCACGTTCCCAAACTTCTACAGTCGACATTAGTTTCTATGGGTCTCGTCTACAATCGACGTCCCCGAATGTCTACAGTCGACGTTAGTTTCTATGGGTCTCGTCTACAGTCGACGTTAGTGTCTATGGGTCTCGTCTACAGTCGACGTCCCCGAACTTCTACAGTCGACATTAGTTTCTATGGGTCTCGTCTACAGTCGACGTTAGTGTCTATGGGTCTCGTCTACAATCGACGTCCCCGAACTTCTACAGTCGACGTTAGTTTCTATGGGCCTTGTCTACAATCCACGTCCCCAAACTTCTACAATCGACGTTATTTTCTATGGGTCTCGTCTACAATCCACGTCCCCGAACGTCTACAGTCGACGTTAGTTTCTATGAGTCTCGTCTACAATCGACATCCCCGTTCAATAAAATTTATATTCTAGCACGTCTCCTCATCGACGTCGGCCGAGTTAGTAATCCCTAACTTGTTCCCTTAACTAACTTGCAGCGCAGCAATAATAACCGACAGACTTCAGACAATGTCCTTCAATGCTTTTATCACGGCCGGGAGAGTTCTCGAGCAAAAAGAAGACAGACACAGCAAAAAAGATCATCGTGACTAACTCATGACTTAACTCACGTCACCTTCTATCAATATGATTGGTTCAATTGGTAAATTGAACCAACTGAACTTATGCCTCTGTTACTGGCATAAGCAAAATTATCACGAATCATCAAAAAAAACATAGGAAAGGGTTAAGAGTTCAGTTGATTACTCAATATTGTCATGAGACAATGCAGACAGTATATTTTTGAAATTGTCATCGTCAGCACTTCATAATTTTCCATAACACAATAGGCAAAGAACAGAACGTTTTAGTACATTTTGTTTCAAAGTGTTAGAATGTTAGGCCTAAAAGGGGAAGTAAGGTTTAGATGTTAGAAACATGGTTAGTTTAAAAGATAGTAAACTATCTTATCTTTAAACAAGTAATAAAAACTCAGTGAGTGTTTTAGCGCAATTTTCTCACGTCATGGGATCACAACACTAAGAGATAGTAAATGAAAGAGAAAATAAGTTGCTCGAGAATATAACTTTCTCTTGAAATTCAAATGAACTTTCTGAAATCAAATCAGCAATGGATAATAAAAAAGGCACAATCACTTGACTAGTTGAACATCATTTTTTTTATTAGCTCATTATTTTTTACATCTTGTGTTCACTCAATATCCTCGATTTTCTCTGTATCAGCTTCCTTTTCTGCTTTGTCCTCTTCAGATTCTTCCTTCTTTTCTGCTTGACTATTGGCTTGTGACTCTGTAAACTCTTCTTCTGCTTTCGAGATATTTGCCAAAACATCCTCTAAAAGCCACGAGTCATCGTAGAAATCAGATACGCCTGATGAGGAAGCCGTTGGTGTGGATGTCGCCATCTTTTGTCGCTTTGCTGAACGTTCTTCCATTTATTTTGCAACAACCTCTTGTCGTTTTCTCATACTGTATATTCTTGCTCCTTCTCCAAATCTTGATCGATACCTTCATTGATTTCTTGCCGTAATTCAGTGGAATTAATTGTGCTCATGACTCTTGTGAATACCTTCCTTACGTATTTCTGTGGAACAATAGTTTTATAGGTGAAAAGGCAATATTTTTCTTATTTCCCTTCATATAAAGTTTTAATTAATTTTTGAAGCATAAAGGAAATATTTTTGATCAATTCTTTTTTTCTAATATTATTGTAAATTTTAGAAGCTATCGATTGCAATTTGTTTCAACTCGATAGCTATTACGGTTGCCGAGAAATTTGCAAAAAACGGATTTTTTTCTGGAATTTCCAGGAAATCCAAAATCTTTTCCTGGATTTTTTTTTGTGCGTTCCCGAGATTAGACCTTCCTTAACATAATGCCGAAAACCCGAAGTCTCTAGGTGGTCTGGTTGAGGAGTAGATAGAAGTGCAAAATTGGTGCGCACAGACAGAACAGAACAGAAATCATGAGTTGTTAATCGCAATTTTGTCCGGTGGAAAATTGCGCTAAAAATCCATCACAAAAGCCATTTCCAAACAATCTGAAATCAATCCTTCAACAGTGAGGAAGTTTATTCACAAGTGGAAAACATTTAAGACAGCTGCCAATCTTCCCAGGAGTGGACGTCCCAGCAAAGGTCAGACCGTGCAATGCTCAGAGGAATCGAAAAACACCCAAGAACTACACCTCAGACTCTACAGGCCTCAGTCAACATGAGAAATGTTACAGTTCATGACAGCACAATTAGATAAAGACTGGACAAGCATGGCACGATTGTAAGGGTTACCCGGAGAAAGCTTCCTCTCTCTAAAAAGAAAATGGCAGCACGGCTTAGGTTTGCGAAGTTGCATCTGAACAAACCTCAAGACTTCTGGAACAATGTCCTTTGGACAGACGAGACCAAAGTGGAGATGTTTGGCCATAATGCACAAAAACCTAAACACAGCATATCAGCACAAACACCTTGTACCAGCTGTTCATCACACTGGTGGAGAGGTGAGGATTTCGGCTTGTTTTACAGCCACAGGACCTGAACACCTTCAGTCACTGAGTTGACCTTGAGCTCCTCTGGATACTAAAGTATTCTAGAGCCAAATGTGAGGACGTCTGTCCGACAGCTAAAGCTTGGCTGAAACTGGGTCATGCAACAGGACAGTTATCCCAGGCACAGCAGCAAATCTACAACAGAATGGCAGAAAAGGAAGAGAATGAAGGTGTTGTCAAAGTCCGGACCTCAACCTGACTGAAAGGCTGCGGAGGGACCTTAAAGGATTAGCTCACTTCAGAATTAAAATTTCCTGATAATTTACTCACCCCGACGTCATCCAAGATGTTCATGTCTGCCTTTCTTCAGTCAAAAAGAAATTAAGATTTTTGAGGAAAACGTTCCAGGATTTTTCTCCATTTAGTGACTTCAATGGGGTCCAGCGGGTTGAAGATCCAAATGTGAGTTTCAGTGCAGCTTCAAAGTCTCGACACGATCCCAGACGAGGAATAAGAGTCTTATCTAGACAAACCATCGGCCATTTTATAACAAAATAAACATTTATATACTTTTTAACCACAGATGCTCGTCTTGCACTAGCTGTCACACATTACGTAATCACGTTGAAAGGTCAAGCGTGACGTAGGCGTAAGTACCGACCAAGTGTTTACAAAGTGAACGTGCAAAGACTAAGTCAAACACCATTTACAAAATAAATAAATAAAAGGTAAAACAACGATGTCGGACAGAGTTTTTCGCCCTACCCTTCATTTCCGCCTACGTCAGGTTACCGTCTGACCTTTCAACGTGATTACGTAATGCGTGACGCATCGCAGAGCTACTGTAAGACGAGCAATTGTGGTTAAAAGTATATAAATGTTTATTTTGTTATAAAATGGCCGATGGTTTGTCTAGATAAGACTCTTATTCCTCGGCTGGATTGTGTCGAGACTTTGAAGCTGCACTGAAACCCGTTGGATCCCATTGAAGTCACTATATGGAGAAACATCCTGGAATGTTTTCCTCAAAAACCTTCATTTCTTTTCGACTGAAGAAAGAAAGACATGTACATCTTGGATGATGTGGAGGAGAGTAAACTATCAGGAAATTTTAATTCTGAAGTGAACTAATCCTTTAAGAGAGCTGTGCATAAACAGATGCTCACAAACCTGAATGAACCGAAGCGACGCTGTGAAGAAGAGCGGCGCGAGAGACTGATACTGTCATCCAGAAAACCATTCCTTCAACTTACTGCTGCTAAAACTGGGGGAAAAAAAGTTTTTTTTTTTTTTGCTAAAAGTGGATCTACAAGCAACTGAATCATAGGGTGGACTTAGTCCGTCATCCATGGCTTCTCCATTTTGGCTTTATTTTTGTTAAATAAATAATGACACGGTGAAATATGTCTTCGTTGTTGATCATCTGAGGTTGTATTTACCTCATTTTAAGACCTGCAAACGACCAGATGATTTTTTATTATGTTCTGGTATTTAAAACCATAAAATTCTAAAGTGTATCCATTCTTTTTCACACACGACTGCATATTAATATACAAATAAGTGAAAATAAGCAAGACAGGCAGTCATACTTGGAAAAAGTTAAGAGAATGTGTGTTTCAAAGGTGGACAAGCCCAGACAGACACCTGTCGGCCATCTCTGTGTTTTTGTTTTGTCTAACACTCACTCTCACACACACACACGTTTGTTTAGCTATACTTGTAAGGACCTCCATAGACGTAATGGTTTTATACTGTACAAACGGTATATTCTGTCCCCTTACACACTAACCCAACCATCACACAAAACTTTCTGCATTTTTACATTATCAAAAAAACCCAGTTTATTATGTTTATCCATCAATTTTCGTTGTGAGGACCAGCAAAAAGTCCTCACAAAGTAGGGAATCTCAAGTTTAACTATCCTTGTGGGGACACATAGCTAAACATGCCCCCACAGACACACACACAACACAAAAGCTACTAAAGATCACGTCTGTGCTTCTCAACGGCCTGACTCAGCGGAGGGGCGTCTGGGGTTTCCTTGCCCTCGTTCACCTCTCATGAGGGTCCGTTTCACAGGAAAGCCCAAAGAGACGCCCGACACACACGTGTTTGACCCGAAGCCCTCAGTTCAAAGACCTCGACGCGGGACGACCGGCGCAAGATCAAAGCTCTGCAATCTGCTCCTCTCAGCTCCTCTTTTCAACACCACAAAGTTTGTTTGTAGGTCTGAAAATGTCAAAACATGCATTAACTCCCTAACTCTACAGATCCATTTGCAGGTTTAGGACTTGCCCTGAAACCAAACGCAGCACGAGATAATGATGTCGCAAGACAAGGATACAGATGTGCACATGCTTTCCTGCGCAGGAAACACGGGTCAAACATCTGGACGGGACGAAACGCCTTCAGACTGCATTTGTTCCACAACCGTGATTGTAAATGTGATTTCAGGACATTATAACGCAGTCATTTTGGGCACTGCAGATGTTTTGCAGGACAATGTGTGTTTGAAAAGTGACAAGACGGTCAGAGATGAGATCTCATGTTTTTGTCTGGATCTACTCAGTTAAACAAAAACACATTAAAAATCGTGACTTAAATACTCCTTACATTTCTGACTTAAAACTTGAAGTATTTGAGATTGTATTAAAGAAAATAAAAGTATTTTGTCAGATTTTTTTGTTATTTATTTAAAAAAATAAGCAGTGAAGCAGTTTTTTTTTAATATATAAATGTATGTAAAATATCTGAGTACCTTTCATCTGCTGTAGTGTTCATTTTGTTGTCATGCAACGAGAAAAAACAGACAAAATTATATATCTATATAGAAAGTTTTTAAACATTATAACATATTTTGTCCTTTGAATTTAATGAACAGGGTATGTTGATTAGGTTTTGAAATGCCAAATTAAGTAGCCTAATCCTAAAAAAAACTTTATGATATTACAAAGTTGTTATTATCAATTAAAACTCAAACAATTCATTTTGGTTAATTGAAAAAAAAAAAAGCTGAAAAATATATAATAGATACAATATTAGATACGACAACGTAACGTTTTGTTTAAGTTGTTAAGTACTAAAATTACTACAACTGAAGCTAAAATAAAAATAAATGAAAGCTAAATAGAAATAAACTAATAATTTAAAAAATAAAATAAAAAGAATAATCATTTACTAATATTAATAATTTACTAAAGCACATTAAAAAAAAGGACTAAATTTAGACTAAAATATAAATATAATTTTGAAAATATAAAAGCTTATTCAAAATATTATATGTATATGTTAACCGTAAAAAAAAAAAAAAAAAAAAGATTAATTAATCTGCACATTAATGTGGATAGAAAGGATTTGTTCTTCCTTTTTATTTGATGGTTACTAAATCAAAACTTTATTGAAAACGCTATAAAGTTTTTTTTTTTTTTAAATGTATGAAATCAACATGAACACAAAAGATGTAATTTCTCAATTCCAAATCAGATTTTTTAAATAATTAGTTCTTTGCATCAAAATTTGAACTACGGATAAGAAAAGCCTTTGTAACAAGAACCACCCGATAAAAACAACAAATCAGTCGCACACAAAGATTTTTTAAATGTTTTTTATGCATTAAAATCCTTCTGAATGCTATAGTCATCTATCTCACATATGCGCAGCTATGGCTGCAGAGTGTGCAAAGCATGAACAAATCTACTTCAAAGGATATGCTACAGAATCGTTTCATAAAAGAAGCACATTTTTTTCCAGGAACCAAAAAAAAAAAAAAAAAAAAAAAGCATAAAAGGAAGAGAAGTTTATAGTGATTCCTCAGACTATTTCCCTTCCAGAGCTGCTGGGAGATTCTCATCCATATAGTGTCTACACGCACATGTATCCCCAACCCCCATGTTACATAAAAGACCTATTTAAGCTTCAAAAGAGAGAGAGAGAGACACAGAACACTGCCACTACTGGCAGCCTGGCTCCATGACCTAGTTTCCCACTTATTCAAAGAGAGAGGGAGAGAGAGAGAGAGAGAGAGAGAGAGAGAGAGAGAGAGAGAGAGAGAGAGAGAGAGAGAGAGAGAGAGAGAGAGAGAGAGAGAGAGAGAGAGAGAGAGAGAGAGAGAGAGAGAGAGAGAGAGAGCGAGAGAGAGAGAGAGATAAGTGGGTTATGGTTCACTGCGGGCTCGTCTCAAACCTCAGACAACGAGCACTGACGAGCCATTTGACTAAGACAGGTGACGAGCTCGAGTCAGCAGGTTAAAAACTCACAGCCAACTGAATTAATTAACTGTTGTCTAACTGTATGATGAGTGTGTTTGGTGTAACCGTTCCAAACCCTAGTGTGCCCTACATAGGCAGCATTATAATCATCACTGAACTTCATAAGTGGCTGTTTGTCGCTCTACACAGGCGGCAAACACATTCCACTCATAGTAGATTTTAAAGGTGCAGTGTGTAATATTTAGGAGGATCTATTGACAGAAATGCAATATCATATACATAACTCTGTTTTCAGTGGTGTATAAAGACCTTACATAATGAACCGTTATGTGTTTATTAGCTTAGAATGAGGCATTTCTAATCGACACACACACACCGCAGGTCCGCTTACATCGACATGTTTCTACAGTGGCCCTAAACGCACCAATGCGTTTCGTCACTATGTTGTTCTTCGTGCAAAGAAGCTATAGCTAAAGACAGCGAATAAAACACTGACATAATGATGAATAAGTAACGCAATAACATATCGTTTTACTGAATAATGAAGTAAACCTAATTTCTTAATTTATCTTTAACTGGCTACTCTCTGCTGTCTCAGACGACGACATCACTTCCTGTCGGCCAGCGTAACATCTGTTGGGTGCAATACGCAACCTCACCACTAGATGCCGCTAAAATTTACACACTGCACCTTTAATAGCGTTTGATATTAGCATGTCGCTAAGCTAATGGCGCAATAATCTAATAAGTATAAAAATTAGAGATGCACCGATTACAATTTTCTAGGCCGATTCCGATTTCCGATTTTTCATTGAGTTTGACCTGCCGATACCGATTTTAGCCGATTCCGATTTAATTTTTTTCTAACCACTTTACAGCACACACAAATATTTATTTTCGATCTTTTCTTTAACCCTTTCACACATAAGTTTAAAATATTCTAACTGACACCCCCACCCCCCAGAGTGAGTTTTTTCAAGGCGACCGTTCCCTTTAATGTTTCCATGGCGACGCGTCACGCGATACACCGCAGCCACAATAATACTGTATGACAGATGTGTCGCTTTTATTTCGCTTTTCCTTTTTTATTCAAAATATTCACAAACTTGCTTACCATGTCATCAACTAGCCTATCTGATATTCCGATTCTCAAATACGTGTAAGTGAGTGTGTTTGGTCGTTTAAAAACCTTTATAAATAATCTTGATCTATAACATGAGATGGGCGCCGCAATGTTGTCCCGTCAGTCGGATTTACAGCACGTGAATTCATCAGTTTCTCCCGAAATAAATGCAAGAAAGTGGCCGGTGAACTGAGAAGAATAGAGTAAACTTTATAGTTACTTCCACTATGTTTGTCTGATATGAATAAAACATGTCGGCAAATTATATTTGAATAGATTGTTATTGCTGCTTCCACAGACATCAGTGTGTATTTTACAAACTCCAAATGTATTGTTTTACTCGTGCTTATGTGTATTTAAATATATGAAGCCTAAAATAAACATTATGAGGTTGAAAACACTGCTTACTGCTAGTTGTGATATATGACAGCGCTGAACGCGTCCGACTCTGGCTCAGCGCCAGCCAACGCGCGAAAGCACAGTTTGAATCTGGCAGTTATGCGACGTCACTGAACATTCTAAATGTGGAACAGTAACGTTACTCTCAGGGGCACAGAGATAAAAATCCCATATATGAGACCGTACCGCTCAAAAGGTTAATCATGCGGCGCCCGAGTGCATTTGACCGGCATAAAATCGGCATATGTCAGACTGACCGGCCGGTCGCCGGTCATGGCCGATCACGTGAAAATCGGCCAATTCCGGTCACCAGCCGATCAATCGGTGCATCTCTAATAAAAATACATCATTCAAATATTTACCATTCTACTTTATATATTTGTGTGCACTTTTCAGTACTGATCGACTTTAATCCATCAATATATCCTGATGTTATGTTTGTAAAATTGACATCTAAGCCTAGCAAATATTTTTGTGGATATTTAGAAATATGTATAAAAATGCATGTTCTTGCGAATATTATTTCAATTGAAAATGCACTTTATATTTTGTTTTAATATTTATCCTTATTAGGGTTGGAAATAAAAAAAAAACGATTTCATTTCAGGAATAGGATATTTGTTTTAAAATCACATTCAAATTTGCACACAGGAATCTAAATCGCATAACATTCAAGCACAAGAAGATGCACTAAAGATGAACTAAATTCTCATATAGTGTGCGAATACTGAATTGAGTTCTCCTTTCTTATCCTCATAAACACAGTTGATTATGACCGTTATGAACGTAAACAGTTGAGAAAGAAAACGTGTGTAACAGTATATTGGATTCATGCATTCACTCTTAAAGGGACAGTAGCCTAATAAACCTGCTGCTGTCTGTGTCATTAACCTTAATCTAAGAACAAAAGACTGTTCTTGACTGAACCACTTTTGTGTTTTTAATAAGGATTAATCTATATACCGGTTATAAAGTGAAAACTATGCAGGGTTATTTTACATACGATTTCAATTACTTTACCTGAATATCTAGACCTACCTGTAAAACTTAAACCGCTGTTTATTTAATTTTCATTTGTATCTTGTTCAGTTTTGCTAATTTGTTCTTATTGTATCACGGTTTACTTGTTTTTAATAATGTTTTAAATATTTAGGTGTTTTTTGTTAAAACCATCGACCAATGTTCTTTAACAATACCAATAAAGATATAGTTCCAAAAATCTTTCTAAATATAAAAGAATGGCAAAGTTTACACCACAACTATAACCATAATGGCACAGAGAGACGATTTCGCTGGAATCACTTTCAGGACGATTTTATTCCAGCTGATTAATAACCAAAACATTGACATCCAATCAGAATCCATCCTGCTTTAAAGAGCTCGAGCATTTAAAGCGGAAGACGACAAAACAGCAGAGCACTTAATACACAGAACGATATCGTCCTCGAACATAAGGATCAATAAGCAGAATCGGAATCCTTGCATTCTCCAGTATCACTTTCAATCCTGTTAAAGTCATTCATTTTATCCCTTAAAACTAATCTTTGATCACCGAAAAGACATAAAAAAAAAAAATAAATAAAAATGTTTTTGTCATGCCTTAAAATATCTTGAATGTAACTCGACACCCTTGCCTCATTTAGTGCATGTGGTCCTATGAATATGCAAATGAGCCCCGCCTCCACTCACTCACTCAGCTCAGAGATCCACTGGTTGACGATCACACGTTGATCTGATTGGTTACAAGGTAGTTTGTGACGTCAGAAACACCAGCGATTTCAAAGCGTGTTTTTGAGACTGTCTTTGGTTCACTGCAGTTTTAAGGAGGAAATACTCAGCAATGCTGTCGACTTATGAACTTACACATGGTTTGTCTTAAAGCGTATTAAAAACACCACATAGACACATAAACAACATTAAAAGCTGGATGGTCACCACAGGGGGACTTTAAGAGTTGTGTAATATTACTTTAACAGAGCAATGGAGCTGATCGATTCTGTGATGTTTTGTTGTATTATTTAGAGTGGAACGTTTTTAACATGAAACCTGTGATTTCTGTAATTTTCATAAAATAATCCTCCATAGGCTTCTAAGACATTATAAGTTGCTGGCCCATAAAATGTATTAAAGACATCGTTAATATAGTCCAAGTGACTCCAGTGGCTCAATCTTAAGTTTATAAAGCGACGAGAATACTTTTTGTGCGCAAAAACAAACAAAAATAACGACTTTATTCCACTTTTCATTTCCTTCTCTCTGGGCCTCGAGTCTTTTCACGTAGTGAAAGCGTAGCGTCTGTGCACGTCACCACGTATCACACACATGACCAGCGTCGGCCAATAGTGAGCCTATGTGGTGACGTGCAACACAGATGCGCTGCGCTTAAACACTACGTGAAAAGACTCGAGGCCCAGAGAGAAGGAAATGAAAAGTGGAATAAAGTCGTTATTTTTGTTTGTTTTTGCGCATAAAAAGTATTCTCGTCGCTTTATAAACTTAAGATTGAGCCACTGGAGTCATTTGGACTATATTAACGATGTCTTTAATACATTTTCTGGGCCAGCAAGTTATAATGTCTTAGAAGCCTATGGAGGAGTGAGACAAAACTCAGATTTAATCAAAAATATCTTAATTTGTGTTCTGAAGATGAACGAAGGTCTGACGGGGTTGGAACAACATGAGGGAGAGTAATTACTGACAGAGTTTTCATTTTTGGGTGAACTAACCCTTTAAATTAGGGTCGGAAGACTCCATCACTGTAACAGTGACTAACTTTGGCTTTTAATTCCTGTTAGTCATGTTCATTTTCTTGCAATTGTCCCCAAACAACATAATGAAAAGTTTAAGTGCGTGACGAGTCCAAATACCCACACTCTGACCACTTGAATGACGTATTTCCTGCATGAAAACCGCAGATGTGTGTGTAGAACTGATGAAACACACAACAAGTGCTTTAGGCTATATTTTGGTTTTCAATACTTTGCACTTAAAAAAAGCTGTAAACTTCTGTTCATTAGTCCCTAGATGACACAACTGAATTGTGATGCTTATAATTAAGTCAGTTCCAAAAGTTCTACAAAATAAACACTCATCTCACAAGAAAATGTGCAACACTTTGTTTTACCACCATATTATATGTAATATCTAATTCATTTAACTTACAGTGTAAAAGGTTTCCTTGACATCGCTTATTTATTCAAAATGTACATCAGATGTGAGGCCAGCAAGCAGCACTGGGACTACATACTGTTATTTTAGCCAGAAAGTAGCAAAAGGTCTAATCCATAATCCATTCAATGAAGGGCAAAATAATTCAGAAGAAAAATGATCACAGATATTCCTATGTTGACAAGATTAAAGTTTAAGATAAAAAAACTCCTTTCTGTTTTGTAAATACATGTTTTAGATCTTATAGCGAATTATATTGCAATTAATCCATTTATATATTTAAAATAATTAGGGATGCACGATGTATCGGCCACCATATCAGTATAGGGTGATATATGTTCATTTTTAATGTTGTCATAATCCAAGCACTGCTAGTTGAGACCGTTTCAATGATAATCTGTAATTTACTATGATTTTCAAGATCACATGTTCATGTAAAGCTGTTATTTTTCCACGCTCTGAAAATAGAGCACTTGTTAAGTGATGGTCATATTCCCTATATTCACTGTAAGTGGTTGTTAAGTAACGTGATACTTACTGTTTACATGACACCGTTTTCAACTACAAACGTAAAACTTTTATTGCATTTTGGCCGTTCGTTTACACGACAACGCCGTTTTGGGCCTGAAAACGCAAACCTTTGAAAACTGATTTCAAAAGTGCAAAACGGTCTCCGTGAAACCAACAAAAAACGTGAATCTCTGAAGATAATGACGTCATGCACATGCGTATTACGTGTTCGGTCTATAGTGTTTCATCGCCATCTACTGGCCTGGCAGCAGAATACAGCGCTTTTAGTCGTTTCCGCGGATCCGTGTGAATGAGGATCGTTTTGACAATGATCGTCTGTATGCGGAAAACTCAAAGGAAAAACTCCTCCGTTTTAAGCATATCGATGTCGTGTAAACGTACCTTTCAGGGATGGAAATTAGCACCCGCCACCAGCCAAATGCGGGTGATTTTGTGGTATGGCGGGTAAACTCGCTTCACCTACCGGCCACCGTGGCGGGTAAATAAAAATATACTGTTTCACACAGACGGCGGACACTTTTAGAGGACATAAGTGTACGCTGAAATAAAGTCTTTCACCTCAGAAAAACGGACTTTCTTGTCCTGTCACGCCAGCCGTTATCCTGTTCTCGTAGCGAACACTCTTCAATTGCACGTGCAAATGTGGCGGCGCGCGCTGTGTATCGCCTCACTGTATATAAAGTGCAAAATAAACTACGAGCATGCAACGCCGTTACGTTGTAAATTACACAAAATAAAAGTAATGCAGGGATGATTTTCATACTATTCACCAGGAGCAGTTTCCATGGTTCATTAACAGTTATTGTTAATATTGTGTATTCACCATGGTAACTGTCGTTTCCATATTAACCCCAAAATGCCACTTTATTTTTCTTTGTGTTATTTTTTATATTTTTAAATGACTCTAGTGGCTCATACCAACATTATATTAACAAAAACTAGTTTGGGACTGCTATTTAATAGCTTTAGCATAGGCCTAATGCTTTTTTATTAGTACTAGTCATATTCTTACAATTTATGTTAAGTAAAGGGGGACAGTACTTGTGTGTGTGGAAATAGCCGGTTTCAATAAAACTACTTGTGACATGTCATATTTGGCTTTGACTTTGACTGAACATTTGCTCTCACTTTGCGGAAAAAATATCGTGATATATATCGTATATCGATATTCAGCCTAAATAATCGGGATATGACTTTTGGTCCATATCGCCCAGCCCTAGTTTCATTGTTGGGACTAAAAACCTAAAACTGGAAGCCATAAAAGACCACGAATCATTCAAATGCCACATCCAGGTAAAAAAGAGAAATATATATAAGAGAGAAAGAGAAAATGTCAGTATTTCATTGAGACTTGAGATTAAATAAACTGCTTAAGTATTGTAGATCTTGTAGTATTAATTTTCACATGCAGTTACACATTGTCGGTTAAAAACAAGAAAGTGGCTGGTAAAAACATTGAGTGGCTGGTAGATTTTGAAATCCACCAGCCACAGTGGCCGGTGGACAAAAAAGTTAATTTCCATCCCTGGTACCTTTAGTAGCGCCCTCCGCTTCAGATTTAAGTATGGTTAACTATGAGCCTAATCAATTAATTGGTTGTTAATTTAAACAATGATCGATTATGTGAATTTAAGTAAAATCAGAATTCAGTTCAGCTATAAGCAGCTCTAAAAAGACAACAGTGTCAGTTCAGTTCAATAACAATGTCCACTGAGGTCATGGCAAATAACTTTATATTTAGTTTCTAGATACTTCACAGACACACACACACACACACACACACACACACACACACTCACACTCACACTCACACTCACACTCACACTCAAAAACACACACAAACACACACTCACACAAACCCAACTGATACCCAGTTCAGACAATCATTTTTATAATGTTCTTTATTAAACTTGCACAGTTCAGCTTGTTCTTCAGACTTAATGACGAGTTGTGCTGGTTTGCTCTGGTACGGCCTCATTGAGCTAAAGGTAATAGCCGACTTTAAAAGAGTTTGAAGCGATTCTGTCACTCGGGAGACAGCTGCAGGATGCGGTTAGGGGGCCCCAAGTGTGTGTGTGTGTGTGTGTGTGTGTGTTGGGGGTGGGGAACATGTCAGGGATCATGAAGTTTCTGAGCAGAACACACAAGCACTGAAGGATCTCAGTAGATGCACTGATGACAAATGCACAGTTACAAGCACAGAGAGCTTGAACAACAAGCCTGGTTGAAAAATAATGCACACACACGTGATTATTGATACATTACATATATGATACATCAAAAATAGTTAGTACATGAGAGGAATGTGGGGTTTCAGTCTTTTGAAACGTTGTATAGTCACAGCATCGTGAGAGGCGGTTCACATACCGGAGGCGATCTTTAAATCCACTCCATCAACACACAGAGATCTCTCATGAGTGACCGAAGAGCACAAGCACAATTTTAATGTCGTTAAAAACGACGTATGTGCAATGTGAAGTGTTGAGCGTTATATTGGGTATGTTGCATAAAGCCACATAAAAAAAAAACCTATATAAAAAAAAAAAAGCTTCCGTCAGGCGCTTCATATGAACCTTATCGGCTCTGTTTGTTTACAGCTGATATTAAGATGCGTTTCGGTCGATCGGATCACAAGTAGACGAGGGAAACACATTCCCGTTTACACCTGGTGTTTTAATCCGTCTCTTCTGTCCACTTTCAAACACTTCTGTCCTGATTTCTTCGAGGGGAGGGTCTATGGGTGAGGAAATGTTTCTAGATCTTACGATCTAATGGACAATAAGCACACGTAATTTACACGGAGACGACGGAGAAACACACGGAGAACATCAGCTTCAGGTTCTCCTCTGACAGACGCGAGATCAGCCGAACGCTGTGAGTGTGTGTTAGAAATCAGGAATGGAGAGAGAACATTGAGCTTCGTACGTTTTTCATCTTCAAACCAAACTTGAGTCTTCAGCCGACAGAGTTTAAATCCCGTCTGGCTGTCGCTCTTCCCATAATGTTCCCGCATTAGATCAGTAGACGGAGAGAAGACGGTCTTTAGTGGCTGTTTGAACACATTCGGTCACATGAGCGGTTACACTACGAAAGCAATCCGGTCGAATGCGTTTTCAACTAACTCTGGAAGTGGAGGAAACTGGACGAGCTCAAAGCGTTTTAGACCCGTCTACTCCTGTATTTAGAGTCGTCCACTCGTGATCCGATCGACCAAAACACATCTTAATACCAGCTGTAAACAGCTTCCCATCATGGGATCATTTTACAGATTTAGTTTCAATTAACTCTTTTGTCCGGCTTTCCATGTTTTCCCCGTTATATGGGGTGCTATTACACAAATTCTGAAAGAGTAGAGAATCTCTGGATCAAAACACAGGTAAAAAAAGAGCAGAAACAAGCACTAAAAGACCAGATGTAGCCTTAAAAAAACAAGATTTTCTCAGCTTTTTATTCAAAATGTTGCTTTTTTTTTTTTTTTTACGCAACTACATTCAAGTGTTGATCAAAAAAGAATGCATAAAGCTAGAATAAAATGTTTTTATAAAAACGCAGAGGCTCGGTTTGTTCTTTTGATATATATATATATATATATATATATATATATATATATATATATATATATATATATATGATATTCATACAACAAAATATTCTGAGGGTCATTACATTTTTGTTGAAATGATCAAAAATGCTGGCTGGCAACTATTTTTTTAATTATATTTTATTTGGATTCAATTTTATGAATTGAACAGCTCATTAACATACTTTGATCACTACAAAACGTATTAAACATGAAAGTATTATGCAGTCATTTTAAACATCGATCCTTATATAGAACCTCTGAGGCGTAAGAGTCAAGAGCCGTTCTTCTGAGAGTGTGTTTCCTCGCTCAAGTGAGATGCATAATGAACAGTGGATTCAGGAATTATACTTTGTTAAAAAGGATTTCATGCTTATAAATAAGGGTGGGCAAATAATCCACGCTCTCTGCAGCTCAACCTATAACAGAAGATTAAAGACACCCAAGGTTGGGTTAAATAGAGACACGGTTGGGCTTTTCACTGAAGATTACTCCAACACGGAGAGAAAGAAGAAAGCTCTGCAGATTTCACTGATCATCACTGACCTACAACTAATGCTCTCCAGCTACCAATAATAATTTACTATTCTTTTCCACGGCCACTGAATGCATAACACCTCAGCTGAGAAAGTAATACTTCTATTTAGCAAAATATTTTTATTTTATTACATTAAATTGATCAAAAGTGGCATTTATAATGCATTTATACAAAAGTTTTGGTTTCAAATAAATGCTGTTTTGAACGTTCTATTCATCAAAAGAATGTATAACAGTTTCCACAAAAATATGAATCACAATGATAATATTCATAAATGTTTCTTGAGCATCAAATCGTCATATTAGAGTGATTTGTGAAGGATCATGTGACACAGAAGACTGGAGTAATGATGCTGAAAATTCAGCTTTGATCACAGGAATAAATTGCATTTTTACAATATTATTCACGTAGAAAACAGAATTGGAATAATATTTCACTGTTTTACTAGCCTGACGTCGTCATACTCAATTCTAGTCAGAATGTGAGTCTGATACTTTTCCATAGAGATTTGATTATGGGGCGTGTCTCAACCAAACCAGGAAAAAAAAAAACTCTGCACTCAATTGGATAGACCTACAACCAATCAGAGCAACGGAGTAAATGACGCATGTTCTTCATTCATATTTTCAACCAACAAAATGTCGCGGCTCTCTGTTCCTCTTTTAAAATGAATGCGCTGTCGATATAACAGACGCGATGGCGGAATCTACACATGATGTTTCATAAACAAAGTTCGGGAGGAGCACGTACAAATAATCAATCCAATATAAACTTGTCATCAAACAATACCATGTCTAACGTTACCCTATCTATCAGCATGAGGAAGCATATTCACTCTGTAAACTTACCTAACACTCCTTGACAGTTTTTCAGCATCCCTCCACCACCCCGAATCCTCACTCTTGTCTTGTTCTCTCACAACCAGGAATACGGGGGAGCATGGCTACCGAGCCCACAGCCCTCTCCTCGGACAGCACGTCATATACGCATTTATTCTATCGACTTATTTGTGTGAAATCTTATAAACGCATTTATTCTATCTGACTTATTTGTAAATGTGAACTCGTGAAATCTCAATTCTCCAGCAGCAGTCGTCTTTGTTGTAAACTAATTCAAATCAAGCGCTCTTTGGTGACGTGGACGATTACGTTGCATTGCTCATCTGTCCATCATCGTATAAAGCCCGCCCTGACAATTTGATTGGTCCGAACAATTTTTGTTCGGGCATAATAGCTCCTCAACGGAGCGAGTCCAGACCGAACTTCCCGACCAAAAAATATTGTGGGCGTGGTTCGGGCTGGCACCCAGGCTACTGTTTTACTGTATTTGTGTTAGAATAAAGTCAGCCTCGGTGAGCAGAAGAGACTTCATTGTTTTTATTTTTATTTTAATGTTATTAAGTAAAAACAGACTGACACAAATATCTATGACTGTTCTATTGACATCTGTTCCGTTCCTGGGGCGAGTTCATCTTCACAGAGCGGAGTTTAGCTGACAGTAATAACGGAAGATGAGTCTGATTTATGACAACAGAAAGACGTCTCAAACTCAATGTCTAGAAGCTTGACGTGATCTCTTCAGGTTTACAACTGAAAAAACACAAGATCAAATCTCCCTGACATTACAAGATCTAGATGTTCAGTGACGAACACATCCATAAAGCCATTATGACACACGCTCCAAAACATCCAATGACATAATGTTTGGTTTTCTGATCTCAGGACATTTGGCCAACAATTAGTTACCGTAAAAATCAATATATCGGAATAAATCACACATATTCACACAGTTCACACATAAATCACACATATTCACACATATTCACACAGAATATTCACACATATTTACACCTTCATTTGTTAGCGGGATAAGTTTGACATAGCTAAGATTATTTAAGCTGAGCTTAAACAGAAACTTTGAAGCGTGTGTATCATCTCCTACTGTAATTATCCTACATTATTGAAGACGACCTCCTTTAAAAACAATCATAATTTAATTTTTCATAACCATTTTTCATCCACTACCTGGTTATTTAACAACAAATCAAGAAAATTGTATTTTCTTCATAACTTCCCTTTAACTTTTTGGAAACGCGAATTTAGTAATCCTTTTAATAATTTGTGTAATTTTTTAATAATTTGTGTCATTAAACAAGTCATTTTAATAATGTAATCATCTGTCTATGCTTTTATTGTTATTTTATTTCTTAAATGCATGATATTTTTTATTGCGATTATCTTGATTTTAATTCCTTTTTGATGTAACGCACTTTATAATCACCATTGTGTATGAAAAGTGCTAGATAAATAAAATGGCCTTGCGTTGAGATGATATTTCTTACAGCGAGAGACAAACACACTCTGTGTTTGATGTGCAAAGATTGTCAGGCCATTTGTGTAACTGTCCATAATTGTTCCAGAAAACAATCTGTGTTTGCGCTTCATTGTCTATGATAGCAAACAAAACGTCCACGATTCACAGATGTGTATAACATAATAAAATACTCAAGATCATAACATTTCAACAAATTGTTTTATTCTTTCCCTGAAATCCCTCCATTTTGTCTGTTTTATGTCTACATTAAGCATTCCAACAAATCACAGTTGTTGCTTTTGTTTTATTCCTCCACTCGAACTTTAATGGAAACCGGTCACAAGCTCACTTTAAAAGAGCTTTATCTAGTCTGAATTTATTCTACATTATTTTGCAAATCAGGATCATGTGACACTGAAGACTAGAGTAATGATGCTGAAAATCTATCATAGAAATAAAATTACATTGTTTAAAAAAAAATTTGATCAAATAAATGCAGCATTGGCGAGACTTGTGGAGACCCCCTGTGGTGAAAATCCAGTTTCTAACGTTGTTTATATGTCTATGTGGTGTTTTTAATATGCTTTAAGACAAACTGTGTGTAAATTCATAAGTCGACACCATTGCTGAGTATTTTCTCCTTAAAACTGCAAAATCGCTGGTGTTTCTGAAGTCACAAACTACCTTGTAACCAATCAGATCAACGTGTGAACGTCAACCAGCGGATCTCTGAGCTGAGTGAGTGAGTGGAGGCGGGGCTCATTTGCATATTCACAGAACCACGCATACTAAATGAGGCAAGGGTGTCGAGTTACATTCAAAATATTTTAAGGCATGAAAGAATTCAAAGAAGAAAAATGTTTAAAAATGTAATTTTGGTGATCAAAGATGAGTTTTAAGGGATAAAATGAATGACTGGAGTTTAATTCAAGAGTCTGGGGTCGGTATATCATTTTTAGTGTACATTAAAATCATAATCAGATATGAAACAGAAAAATAAACATTTGAATAAAATAAATGTACATCTTTATCATGCATACTAACTAATAAATCATTGGACATACTCCAAAGAAAAGACCAAAAAAAAAAAACACGATTTGACTCCATTGGCGCATTAAAACGTCAACCGCACAGCGTTCCCGTTATGACGGATCACGCGTGGCTCGCCGAGTCTCCGGCCGACTGTGTGCTGACACCATAATGAGCGGCAGGGCCCGTGAATCTCTGCATGATGCCGATCGGTGACAGAGTCGAGTAAAAATGCGCTCTAAGCAGAGGGTTTTCCCTGAAATAGTCCAGCTCACTGCACTCGACATGTGGCTCTCATTCCCACCCGAACCGCCAACACCAGCACTGCTGCCAGAACCTACAACACAAGCCAGAAGTGAGCAGGAACATCAGGCTAAAGCACATGTAGTCCGGCTGGGGGAGACAATTTCTCTGCTATCATTTTCACAGACGAAATTGTCCGAAGTGAATAAGTATACGGTAAATCTACAGCAAGTTATGACGACTTCTGAAAGCTTCAAAGTCCACTCACATATACATAATAAAACACGTCCCCGTCCAAATATGAAAGCTTGGAATGAGTCTTAAACATTAGCCCTCATTGAGTCGGGGCGGCACAGGAAGAGGCCAATCACTTTTAGAGCGTGTTTTAGGTTCAGCGGGTTCACTTAGGGGGAATTCGAGTGCGGATCCCTCCCCCACCGCCACTCTTGACTAACTCAGAGTTAACTTAAAAAATAACTAAATAATTCATCTTTGTTCCACACTTCCCATGGGTGTGTTAGCATGTGCGAAAGGTAGCAGTGCTCTGATTCAAGAGGAACGGGACAGACATTTGACTAATGGGAAGAAAGTTTTTCCCTGTTATTGTTTGTCCTCTCTGGGTTTCAGATGAAGAGATTTTAAATCAAGCCACTTAACAACGTGTCCTAACCAGACGCGATGAGATAAGATGCCAGCGACAAGGAATTCGTCTGTCCACGCCAGACGGGACACGACTATAAAGACGTGACAAAGTCAATCAAAGTAGGCGGAGTCTCGATGCAAACACTGCACTCACAAACAAACCAATGCAAAATCACAGCCAATCAGAAGAGTGTGTGGGCGGAGTCTCGATGCAAGCGCACTGCACTCGCAATCAAATCAATCACAGCCAATCAGAAGAGCGTGTGGGCAGAGTCTCGATGCAAGCACTGCACTCGCAATCAAATCAATCACAGCCAATCAGAAGAGTGTGTGGGCAGAGTCTCGATGCAAGCACTGCACTCGCAATCAAATCAATCACAGCCAATCAGAAGAGTGTGTGGGCAGAGTCTCGATGCAAGCACTGCACTCGCAATCAAATCAATCACAGCCAATCAGAAGGGCATGTGGGCGGAGTCTCAATGCAAGCGCACTGCACTCACAATCAAATCAATCACAGCCAATCAGAAGAGCATGTGGGCGGAGTCTCGACGCAAGCGCACTGCACTCACAATCAAATCAATCACAGCCAATCAGAAGAGCGTGTGGGCGGAGTCTCGATGCAAGCGCACTGCACTCACAATCAAATCAATCACAGCCAATCAGAAGAGCATGTGGGCGGAGTCTCAATGCAAGCGCACTGCACTCACAATCAAATCAATCACAGCTAATCAGAAGAGCATGTGGGCGGAGTCTCAATGCAAGCGCACTGCACTCGCAATCAAATCAATCACAGCCAATCAGAAGAGCATGTG
The DNA here is from genome assembly GCF_951802725.1 of Rutilus rutilus. Taxonomy (NCBI): domain Eukaryota; kingdom Metazoa; phylum Chordata; class Actinopteri; order Cypriniformes; family Leuciscidae; genus Rutilus; species Rutilus rutilus. Next base: position 3,947,780 of record NC_140232.1, read on the forward strand.
GGCGGAGTCTCAATGCAAGCGCACTGCACTCACAATCAAATCAATCACAGCCAATCAGAAGAGCATGTGGGCAAAGTCTCAATGCAAGCACTGCACTCACAATCAAATCAATCACAGCCAATCAGAAGAGCATGTGGGCGGAGTCTCAATGCAAGCGCACTGCACTCACAATCAAATCAATCACAGCTAATCAGAAGAGCATGTGGGCGGAGTCTCAATGCAAGCGCACTGCACTCGCAATCAAATCAATCACAGCCAATCAGAAGAGCATGTGGGCGGAGTCTCAATGCAAGCGCACTGCACTCACAATCAAATCAATCACAGCCAATCAGAAGAGTGTGTGGGCGGAGTCTCGATGCAAGCGCACTGCACTCGCAACCAAATCAATCACAGCCAATCAGAAGGGCATGTGGGCGGAGTCTCAATGCAAGCGCACTGCACTCACAATCAAATTAATCACAGCCAATCAGAAGAGCATGGGGGCGGAGTCTCAATGCAAGCGCACTGCACTCACAATCAAATCAATCACAGCCAATCAGAAGAAGAGCGTGTGGGCGGAGTCTCAATGCAAGCGCACTGCACTCACAATCAAATCAATCCAAAAATCACTGCCAATCAGAAGAGCATGTGGGCGGAGTCTTAATGCAAGCGCACTGCACTCACAATCAAATCAATCCAAAATCACAGTCAATCAGAAGAGCGTGTGGGCGGAGTCTCAATGCAAGCGCACTGCACTCACAATCAAATCAATCACAGCCAATCAGAAGAGCGTGTGGGCGGAGTCTCAATGCAAGCACTGCACTCACAATCAAATCAATCCAAAATCACAGTCAATCAGAAGAGCGTGTGGGTGGAGTCTCAATGCAAGCGCACTGCACTCACAATCAAATCAATCCAAAAATCACAGCCAATCAGAAGAGCATGTGGGCGGAGTCTCAATGCAAGCGCACTGCACTCACAATCAAATCAATCACAGCCAATCAGAAGAGCGTGTGGGCGGAGCCTCTCTGCAAAAACACTGCACTCACAATCAAATCAATCACAGCCAATCAGAAGAGTGTGTGGGCGGAGTCTCAATGCAAGCGCACTGCACTCACAATCAAATCAATCACAGCCAATCAGAAGAGCGTGTGGGCGGAGCCTCTCTGCAAAAACACTGCACTCGCAACCAAATGTTACATTATCAAATTCATAAATATTACACCATTATACATACTCAGTCACTGAAACAATCTTTATCATACAATACACTTGTTTTTTTTACAGTTTAAACGTTCTTGTTTCCTTTCATTTATTTTCAACATCCAAGGTGAATTAGCCTATTCATTGTCGCTTTCGGTACAGCTATAAAGGTCACGCAAAATGATATTCAAGTACCTATTAGTACCTGAGATTATCATTGTCATACTTTGCATGTTGTTGTTACGGCCACGATTTTGCAAAAACAGAAACTAAAAAAACAGAGTCGTCTGTCACTCATCAAGGGGTTTAATTTGAGATCAACACACTCATTCAAACTAGTTTACTTTAAAGAAATATAATGTTCATAAAATACAATTTCACAAATGTTTGTTATGAAAAGCATGCAACCCTTCAGTTCAGCCTGTGTATATGTCTGATCTGAAACAAAGGCCCGCAGCGATTACACACTTTACTGGCAGGCTGATTCCCTGGAGCCGCACATGTGGCCGGCACTGCCCAGACGCCCAGATGTTGAGTTTCATGTGTTTAATGTGTTTGTGTAGAGAGAGCGCTAAGCCTCGCAGATCCACATGCCTTCTGTTCCCAGCATTGCTGAATTACATTTATAAACTACAGTACCCATAATGCAGTGCAGAGCTGGTGCCCTTAAACAGCTCATGTTCAACTTTCTGGTAACACTTTACTATAAGGCTCATTAGTTAACAATAGTTAATGTATTAACTAACATGAACTAACCATGAGCAATACATTTGTTACTGTATTTATTAATCTTTGTTAATGTCAGTTAATAAAAATACAGCTGTTCATTGTTTGTTCATGTTAGTTCACAGTGCATTAACTAATGTTAACAAATACAACCTTTGATTTTAATAACGTATTAGTAAATATTGAAATTAATATTAACTAAGATTAATGCTGAAGAAGTATTTTCATTCTTAGTTCATGTTAACTAATGAACCTTATTGTAAATTGTTACCAACTTTCTTTAGAGAGTAATGTTGCTGTTTGAAAAGGTTTCCTCCAGCGGGAGTTCTTCTCTATATCAGTGACAGTGTTTCTGAACTCCTGAAACGCCTCCATTGTAGTCTTGAGTTTCTTCCAGGAACATGTCACAATATTCCTCATTATAATAATTAATACGCAGAATAAAGGGGCGGGGCCTGGTTGAGTTAGTTAGTAGTGTGTTAAACTGGCGGTTATGGTAAGGGGCGGGGCATTCCCAAACACACTCGAAGCGCTCGACCAATCACAACACACTGCTCCAGCCGACCAATCAGAGCACAGTGTGCTTTTCAGAAGGAGGGGCTTCATAGAGACAGGAAGTAAACAGAGCGTTACTGACAGACTGGGAAGAGAGGAGCCGCAACAATGGGGAATATGGGGAAATAATCAACATTCAAGCAGGAAAACCTGTTCTAGTAGAACAAAAACAGCATCAAGACTTTGAACAAAGGGCATAATATGTCCTCTTTAAAAGACACAGATGTCTGTAAAGTTTGAAAAAGGTCACATGGAAAAATAAACACAATTTCTTTCTTCTGTGGAGCACTAAAAGAGAAATTCTGAAGACTTTACTCGTCACTCTTTTAAAATGCCAATTCAATGAACGAGCAGTAAAGCTTTCAAGCTTTAAAAAAGATGCACCATAAAATGACCTGTCCATATGACCTGTGTGCGACATCAAGTCTTCTGAAGACATATCTGATAGCTTGGACAACCTCACCTTTGACCGGCTCATTGAGCTAGTGAGATGACCTCATCAAACGAACGCATCGTTAGCGTTGGTCGTTAGCATTATGGTCGCAAGTTCCATCATTACCAACATTGGTAATTGGTGAACAACGTTCAAAAACCCCACTGACTTCAGGACGATGGAACCGGAAGTGCTAAAAAAATGCTAAAACTTGTTTGAGTTTTGGTCGAAATTTAATCTCAACCGATTAATCAGCAGAAGTTATTACTACACCACCTCATTAACAACACGGTTTCGGGGCAACGGTTGTGATTATCTAGTTAATTTCTCCAACGATGCATCATACTAAAGTGATTAAGCAACAAGTTATGTAGTTGTGCGGGAAACGCCCCTCAGATCAGTCAGATTCGCTGGAAAGATCTGAAGCATTGGTCACAAATCAGATAAAGCTGCTTCTCTAAAGAAATCCCACAAACATATGGCTAGACTACAGGTGAAACTCGAAAAATTTGAATATCGTGCGTAATATTTTGATGATTATGGCTTACAGCTTATGAAAACGGCATATTCAAAATCTCAGAAAATTAGAATATTACATGAAATCAATAAAAAAAGGATTTTAACTACAGAAATGTCAGCCCTCTGAAAAGTATAATCATGCATGTATATAGTTATATATACTAAATATATTAGTTTCACCTTTTAATTTGAATTACTGAAATACACAAACTTTTGCACGATAGTGTAATTTTTCACCTGTATATGGCCCAAAAAATCATCACAACATTTTTCATATCATTCAATATCGATAATAATCACGATAAATGCCTAATCTATTTCTTTCAAATTTAAAAAGTTTAAAGATTTTGGTTTCATATTATTTTGATGGTCCCATTAACACATTCTGTTGACTAAGTAATGTTGCACCTGCATGTCTATTAACTCTATTAGAGTATTAGTAGACTGATTAGGGTTAGAGTAAGTAGACATATAGTTGCAAAGTTGCTTATAGTCAGTAGAATATCTGTTGGGGAGCATCAAAATAAAGATATGCAGATATTAAGCAGACAGTCTATTAATACTCTAATGAGAGTTAGTTGACATGTAGTTGCAAAGTTACTTTTAGTCCGCAGAATGTTCAAAAGGGTGAGTGAAAAAAGCTCCTGAGTGAAAGTTGTATAATTCAGACAATTAATTGTGATTTTAAACTACTCTTTATTGTCAGAACATGACAAACATTTGCCAAACAGGAGGACATTTCACAAATCTGAGGTAGAATATTAAAAATAAAATAAAAATCATAAAATATTTTTTCTACATTAAAATATGCACAAGCTAACAGAAGTAAAATCCTTATCCAGTCTTTTTGAGAAAGACTCATATGAGAAACTTGAAAAAAAAAAACTTCGGCACAGTTTGCAGTGCAGGCTGCAATATTAAAGGATTAGTTCACCCCAAAATGAAAATTTCCTAATAATTTACTCAGCCCAATGCCATCCAAGATATCCATGTCTTTCTTTCCTCAGTGGGAGAGAAATTATGTTTTTTGAGGAAAACATTTCTGGATTTTTCTTCTAACAATGGACTTCATTGGTTACCATCGTTTTTAAGTCCAAATCAACGCAGTTTCAAAAGTCTTTGAAGTGTTTAAACGGGCTGTACGCGATCACAGCTGAAGAAGAGGTTGTTATCTAGCGAAACGATAGGTCGTTTAAAAAAATTTTTTTTATCATTTATAGACTTTTTACCTTCAATAGTTTGGATTGAGCTGATCAACAAACGGACAGGGAACTACGTCATCATGTTGAAAGGTCACGGCGGCGCCGGCGGAAGTACCGCCCCACTGTTTACAATGCGACCGTACAAAGACAGATGCTGCATCCCAATTCGCCTACTTATACTACGCCCTAAAAGTATGTACTCTTTTTGTTTAAACACTTCAAAGACTTTTGAAACTGCATTGATTTGGACTTAAAAACGATGGTAACCAATGAAGTCCATTGTTAGAAGAAAAATCCAGAAATGTTTTCCTCAAAAAAAACATAATTTCTCTCCCACTGAGGAAAGAAAGACATGGATATCTGGGATGGCATTGGGCTGAGTAAATTATTAGGAAATTTTAATTTTGGGGTGAACTAATCCTTTAATAACGTTACACGTTCTGTCTCTTAGGAATGAACGTTTGACAGTAGCTTGAGTTGGGATGCAGATGTCAATTTATGTTCATTAACAAAAACAGTAACATCTGTAAACATTGCAACAGCCTCATTTATATATATTCTGTTAAATTATTGAATGAAAATCTTCCCCTCCACTATCACTTAGCACACAGAATATGCACGTTCAAATTCAAACTTAAACCAGATTACGATACACAAAGATTGTCATTTAGTAAATATCTGCGTTTCATGCACACAAATAATCTGTTTATAATCGGACTGGTGGTTCAATCGGACTGAAACGCCTTCATACTCAATAAACAAGCGATAGTTTGTCCAAAATGCAGCTGGTTAGAGTTCAAATGATCAAAATATGATCATATAAACCCAATTTTATCATCTGTTAAGTTCTGTATGGATTACAAAGTATTGCTACTGACCTATAAGGCCCTAAATGGTTCAGCTCCGGTGTATTTAACCGATCTTCTATTGCCCAACAATATCTTGGTTGCAATTATACTCACATTACTGCGCATGCGCTGAAGTTTTGCTCAGAATGCATGTGAACAAATATATGTGATTCCGATTACAACATTTATGGATCATATAAAACACAGAACTTTCAGAATCTGAAATGGCATTGGATGACCTGCAAAAATGAGTGCATGTAAACACACCTATTGATACAGTAGATGTCTATAGAAGATAGCTGCATGTTTCACTTTTGAAAGGAATGAAAACAAGGCTGTGCACTTTTGTACTTCAACGGATTGTTGTTTAACATCATGCCTATTCTTCAGCTCATAAAAAACCTTTCAGTAGACAAAAACTCCATGAAAGTGGTGAACATTACATGTGATCTAGGCGACCCGACCACCCTGACTAAAGACCAGTGCAGAAAAAGACAAATGTTCTTGTGTGCATCTTATGAATTTATACTTATGGATTTTTTTAAAGCTTTCTGAAGCTAGACAGCCACTGTTGGAATGGAAAAGCAACATGAAATGTCTAACAAACATACGTTCTAAGAACATTTTGATGATGTGAACATTAAGTTATAAAAACATCATTTCTGAATGTTCTCCGAAAGTTCTAAACATCCAGTTTTTTAAATGTTTCTTCTCGGTTATATGAACTTTAAGGGAACATTCCATTTGATCATTTTGCAGACATTATCGGAATGATACTTTCAAATGTTCTTTGAACATTCCCAAACAAGTAACATTTAAAAAAATGTTCCAACTAAAATGTTCCATGAGCAATGAGATAACTTTGATCAAATATTCTATTATTGTTACTGATAAAATATTAACTAGGGGTGTAACAATATATTAGGCCCTATCTTACACCCGGCGTAATGACGCAGTTATCATTTTCACGTCCTGCGCCGCGTTGTTTAAATAGCAAATGCATCAGCGTTCATGTGTGCGCCCATGTGCGGCTGGTCTGTAAACGAGGTGTGTGTTCTGGCGCATTGTTGGCGCGTTATTATTTTGAGGAACATAAATAGACTGAGCCATTGACCGACTGAAACCTGCTCTAAAGTCAATGTGCGCCTATAGGCGGGTCCACAACTCGTGTACACGCTCCGCTCTGGAGATGCGTTCAGTCTTTCCACTATCAAATTCCATCATGTAAATAGCGAATCTGCCATGGCGCGAGCGCAACTGTCAATCAAAGGGAATGGGAGATGAGACTCTGATTGGTTTAACGCACGTAAATCCCACAACACACCCATTACTCATTAAGAGAATAGAGACGATCCTTTGCGCCGGGAGCGTCGACCATTTTTCCCGTCGTTAAACTAGCAAAAGTGGGTTCGGACACGACCTAAGTGCGCTTGCGCCGTGCGCTTTAGACCATGAGCTTCGATCGTTAAAATAGAGCCCAGTGTGTCACAATATATCGCAACACAAAACTGCAACAATATGAATCATGGATAGTTGACTAGGCTATATGTATTGTGTATAATTCACCCAAAATAAAAATTTAATTACTGTGTGAGAAAGAAATTCTAGTTTTCAGAGTTTTAGTGTCAGTACTACATTAAACTGCTATATATAATGTTGAATATAATGTATAATAATGCACTGGGGGAATATTTGTGGGTCCTGATAATGCCAAATGTCTGATGTTACCAGTAAAAGTGGTGCATTATTTTAAATATATCTAGTCAATGACAGAGTTCAAGCATATTCATCTAAAATAATTCTGTATTTTCAGCTTCAGAATCATGAATATTGTTATTCTGGTGTCTCTATTGTCCTGTGCTTTGGGTGTCCAGCACCAAGTCCAAGCCTGTTCATTTACACACACAATGAAATACTAAATGTAACATTTTAAATCAACAGTGCATTTTTTGTTAACCTTTAAGTTAACCTGCGATTAAGTATCGTATCGTGAGTTCAGTATCCTGATATGTATCGAATCGTGACATGAGGGTCTCGTTACACCTCTAATATCAACATTAAGAGAATCTTGCCAGAAAGTAAACCAACGTTATCTGTTAGCTAGGATTGTGTCATTCCGGGTTGCAGTGACAGAGAGCGAGTAAACTGGGTTTTTTAGCATTTCATCACCCACATCTGAAGCGAATGCAACCTGAACCCATCCCAACCTCGCATTACATACACAACTGCAGCTAGAGGTTTGCAATCAATTAGCATGTCTGCATCGCGACTCGCAGAGCCAGAAAGCGTGGAGGAGGACGAATATCTGAGGGAAGATCTAATGCTCTGCTAAGCGAAGCTGAAGAAGGATCAGGCAGAAATGGGCCTAGCAATCTCCTCGCATCAGCTTCAGTGTGACGTGACAATCAGAGGATCCTAACGAGAGGATTTCACGCTTGGGCTCCTCGGCCCCGCTCATACACACTCATGCTCTGTTGACGCTCGGGGCATCGGGTGCCATCTTGGGCACAACTCACATCTATTCCATCTGACTGCTCGCCGGGCCACACACTCATGCATATGGACACGCGAAGGCCCGGCGAAACGCTAGCATCCCGACACAGGCCTGCTTAAAACACTCGGGTTAAACAAGAGAAGAGTTGTGAGGAACAAGAGGAGGAAAAGGAGTTTTATGGCCAGTGGCGAGACGTTATCAGATAAGAATGAAAGCAATCGTTCCGGTTTCCAGCGTGGCTTTGTCGTCATCGTGCGAGAACGGTGGATGGAAGACAATAAAGGACGATTTCGCTTCGGAGACACGACTGCAGATTTATCTGAAACATCTGCAATGCAACAGGGAAGAAGAGCAACAATATAAACCCAGGCTGAGCGAGAAAGATCAAATAAACATCCAGTGAGGGAAGCGTTTCAGAGTTACAGTTACAACATGATCGCTGAAAATCTATTTGACTATGTCAGTAACAGATAAGATGGCCGATTTTGACTAATGTTGATTGAGCGTTTCGTTGTAGCAATAGTTTGTCTTTTGACCAAAATTTCAGTCCGATTAAAAGCATTTTAGTTCACGATAATGTTGTCTATAATAATTGAAGTCTCGGCTGCACATGAAGAGCACGAACTCAAAGCAGGTTATGAGATTTTGAGTCGTTTGGAGTCAATAATGTGATCAGGCACAACTAATCATCAGGTGCCAAATCAATATCTGCATCCACAAAGTATTAGCGACTGTTAAGATGCTAAACAGAAGTTCACCAGTAAACTGTGTATGCAAATGAAAACTGGAATACATTTGTTGTGGAAATAGCAGATTAATCTGAACCACTTTTCTAATTAGCTCACTTAAACGCATCATATATATATACTTTTCAGAGCTAATTAGAAAAGTGGTTCAGATCACTAGCTCTTTTAAGTAAATCCTTAATCAATGATTGGTTATTTTTCCAAGTCTCCATTGCTAGCGTATTGTTATCGTCTTGCAATGTTGCTTTTTTCCGGTCTTACTTACAGCATGTAAGAAAAATTATCATCACAATGGAACTTTTTCATCTCAGCTTCGTTACTGAACAAAAAGCCACTAATTAAAGCACGTTATACTGACTAAATTAACCCTGTTCTTTTGTCCATGGTTCTCACCGAGGCTCCGGTAGAACGTCATGCTTTGAGCAAAATCAGACGTTGAAACATTTTAATGAACGTCAGGGCAGATTTTATTCTCTCTCTCGTTTTAAAGTAATTCTGACCATATTTGTCCTCCATTTTGTCCTCCACAACAAATGCTTTATAATTTATTGCTGTATTTCAGTTGGTTAATTTTTTCTCCAATAAATGTGAAACACAGCACTGACAGCGGCAGACATCCGACATCCGACATCCCTGCCTCCGAAACCTCACTTCCTGACACTTTTATTGAGGCAAAATAGCCACACAAGAACTCGGACTATTCTTGTCCTCTCTCTCTCCCTCTCTCTCTCTCTCTCTCTCTCTCTCTCTCTCTTTTTCCCTCTCTCTCTCTCTCTCTTTTTCCCTCACACTCTCTCTCTCTTTCCCCCTCTCTCTCTCTCTTTTTCCCTCTCTCTCTCGCTCTCTTTTTCCCTCACACTCTCTCTCTCTCTCTCTTTCCCCCTCTCTCTCTCTCTCTCTCTTTTTCCCTCTCTCTCTCTCTCTCTCTCTCTCCCTCTCTCTCTCTCTCTCTCTCTCTCAATTCAATTCAGAAAGCTTTAGTGGCATGACAAAAATACATTTTGCATTAAACCAACGCATTGGATGAAAAATTAGGTTGTTACATTTACAGATGTTTTTGTTAATGAACATAAATTTACATTTGCATCCAAACTAAAAATTATTTAGAACATTTAGTACAGAAAATAATAATAATTAAATTAAATAAAGACAATATTATATATATACACACTTTTTTTCTTTTCCTTTAATTTTCATGGCTAGATATAGCAAAAATAATAATGATAACATAAAACAATAAAAAAAGGAAAGAAAAACAATCATCAAAACAATAAAAGAAAAAGAAATCATGTAAAAAAACTAACCTTAGAAATTGAACATTATCTACATGTGTGTAGGTCTGATGGGGTGTGTTTCTGGGCTGTGAGTGAGTGTGTGTTTATTGGATGTTTCTCTCTCTCTCTCTCTCTCTGTGATTAGTGTTAGGACTGACAGAGAGCAGTAGTCCTGCCCCGGCCAGAACAGTAGTCTGGAAAACTGAAAGATTCTTCTTTCAGCAACCTCGAAACCAGCCAATCACAGCGCTCCGGCCCCGGGGCTGGCCTCAACCAGCCAATCAGAAGAGCTTCTGTCTGTCACCTGACAGAATGTGCCTCTGTCCATCAAGCGAGTCATATATAGCCCATTCCAGCAGCCTGAGACAAGGCTGTGAGTGTGTATGTGTGTGTGTGTGTGCGTGTGTGGAACCGGCTGAAGACTCTGTGTACCTACAGTTTGCTTTGTGACCGACTGCGTGTGCTTGTGTGTGGGTTTCGGGAGCAAATGAAGTATGAGAGGGAGAAAAATGTATGCAAGAAAGACTGATTATTCTGGAAGTTAACTCATTCTGGAGGACTGGAGATTTTGGAGGCTACTTTTTGATAAGAAAAAAATCATTTTTGGTCACATTTTTTGATAAAATCGGCGTTCTGGAAACTGTGAGCTGGGCTCTGATGACCTTACAGTGAGTGGTAAGTACTTCAAGCTTATTTCACTTCCCAACCTCTTCTTTTTTCTCAGTTCTGTCCCTTTGTTGTGGCTCAAAAGTCGTTTCGAGTGTGACGCGCCGTGCGCTTTCACTCTGGCAGAGTTCATTCAGTGCATTCCACCGTTGTTTGCTTTTCTGTTATCTGAGTTCTGAATGAGGGCTTATGCTTTTCACACGCAAAGCTCCCGCGTCCAGACGGCCGTCTGAGAGACAAACCGTGATGATCCCTATTAGTTCCACTATAACCGCTGGGAAACACACCAGAGAGGTTTGGGAATGAACAGGATTCACAGTTGGAGAGTCGCGGGACGGTGCGTGTGGACGGTGCGATGTGTCCCGAGTGAGGTGTGTGTGTGCGTGCGTGTGCGTGTGTGAGGTGGGGGTTAAAGGAAGAAATCGAGACAAAAGCGTCCGACCCCCTCCAGACAGACTAGGTCAAGCTTCATCCAGACCCGGGGTCAGGCGTTTGCTGGGAGAGAGAGAGAGAGAGAAACACGGGGCGATCGAGGGGCCCCTGAAGGGTTAGAGGTCACCAGACTCTTGCTCTCGAAATACGAAGAGTTTGATGCCTCGTTTTCTCAGTGTTGTGGTTAGTTGTGGGACGCGAGGCGAAAAAAGGGTGCAGTGAGTTCACTTTAACTGCTAAAACTAGAGGGAGGGAAACGGTCTGTAATTATGACAAGGAGTCATAATTTGTGTTTTTTCTTTGTGCGTGTGAGCGTGGGAGTGTGTGTGCGTGTGCGTGTGGGTCACAAGGGTTGGAATGTATTGAGTGACAGCAAATGCTGTCTACGTATTTTTTTTCCCCTTCACACAATGCTTTTGTCCAAAGGTCTTAATCCATAAAGACTTCTTCTGGCGCATTATTGAGTCCTTAAAACATCACAAACTAGTTAAACGAGCAAATAGAAACAGCAACTTAATTTACACGGCACAATTAAAACAACACAAGTTGACCAATGTGCTTTACAATGTCACACAGGAAAAAGAAGAGAAAAAAAGCATCACGTAGGCAACACATTTATAATGAAATTGTCGCTGATTAAAAGCTATCGAAAACAGAAAGTGTTTTACTTTAAAATCCTGTTCACACAATGCTTTTGTCCAAAGGTCTTAATCCATAAAGACTTCTTCTGGCGCATTATCACATCACTAGTCCTTTAAAACACCACAAACTAGTTAAACGAGCAAATGTCTGAAGATATTTATTCCTGGATAATCACAGAAACCAGCAGCACCGGCGTGATTTTAATCTACAGAGGATCCAGTCTGTCGCAATAAAACGTGTTTATGTCCAAGAATGTCCTGCTCAGGATACAGACAATGTTTATGGCAGACGCTTTGAATTACCCAACATGTAGAGACTTGTTCAGTTACAGGCAGAAACAAACACAAACACACACACCACTCATTCATACGCAGACTATATGACGGATCCCGTCAAAGATCATATCAGCGCTTGACGTTCTTTGAATTAAGAAGAGACCCACGCTTGGGGGGAAAAAAGGATTCAGTCTCCAGCCAGCCGATACGAAGCTCTCGCACACACACACACACACACACACTCTGTGCGTGAGATTATCAGACAGTCGGGGGGATGGGAGTGTGTGGGACAGGATATGGAAGTCTTTGATGGCAGGAAGAGTTTCCTAATCAGACCCACCGACCAACGACTCGACCAGAGCAACATGCTGTAAAAGTGTCTCAGTAATGCACACACACACACACACACACATAAACAACAACCAAAAACGCTTTTTCATTCCCGCTTCTAATACGACGGCCTAATCCATCCGCAGGAATCCTGTCCGTCCCACTGATTAACACACCAGCCTATTGTGCTTCAGTCGACCTGCAGATTACAGGACCCGGTTTAACACACATCTGTTCGACGTTCCACTTCTCCGGGCGAACGTGAGAAAAACGTGCGCTCGCAGAAACGACATGGGGTTTGAAATTAACTTTTCGCACTCACCGGCCAATTTGGCGAATTTTTTAAGTTACCGGCCATTCAGAACTTCTCCTAGCCACAAAAAAGAAAGAGAAATAAACGAGATTAACTACGTCACAGCTATATTATAACATCTGGATTTCATACATTCATTTCTTATTCAAACAAAATCCTGTCAGCCAGCGTCTCCTCGTCTCCTCCCTTCCCATTTCATCCTCGTCACCAAAAATGTGTTTCAGGTGGACAGATCAATACAGTACAACGATCATTAAAAAATGCAGGATGTTGGAAAAATAATGTCTTTTCTGTTAAACAAAAGCTTTTCAATCTTCGCTTTTGCTTCAATGCAAATGAGCAAGCGTGCCGTTATTTGTTGCGCAGTGACGCGTGTGTTCAAGTAAGCCAGATATGAGCAGATTCTGCGCAATACGCCGTATTTAATATATCATGATGAGTCACGAGTTGAGGATTTGCACGAACTTCCCCAGCAAAGCGAGTAAATATAATAAGCAACACGCCAAATTGGCTCGTGATCTGACAACGTTACCCGCCACAGTTGATTTAACTCGCATTTGGTGTGTCGGCGGGTGTTAATTTCAGACCCTGGCTGTAAATACGGCAGAGATTGCGTCGCTCTTTCAAGTGTTACGTCGTTACGTCGCGCTGGAGGTGAAATTACGAGTTCACCATCATCTACGCGCTGTTTCGGTGGCCGTATAAGTCGTGTAATCCTTCAGTAGTTTACGGTCTTCTCACAGCACGGTCCTACACAAGCGTGTGAAGTCGTAAAGAAATACCTGTTCGGCCCTGTCTGAAGTGAGGAACAGTGCTCAGGCTTCCCTTCAGAAGACAAGAATGGTTTTTGTTGTTCAGTGCGACGATCCTCTTTTACGCCAAAGTGGTCTGAGCTGAGATTAATGAAATACACACAAACTGGGATTGTCTGGAAATCTAAACACGCAGATGTTATGGCATCGAGACCGTTACGGATGCAAACGTTTCTTCTGTGGAACAACAAAAGAAGATATTCTGGAAAAATGTCTCGTATTGTAAGGGCAAAAACAGTAACGCAAAGCCATTCTTTAGAAGAAACAAAGTGGACCGACTATACCTTAAAAGGGTTATTGAGTCAAAGTGAAACATTTTATCCAGGTATTTTGTATTTTGTCAGTGCTACAGGTTTACTACAATGAGAAAAGACAAAAGAAATGGATAGAAGTGTCTCAAATCACGGGAAAAATAGTGCCAGTCTGCTTCTAAAATCAATAAAAACAGTAAAAAAAATGGCACCTAGTTTGTTGACTGTTTCTTTGTGTACATCAAGTAGATCAAATCCATTTAGAAAAGACAAGTGATGTATGAAGATATTTTGGGAAAATGTCTCGTATTGTAAGGCCAAAAACAGTAACGCAAAGCCATTCTTTAGAGGAAATAAAGTGGGCCGACTATCTCTTAAAAGGGTTATTGGGGTCGAAGTAAAACATTTTATCCAGGTATTTTGTATTTTGTCAGTGCTACAGCTTTACTACAATGAGAAAAGACAAAAGAAATGGATAGAAGTGTCTCAAATCAGTCTCAATTATGGGAAAAATAGTGCCAGTTATCGCGCTAACTGCATCTCTGCTTCTAAAAATCAATAACAACGGTAAAAAAACGGCACCTAGTTTGTTGACTGTGATTGTGTACATCAAGTAGATCAAATCCATGTATAAAAGACGAGTGATTCAGAGTAAGACTAGGGAAGGGATTGAGTTGTGGAAGAGTGCAGCATCAGCTGTAGATAAGGACAGCCGGGACTGAAGTTTCTCCATAACGCATTACCGGCACACCTCACACTCGCAGAAGAGTGTGTGTGTGTGTGTGTGTGTGTGTGTGTGTGTGTAGACGAGATGAAACAGTGGAGCCGGGAGTGAAGATGCCAGCAGGAGAAGGGGAGTGTGTGTGATAATGCTCTTAACCGGCACAAAGGGAAGAGAGTCGGAGCGGTGGCCCGTCAAGCCGCTCGCTCGCTCTAATCCACTGAGCTTTAGTCGCTCTTTGAAATGTGAATGGAGAAGCCTCCTGATTTCTTTAAGATCAACCCACAGTCGTCGTCAGCATCTTTCCTCTAAACTCCAAACGCAGAGGAAACGCTTAACTTAAGTACTTTACGAGAGCCTCATTAGCAAAGTCGCGTTTATCGAGGTGTGCGTGCAAAAGTAATGTATGCAAACGACTTGAGCCGGGTGACCAGAGGCCTTTCACTAGAACGCAAGTCTGAGCGCGCTTTCATGTTTGATCGACGTCATTTGATAACCCACTTCTAGCCGAGAGATCATTATTGACACAAACGGTGATGTGGAAACACAGTAACTCGCTCACTCTTACAAAGGGATACATCAACGTTTAGTACGCGTTATTGCCCCACGGCTTGAGCGTATCAATTTTACTCTTTTCCACAGGCGCATTAGTGAGACGAGTGTGTGTGTGTGTGGTGATAAAGAGCAATCGGACGCGAGCGATGGAGATTAGCTTCAGTTTGAAGCAAACACTGTGGCAGCGTGGCGTCTATGGAACAGATTAAACCCGGATTAAACATCCAAATCGTGTGTGTGTGTGAAGCTTTTATTTGGCTCCGCACATCTTTGGGCAAACACTAATTTAACGGCGTATCACCTCATCAAGGTTATTTTACGCTTTATTAAACTTCAAATAAGAAGTATGAATGGGAAAAAAAAAAGAGTTTTGATTGAAAAGCGTGAAAAATGTAAGCTGAAATCAATAAGATAGTGTCACTAAAGTACGAAAAGAAATCATATGTGCATTTCCTGAAAGAAACAGCAAAAGTATCGCTTTAGGTTTTATGTACAGATAGCAAGACCAATCACAATTCAGTATGCAAATAGATGCAAAAAGTGCCAAGCGTAATACAGTTCGCCAAAGCTACGAAAAAGACGACCAGTCACATTCCGTATGCAAATGATGCGATGATGCGTTACATTCTAAACATTCTATGAACGTTCTGTACGTCAACGGGAAATGTTTAAACTTTTATCTCTTTTCTTAGAAGAAATAAGGCTGAAATGATATACATAAATTCGGATGTTCTGAACTAAACGTTATATTTAGGTTAATACTGAGGTTAATGTTTATGTTAAATATTAAAGGTTCAGGAGAAAGCCGAATGTTTGAGGAATATCAGTACAGCCTTTTTCGGTGCATTCCTCATTTCAAAGGTGTCTGTTTTTTGACACTTGCAATAAATAGGTCAGTGTCTAAGTCTCTCTCTCTCTCTCTCTGTCTCTGTGTGTGTTTTCTGCAGAACGGCCGTGAGTTTGACGGACGAAGAGATGCGCCGATGGAGGAGTGAAAGTCGTTCGGCTCCGACCCCGAACAATGACGGGAGCAGACAGACGCCATCATGGAAATGTCACGGCCAACATCAGAGACCCGACAGCCTCCTCTTTCATTCCCTTAATCCACAATCCCTCCTCTCCTCCCCATACATATTCAGCAGCTCACCATTCTAATGAGGGCTCGACCAGCGGGCTATGAAAGAGAGGAGAGATACGGGCGGGGGGTTTAAAAGAGAGGAGAGACCGTCTTTGAACTCCCAAAGAAAGAGAGAGATGAGGATGAATGGATGGATGGTGATGAGAAGGATGGAAAGAGTGATCAAATGCTCTTGGTTCTTTGCACAGCAGGGTTAGTTGTGTTCGATTTAAACGTCCGGTTACGTTTCATTTTAAGGCTGAAGTGTCATCTCTGGTTTTTGATGTATTCCGGTTTAAAGGGTTATTAGTTCACTCTAATTGAAAACTCTGCCATCCTTTACTCATGATGTCACCCTGTATGACATCATCTGTTCTAAAAGAAGTTTAGCATGATGTACGTGACCAGAGGTTTGGAACGGCATGAGACTAAAAGATGAGTAACTATTCATTTAATATGCATAGATGTTTTTTTTGTGTGTTTTTTTGGAAACCAGTTACATCATTTTTGCAGTTCTGTTTGGCATGAGTACAAGAAAAACTTAATATAAAATTATTATAGAGGGGAGATATTATAGATATAAATATTCTGAGCTAGAAGAAAAATGACAATTGGTGCTTTTGCCTAAATGTAGAGCAGAAATGAGTTAGTAGGTGACCAACTTTCTCTTTTTAATTACTGGAATCTGTATGATTAGGCAGATTTTATTCTTATTTCTATTCTAATTTTATTGAAATCAATCTAACAAATGCCAGTTACATATTTTCAAATAATTTAGTGAATCGTGAACTTTATTGTGTAAATTTGGTATTCATTTAAATTAACAAACTGTGTACATTTTATTTTCTATAATTAAATTAGTTATATATATATATATATATATATATATATATATATATATATATATATATATATATATATATATATATATATATATATATATCAAGTCACCGTTTGGATTTACATAAGCAAATTAAGAGTCTATAACTAGATCATTATTGCAGTGATTAATATGTTTCTATCATGTTGCAAAATTGATGTTCCTCTTGATGGAAAATAACATCACTATTTATTTTCCACTATAAATATTTATTTCCATCAATAGGTGCATCAGTTTTTGGTCCAGATCTTAAGTATTGATAAAGCAAGAGTCCAGCACTCTGTAAAGTCTCCTCCAGCACAACCCAAACACTCTCAATGAGTTTAAGGACAATTCATGTGTGAAAGTGATTCTTCAAGCTCATTCTTCCACAGTCCGAGCCGGACGAATCTTGACATTGTCTTCCTAGATGATGAGTCTTCCTACATGGTTGTTAAAGCTACACACTCCATCAGTTAGGGTTAGAAGAACTGTTGCCAAACATATAACATGCTAGAAACATAATAATCACTGCAATAATGATCCAGTCATAGACTCTTAAGCATTGGGCTTTTTAAATCCAAACAGTGACTTATTTTTCTAAAGATGGATAAAGGGATATAGATATATATCTGTATTTTATCTGCGATCACATTGGTTATAAATACATTGGTCAACATTTGAAGTGGATCAAAACATCTCATCAAAGTTATACATGAATTTTGAACAATACCCATTCTTGTCTTAGGACAACTTTGATTCGCTGTTTTGATCCACTTCGAAAATGTTGACTACTGTATATGTACTTTTTTTAAATGTATTTTTTCGACAATCAGTATCATCTAAAACGTCTCTATCAGTGGCTCCCCAGTTCAAAGCCACAAAGAGGAGACATCTTTAGCTGCGCCGACAGCAGTCTCAGGGCATATCTGCTCAAGTGAATGCGGCAGTGGTGTGAAATTGGTCATTTCCAGCACTCCTACACTCTTGTAAAAGTAGAAGAAGGTTCCTGAGGTCTATTTTCCCCTGCTCACACACACACACATCTAGCAGCGGGAGACCGGAAGAACAGCCTGAGAAACTCTGAGAGAAGGGGAAGTTCCCATTCCCATTCCCATTCCCGTTCCCATTCCCATTCGCCGCTTTACAAACCAGATGTTTCATGGCCTGGATCTGGTTATTGGAACAGAGCGATAGCGCCAAACGTAGAATGAGGGCACTTCAGTCTGACGCTGTAAGCGTGTTAATGTGTTTGCTTTTTTAATAGGAGACAGAGAGACTTTGAGACATTCGCTCACTCACGCGTGCAAGCAGTCCATTGGTCGTGTGTTCATTGCTGGTGTCAGCAGGTGTGTGTGAAAGGTGATAACTGAGTCTGCTCTGGGGTTCAGCGAGGTTGAGGGTTTCACCTGCTCACACACACACACACACACACACACACACACACACACACACACACACACGTAGGCCACCAGCCGTTAAACCGTTCCACTTAGCTGAAACCAGGTGCAATAACCCAACGCTAGAGCTCTTGGTTTCAGTGAAGATCTATTTGAAGTCAATATCTCAGTTGTATTCATTAACACAGCTTGGGCTGCATAATTAATGAGTGAATGTTTAGCGGGAGCAAGTGACTTTTACTTTTAGTTTCCAGTGAAGGATCCAGCACATTGTAGGCAGTGGCAAAGAATTGCAAACATGGAAAGAAAGATCTTTTTACCACAATACTGTTTAAAGAGTAGATGGACAAAGCACGATATGACGGGAAATGACGTCATATGAAGCAATCGAATCATCCTGAGAATTCTGGTTCCAGCCCTTATGGTTCAAAAGTTATTAGCATAAACATGAGTGAAACTTTGGACAGTTGGTGGCGCTAGAGGGATTGAGTTAGAGACTCCAAATTTGCTACGGTGACAGTTCAGACTGTCCTCTATCAGTGTGCCAAATTTCATAACTTTCCCGCAAGCGGTTCTATGGGCTGCCATACAGAAGAAGAAGAAGAATAACGCCAACGATTTCAATAGATGCACTTTCAGTCATTTTCCTAATAAGGTTCATTAGTTAACATTAGTTAAGAACCATAGTTAGCATGAACTAAGACTGAACAAAACTTCATCAGCATCTTAGTTAAAATGTTAAAATTTACTAACACGTTATTAAAATCAAAGGTTGTATATTTTAACATTAGTTAATGGACCGTGAACTAACATGAACAAACAATGAACAGCTAGATTTGTATTAACTAACATTGACAAAGATTAATAAATACTGTAACCAAATTCAACTAATGAACCTTATTGTAAAGTGTTACCAACATTTCTTTCTTCACTAGTGCCATAACGCTGGTGACGTCTCATGCCCATCATTACAAAAACTGCTTCCAAAAGAACCTTTCCTCTCCTTTCTTTGTCAAACCTCGCATGATATTCTAATCAGGGATTTTTTAAATCCCTCAACATCCTTAGCCCTCTTGATTCATGTGCCAGAAGAGTGTGTGTGTGTGTGTGTGGGGGGGGGGGGGGCATATAGTGCGTTTAAAAGTCGTCGGGATTGGTTGCGTAGTTTGAAGCAGCAGTCAAATGGGAGCGTGTATTAATAATGCATGCCTGCCTCAAAGAGCTCAGGAAACACAGACTGGGGTTCAGATCAGGGTAAAGAGAACGAGAGAGAGAGAGAGAGAGAGAGAGAGAGAGAGAGAGAGAGAGAGAGAGAGAGAGAGAGAGAGAGAGAGAGAGAGAGAGAGAGAGAGAGAGAGAGACACATCACTCAGGTTTAGTGGGTTTTTAACCTCACAGTTGTATTAAATCTCATGCTGTGATGTGTTTTCCTTATTCTAGTATTCAGATTTTTTTGTGTGTGTGATGAAAGCAGTTTTTTGTCATGTGCTGACATATTTTTAATGACTTCCAGGATGTTTGGGGCGAGACGTTAATACTATTAAATGTTTAACTTGCTAGTCAGTTGCAGGCGTGTATTAGGGGGCGGGGCATTCTCATTCTAAAGAGCATTTGATTGGACAAAAATCTGTGCAGTGCAGGATGAGTCATCTTTTTTTTTTTTTTTTTATACTTTTAGGAGTGAACTAGCATATAGATGCCCTTCAAGCTAATAGCTAAAATATATATATATATATATATATATATATATATATATATCATGAGGTCTTTAAAGGCAACATAATTTTTTTATCCAATCCATTTCTTTTTTTTTTTTTTGATGCTGTTGAATATCTTGTTTCTTTTGTTTCTCTATTACATGTTGCCTTTAATTCCATTCCAACGCAAAACTCTTCACCAAAGCGCATCTGGTGCTTCTAAGGAGGTAAATCCACACTAAAACATTCATTGTCCTACAAGATTTTCTGGTCCCTTGGTGAACATTCAACGCTGTCGGTGAGTTTTGAGCTTCTAAAATAAACCATTGACCGTTGACTGTACCCTGAGGGTGGCCAAAAAAAAACACAACGCAAATGAAGCTTCTGGAAAGAGAAGTATGGGTGTATTAGCCCACTAATGACTGCGATAAACATTCATTGCTGTCGGTGGGTTTCCAATGGACACAACTCACTGATCAATGAATGCAAACTGCGGTGCAAGAACCTCAGTCAGAAACTTGCTCGCTTCAGGAGCAGTGGAAGAAAGCCTGGGAAGAGTCATTTGCACGGTGTTATCGGGACAGCAGAAGGGGTCGGGTAAGCACACCACACAATCAATCGACACTATTCATCAGAGATAAAAGATATGCAATTCTAGACTTTAAGCAATATTAGACAAACAACAGTGCTAGTGTATTGAATATCAGCACGGTTGAGTTTCAGCGGTGGACAAGAAGCCAGTGCTTCAGGATCGCTCCAAGCAAACACAGATGCTCCAGTTTTCCAAAAGCCTTGCCTTGGGCAAAATCCCACAAATATGCTCCCGGTTTCACTCAGACTCTGCACCACTCAACATACTCAAAGACTATAGAATAACACAAGACACTCGTATTGTTTTGATTGGGGAAAAGTGCAACGCTCAATATGGCAGAATAAAGAAAACAGTTCGTATGCGTTTGTTTCGTATTGGCTCCGAATCGCGAGAAACGCAGAAAATCAAACCCGATCCGAATTTTTTTCGGAAAAGTTTCGGAGTCAGTGTGTAAACGTCATTGACTACGTTTACATGCAGCCAATAACCCGTTCAAAACCGGGATATTAGCAATAACCCGGTCGCGCACGGCCATGTAAACACCGGCAAAAACCCGGATATGCTCATATCCCGGTTTTTAAAAACCCGGATATTACCCCTGGGGTACCCCTTTTCTAACCCGAATATTTGGTCATGTAAACGCGTATCGGCATATCCCCATCAAAAGGAACATTGATTTGTGTACTGTGCATGTTCTATTCGCAAGGAATCTTGGTCTTTTGAGTAGAGACGGCGCATACAGAAACCCGCGTGCAGTATACCGGAAGTAAACAAGAAGTAGAGGTTAACATGGCGAGACGCAGCATAGCAACACACTTTTGGAGCGAGGAGGAAAGCGCAAACAAATGCGATCGCTATCTGCCCCGAACTATTCATTATCCGCGTGCTGCTGCTGTTGTTGTTGTCTTTGGATACAGGAAGAAGAATCGGAAATGACGCATATTGCGTCTTAAGGTTGTCCGTACGTCCAGACGCTAACCGTGCGTCGCCGTTTACATCGGGATATTCCCAACTGATTACAAATTCCTTGTATACAGGAGTAACTCTCTCTGCTCACGCATGTAAACGGGTTATTCCGAATGTTTCAGAAACCCAAATAGTGACCCTAACCCGACCATAACCCGGATATTGGCTGCATGTAAACGTAGTCATTGACAAAAATTGAGTTTTCTGTTATGAATTGAGCGTTTAGAAACTAAACTTCTGAGACAGTTGTCAGATTTCATTGCGGATTTTAAATATGGAATTTAATCGGAAGCTTGGCGAACGGTTTTGGAGAATTTTATGTTTCCCCATTCAAAGAGAAAGGAGAGATGGATGTCCGAGAGGCGTTTCAAAGATGGCCGCCGAGTGAAATGACTGGTCTTAAAGGGACTCTGACATACTCTGGTCTGGAACGTTGTGAAAATGGATAAATGAAGTGATACAAACGTTAAGGGGTGGGTAACTCTGGCCATCAAGATCCACTTTCCTGCAGAGTTAAGCTTCAACCCTAATCAAACACATCTGAACAAGCTAATCAAGGCTTCAGGATTACTAGGCTGTGTCCCAAATCCCTAAACCCTTAAACAGGGCACTATTTGAGGGAACAGCCGTTTGTAGTGGTGTCCGAAACCATAGTGGACGTTATGAAGTGCACTCATTCAATCCCACAATACACTGCAATAACAAGTGCACAACCGAAGAGAATAACAACCGCTAGAGATTACCCATAATCCATCCATTTTCCAAACCGCTGGTCCAATGTGGGTACAGCGTAATATCATACAGGTATACATTCCTTTTTAACTGATTATTAAATTGTTTAATTAAGGTTTATACATGCTAGTGTCATAAATCTTTACATTTCTAAGGGAGTTGCCAGTTTGCTAAGTTTCAAATGACTATTAATCGGCAAGCACAAACTATACAAAAGCAGGTATAGTTTTCAGTGTCCGAATTCACTCTCTTGTTTTCATTCACTCCTTCAAGTGGACTATATTAATGCAGAATTGTAGGGAATAGTGAATGAGGGTATATGGGGTTATTGTGAACACAGCCCTAGACAGATCCAGGCAGGGAGTTTGATCAGGGTTGCAGAAAAAGTGGATCTCGAGAGCCAGAGTTGCCCAACTATGCCCTAAACCATGGCAATCGCATACCTAGTGCTTAAAATCATTAACAATCACATAGGAACACCCTGGCAACCACCACAAACGTCTAGCAAGCAAGCCTCACATTAGTTTATTCTGAATAAGTTCCTTTCTTCAAGAATCTTCCCAAGATCTAAGAGAATAAATATCAGGATCCGGAAATGTTGCGAGCCAGATTCAAATGTGCTTTTCCAGAATGAGCAGCACGGCTTAACGTGCGCACAAACCTGCTGTTTTTGTAAAGGACTCCTCATGCTTCCCTCGGGTTATTTTGACTCAAAACTCTTTTCTTTTTTTTAAATTGAGTGTTCATCAGCGGGATCCAAGACCCTAGGACTTTTGTCGCACTTGAACCACGAATACAATAAATTAAAAAAAGTAACAAATCTTTCACTCGCGGGTCAATTTGACCCCCTTAGGAATGAATGGAATGCGAGGAATGCTTCAGTACACATAGAAAAACGTAAAAAATGCTCAAAATTCTAACTAAAAATGCTAAAACTTTACCAAAAAAATATTTTAGAATGTCTACATGTGTATCTGAATGCTGAAGAACTGACTTTAGGACCCAGCGGAACACCTCGTTCCTCCATAGAGAGCTATAAGGCCATCTAGAAGCTAGAGTCATGAAATATCATGTTATATATATATATTATTTTAATTTTTTTATTTTGCACAAGAGGTCGGCAAAGACACCCAATGTAAGATATTTTGAGCTGAATTAAAAGGGTTATGCATGAAATTGTGAGTTATTTTGAATTTAAGTTGAAAGAATGTGAGGAATGTGCTTAAATTACTATGAATTTATTATTTATTGATCAAATCTAGTAATTTAAAGGTAAATAAAATAAAATCTCCAAAAAAAATTGCATTAAAAAATAGAAAAAATATTATCAACATGAAATAAAATAAGCTTTCTGAACAAAAAAAACAAAAAAACAAAAATTTAAAAAAGTATAATTTTAGGGGCTTCAGGTCATTTTGACCCGCGAGGGAAAGATGTGTTACAAAGTGCGAGGGAAGGATGACGGTTAAAGACACTGACTTTGTCTGCAACCAAACACAAGACCGATTCAAAACACATGCAACAACGTTCTCAGTGTATTCTGTGTCCTAAACAGCACTATTGTCCGGTTTTGGCTGACCTCTAAATACGGTCCATCGGGCTAAAATAGATCTGGCCTGAAATAGATCGCGAAAACCCACTCCTGCAAAATAAATATATAAACGTAGCCAACAACAGTTCCCACTGAGGAGCAAAGCAACACCTTTTTCACACTCATCTCTGACCTTCCCACGCGAGCGGCGAGAGAATCCATCAGCGCGCTCGCTTCTTAAAAAGCTGGTTTCCCGCTTTTTCAGCAGGAAGAGAGATTGAATCATCTGGAAACAATCCCGACGTAATTGCCCTGTTTAGTTTGCTTTACGTGCTGGGAAATTTCTAACACATTGACATTTTCCAGCCAGCCTAAACCAAGCTTTTGTTTTATTTTTTCTTCTCCTCCCCGGTCTCGCTCTTTCTCTTCTCTATTTGTCTTTTACAGTGGAAAGTGTCTGAGGTGAAGGAGGAGTACGGCTGCGGCCCATATGGAGATTTTACTATGGTGACCAGACCGAACTGTGACTGAGAGAGACCTGACTCACAGGACTATAATAGCATTAAAACCCACAGAGAGAGAGAGAGAGTCTGACCACAGTCTTGGCCTCGCATTTCTTGCACCCTAAATTGGGCTTTTGCTGCAGAAAACTCACTTAGCAATAGTTAAAGTGATCCACAAATTCACCCTTGTGACTTTCTTTTGTGGAACATATTCAGACTGTGATGGTCAGTCTTTTCCATGCAATTATAACGAATGGGCACCGAAGCTTTAAAACAGGACGAAAAAGCATTAGCTTTAGAAATATTCTGAACTTAAGTGAACTTAAATCATAAGGGAAAACGAATGACCACGTTTTAATTTGTTATTCACTGATAATCTTCCCTTCCAGTGAGTCGGTGAGAAGAAAAATCATATTCAATATATCATATTCAAATTCAAAGGAAACATTTATTAACGTTGGTACATTGTAGCATTAGTACGTCTCTACCCTCTACTTTTCAGACACTTAATTGTATATTAATTGCATTCGGAATGAAAATGTATTTGAAAAAGGACCCACTTAAGTACATCTTTTTATGCTTTAAATGTAATATTAAACAACACACTACAGTTAAAATTATAATACAAGTACTTTACATGTTAGTCAACACATCCAAATAAGATGACAAAAGTTTATTAAAACAATGATTTAAAATGTACTTTAAACACCATTACAAAGTGCACTTGTCATGAAGTACACTTAAGTGTTAATATTAAGTCTATTATATTATCGGCAAGTAATTTTATTTAATTTTTTTAATTTATTTAAAAAGACTGAAGTACAATTCAAGTGCACATTCAATAGAATTAAGAACACATGGGTAACAACTTAAATTTCAGTTTCTCAAATCTTTCATATGGCTTCAGAAGACCACTGCACACAACGACCCCCTTTATAATACTTTTATTGCACTTTTGTGTCCATTTCAAAGCTTTTATAGGCATTCATTGTAACCGTATGGAAAAACATCTCTTGTGTTTCTGGAAGAAAGTCTTATGGGTTCATAAATTATGACAATTTTAAGTTTCAGGGTCAACGATTCCGTTAAATGTGAATTTGCAGTCCAGATCACTGAATATGGATGTGAACTACAGATAATCAGCATAACCGTCAAATTTATTTAGCGTTTTATGTAAACCGAACGGTTGAAGCATGCATTTCAAGCATGAAAATCTGTTTAGTGTAATTACAAATTGGGCTTCTGTTTCCAATAACTCGAGTATGATATGGGTTAATGAGATAATCACACGGCGGGATAGGAAATGCAGATCTGTCGCATAAATCCGTGACTCACGCTAGTTACGCCGCTAGTTCTCCCTCGCTGCGCGCGCTGATGCTACATGAAGAGACAGGAGAACAGTCTGACCCACTTCTGGATGACCGGGAAGCAATCCGGCAGTCAGACGCCACAAGACAACAGTGCATCAAGCATGAAGAGAAGAGAACACCGTACACAACAAACCGTCAACTGTTCTGCTAGCTTACGAAGTGAAACAAGGCCAGTAATGTCAAAAGGTTCTCATCTGTTGTCATAGCGACTCATTGTTTAATTGATTGGTTTCACCTGCTTCTTGTTTAGCTGTTTGGTTTCTGTGTATTTATAGCCCTCGGTTTGAGTTGTTCTTGGTTCGTTCTCGTTTATTTTCGGTCGGTTGTGTTTCTCCCGCCTGCCTTTATTCTCCTGTGTGTTTCTTATTTAGTTTGAATTGTTAAATAAAGTGACTGCTGTGATTAGATCCTGCCTCGGCTACTCTTCGTTTCTGAAACCAACTGTGACAGATTTATAAATCCTTTATATTTATAACTATATTTGTATATTTACATTTTATTAATATATAGGCTAGATTATGTCGAGCACCTAAACGCACAATATTAAAAACATAATAAATAAATGACATTTCAGACCCGTTTAATCACCTTTATGTTTACAACAACTTGCTGTAGGCTATTAGTAAATATGTACATTTTGATTAAAAACGAAATACATGCAAATAAAAGCTAGAATTTTCCCTATCGATTTTGGTTGACAATGTATTATTAAAAAGACTTTATTTCCTCATGTATATATGCTAAATAAAAGCTGCAATAATGACATCATTATCCTTTCTTTAACCACATCAGCTCTTGTGCATATTTTAGATTTTTTTTGTGAGAATTAGGCATTTCTGAACATAAGAACGCCCTACATTGGAGTAAATTGATAAAAATGTCTTATTTTACAGAAAACCCTCTCAATTTTAACACAGTGGTGGAATATTGCATATATTTTATTGTATTTTTTCACAATTTTAAGATAAACAAATAAAAAGTCAGAATTTGATTTTTATTTTATTTGTATTAATTTTTAGAACGTTTCCTTTAATTCCACTAGGTGGCAGTGAACAGAAAAAAATTATCTACTTGATATCTCCTACTAAACAAAAGTTACTAAAAATTTAAGCAAACTCTTCGAGGACACATTAAACTCTCCTCTTTTTATCACTTTAGTTAAAGTTTTCTTGCATTTTTTTTAAATACAAACTGCTAATATTTCTAGAAAATCCACTGGCTGGTTTTAAACCATTCAGTGTGACGTGTCTATATGCAGAGATACCACTACACTCCCTCTCTCACACAAGTTTAACGGGTAAAGAAAGCAGCGGCGTATGTGTGTGTGTGTGTGTGTGTGTATGTGTGTGTGTGAGGGGAGAGAGAGGGAAGGTATGTGTTATGTGAGGACAGCAGAGAAGCATGTGTTGGACTGGAGCCAGCTGTCTGCATCTGTGTGTGTGAGTTCACTGAGGGCACATGAGGAGCTCTGCACTGCCCTCTGCTGACACACACACACACACACTCACCTGCTGTCTTTACTGTACAGGGGACAGTGGAGCAAGATGTGTCGCCACTGTTGCAAACTGCTCACAGTTATAGGCAGATGCCCATGCATTTAGAACGAGAGAGATGCAGGTGGTTAGCATCTTTAAAAGGTAATCGTTGCATATCAACATACATTTTTTACAATTGTAAATTCTAACATTTATAATTTATCTTGGTATAAAACAAATAAATACGTAGGCTCTCTCAAGATTACTATAGTCAGATAAAACTAAAACCATAAAAACCTTGACATTCAATTTATTTGAACTCCAATAAAAAAATGTAAAAAAAAAAAATTTATATATATATATATATTTTTTTTTTTACCATTTTATTTAAGCTTTTTGCCAGGGCAACATTTCTCATTTTCATTAAGTTAATTAAAACTGATCAAAAAAGGTATAACAAGTATATAGCATTTATTTTAAATAATACAAATTAAAACAAACTAATATAAAAATTTATTCAAAATAATTCTAAAATAAGTAATATATAATATTTATATAATGAGTTAAAAAGTGTATATATACAGTATATATATAAAATGAGAAATGAAAAAAGTGTATGCAGTACTTGCAGAGTGAGTGAAAGTGTGTGTGTGACTGTGAGAGAGAGTGTGTGTGTGTGTGTGTGTGTGTGTGTGTGTGTGTGTGTGTGTGTGTGTGTGTGTGTGTGTGTGTGTGTGTGTGCGTGTGCGTGTGCGTGTGCTTGTGCGTTTGTGTGGAGTGTGTGTCTGAGTGTTTGTTTGTTTATGTGTGCGTGAGAGTGTCTGAGTGAGTGCGTGTGTGTGTGTGTGTGTGTGTGTTTCTTATCATGCACAGGTCACACAACACAACCCTTGTGTCAGACACATCATCCCGACAGCGACCCGCTCCACAAATCCACACAAAAACACCCGATGCCTCCGCGGCTTTGACACACACCCCGCGCGCTGACTGGCCCCCTTTCCCAATAATCCCATTGGTCACGCCAGCCACACACACTGGGGATTGGACGGGGAGCTGGAGTATCCATGGAAACCAGAGGGATGGATGGGGTAGTTGACAGGTTGCTCAGATTAAGGGCAGTGCGTTTCTTTATTCGGGGTTAAGGCCCTACACAACTCTATTAGCACTGAAACTAATGCTGAACTTACCCTGCACAACACACACACACACTCTCACACACACACAGGGTCAAACTGACTATTTATTTTGCAACTGGATTTGGATTATAGACCCGCCAGAATGAAGGGGGATGTGCAGTGACTAAAGCATCACTTTACACAGCGCTTCCCTAATCCGGGCCTGACGGATATCGGAATATAGTACAGTAATTACAGTTATTATCACTGTGCATTATGTTCGTTATATTGTGGAGAGGAGGCCAAGTTTAGGTGCTCAAAACGATCTATATAATTCTTGATTCTTATATAATAATAATAATAATAATAAAGTGTAAATATACAAATATAGTTATAAATATAAAGGATTCATTAAAAAAAAAACAATGTTTCTTATGCTGTCCATACAAATACTGATTTAGATGTCAGTATATCCATATTGTAAACTGCAACTTTGTCCAAAAATACTAAATGTCACCAGTCCAGGTTATCTTGCAGCAAGTCTTTCTCTACACAAGCTTGATAATATATCGCAGAGCATTATTAGACTTCTCATTACCTTTTATGTGATGCTTTAATTCAATTGAGCCATTAAATTGAAACTTTCTTATAAATGACTTTTTTTCAGAGCAATGCATAAACTATAAAAATGTTTGTAATTTTTTTTACAGGAAAATAACCTTATTCTTCCCTGATTCTCTGGTGCCATTCGGTCCGAGAAATTTTACGGTTTGCTTTTTTCACATTTTTTACTCCATCGGAATGGTACGAAATTTGGTAACGGTTTTGGCACTTATTGTGTATGAACACACAAAAATCATGGACATCATTCGAAAAGCTTAAATGGTCCTGATGAAACTAGTCACACTTGCATTGTTCGCAGTCATTGCAATGCATTGGAAATGAATGGGCAGCGAATTTCCTCTAGTGGAAGCGTTTGGTACTGCACCCGAACAAAAACATTAAACATTATAGTAAAAACATTTTTGGAAAGAATATATTTCATGGAAAATTTATATATATACATTATACATTTTTCATAATAATAATAAACAAACTTCTATAACTTTTTTTTTTCGTTTTCCACTTCAGCAATAATCTGCCAAGTGTCGTCTTTAAAGAGAGACCAAACTTCATTCTGTGCTCCGATTTACAACAGTTTCATTTTCAGGTCTATGCTCAAAAAGTGGTTAACAGGCAATAAATGGATCATAACTCTTGCAGAAATATCATTTAGTACCATAAAATCCCCTAAAAATACAAAATATTAAATAAAAAAGCGTCATCAAATTAAAATATAGCATATTAGTTTCATTAAAATAAAATAACACCACTCGAGCAACACCAGAGGGTTAATTGGTTAACTGTGAGTTACCTTACCATATATGCTGAAAATACTGTAAATGGTTTAACATAGATTTATATGTAATTTTACTGTAAAATAATTAGATTTTTTGTAAGTACAAACTATGAATTACCGTATAATTTACAGTGCAAAAACTGTAAAAGGACATTTCCCAGAAGTCCCTACGTGACAACACGTACAGGTATGATTAGATTTGAATAGTTTTGTTTCTTCTCATTTTTGTAATCAGTAATGTGCACTACGGTGTTTACTGCATTATGTGGCTTTATATGAACATTACATCACTAAATGAAACATATGGCTATAAGTTGTAAAATATACAAACACCAATATGCCATACAATCTTGTTAGTGTATTTTTTACAGTGCATTTCAGCCAATCACAGCTGTCATTTTAGTTGGTTTTAACTGTACTTTTTTTTACATTTTTTCAGTCAAACCAACATGAACGACATGCTGACGAGTTTAAACTACATTTTTTAATGATTTTAAAGTAAATTTGTAAAAGAACTGTTTGGTTATTCTATTATTGTTGACACTCTAATACGTCACTGGTCCAAAACAGAAAAGTAATGATCTATTTCAAAGTGTTATTTTGCTGCACATTGTTCACATTCTCATAAACCGGCCGAGAAAAGGTTCAACATTCAGAATATTTCCATCTTTTTGACCTGAACTGCATGCGGATGCGGATGCGAAGCTCACCATTAGGTAAGCCATTGATTGATTTATATTTTTAGCCCAGGACTAACTGTGGCAAACGCAACAACACACACTTTTCCTCGGAAGCACTTACTGTAAAAGCCTGGGAACTTGTAAACACGACTTTGTTCCCGGAGGACCGGTGAATGCCGGCAAACCCACAACTCTCAGAAACTGCAGAAAGTTTGAGGCTGTGTGAGTTAATCAGTGATGAAACGGACAGATCAGAGTTTTGGCATCTTTTTAGAGGTGGTTTTAGACGTAATATTAATGCGTTACAAATCTTAAGGTGAACATCAAACTGACACGATTTACTTTCTTAATGCACAGTGATCTGATTATAACTCGCTATAGTAACACTAGTTAAACTCACGTTCATTCTGCATCATCAGTGAGAGCGACTCTAGAGTCCTGTCTCTCGTGTTGCTGACGCCTCCGTCCCTCCACAGTTTCCCAGAGGTTTATGGGAAGCGTTCACACTGAGGTCAGCAACAGCTGAACTGAAAATGACCTTTCCCTCTTACAGCGGACAGACAAACAGATGGAGAGAGAGATGGAGAGAGAGAGAGAGAGAGAGATGGAGAGAGAGAGAGAGAGAGATGGAGATGGAGAGAGATGGAGAGAGAGAGAGAGAGAGAGAGAGAGATGGAGAGAGAGAGAGAGAGAGAGAGAGAGAGAGAGAGAGAGAGAGAGAGAGAGAGAGAGAGAGAGAGAGAGAGAGAGAGAGAGAGAGAGAGAGAGAGAGAGAGAGATTTGTATTCTGCAGCCAGGCCAGCAGATGGCGATGTCACTATATATATATATATATATAAAAACTGGCTTCTTCTAACATACAAAACATTCAACCAAAACTTTGTCATTTGAATGAATATGTAAACTCAAATGTAAAGGACAACGTTACAAATAAATCATATCATGTTCATCATCATGTTCAAATCACAGTGATTTCAGAATTAAAATTAAAATTTACATATAGAAACAACCAAGCAAAACTTTATGAAAAATATTAATCCAAGTAGCATGACTGGACAGTAAGTAGATTGTATTAATATTCATGGAGCCAGAAACATGATCACAAAGGTCAGAGTTCAAAAATACACAATCCTGGAATTCAACACAAAAGCTGTGTCTGAAATCGCTCCCTATCCACTATATAGTGCACTATTTAGGGTGTCGGCCATTTTGTAGTGGTGTCCGAATTCTGAGTGAACGACATCATTCCCTACATTCGTTCACTACTTTTACCCACAATCCTCTCTGAATTCGAGTGTACATCCGATGTACACTTGCTGAGACACTATTTCCCACAATCCAACACGATAAGGCGATAGAGCGCGAATGAAAAATAAACAAAAATGTCACCATGGCAACGGCGCACGCGAGATAGAAAACAATCATTTATAAGACCAGACGCCTGGTTATTTATTTATATATATACCGTTATATCTATATTTGAATAAACAAATGTGCTGTGTAGTGTTTTGTTCTCTTTTATTTTCACATATAAATGTAAAAAGTAAATAAATATGATAAGCAAGTGTTTTTATTATCTTTTTTTTATCAAATAACGCAATAAACGTGAAAAATACATACATACAATTGTTACATACAATTCATACAGCCAAAAAAGGAAATATTAAAGATGGGTAGGTAATGTTTATGACGAAATTGTCCGAGCTCTCTGGCGCGTGATAATTATGTCAGCGTCCGAATTCGCTCACTCATTTTCGTTCACTCTTTGCTGATGTAGTGCACTCAACTGCCATTCACTATGTAGGGATTAGTGAATGAGTGAACGAGTGAGCGGTTTCAGACACAGCTAAAGTCACTCTTATGTTCAATAATGTTCTATAGAGCTTCCGTAGCTCCGCCCCTTTCAGCCCTACTCATGTTCTCTCTTCCGGTTTGTAAGATCTTACAGATTTATGAAATCTTCCCGGTCTACTGACATTTGCTATGACAAACATTACAATGCTCATGATAACTTTCCTTAACTCTACAGTAAGTGAATCCACTTCACCAGCTGCTTATACTCTTTGACACGCGATGCCATAGAAATAAACACAGTTCAAGCACAGATGTCTCTCTGGCGCATACGGTTCTATATAGAACTCTAGGGTTCTCGACTCAGTTTTAAAGAACACTTCATGCCAAAAAGGTTCTATATAAGAAGAAACGTCTCAAAAGATTGCATAATAC
Source organism: Rutilus rutilus (assembly GCF_951802725.1). NCBI lineage: Eukaryota > Metazoa > Chordata > Actinopteri > Cypriniformes > Leuciscidae > Rutilus > Rutilus rutilus. Next base: position 3,980,418 of record NC_140232.1, read on the forward strand.
TTTCATGTTTAACGGGTTATTTCAATTTTTTCTAGTGACAAAGTACGTTTACGAGTTAATTCATAATATTTAATTAAAATAAAAAAATTATTAAAACACAATTAATTAAAACTAAATTCCTACAATGATTCCATGATGGAAGTCTCAGAAGGTTCTATATGTGAAGTGTCTGACGGAGCCGGTTCTTCTGAGAGCTGGATCATGCTGACCTCGGGTTACACAGGCGTCGCTCACATCAAATGCTTTCGTACATTCTGTCTGATATGATGCTGGACACGCAATTATATCTCACAATCCTGGTGTGGTTCGACGACTGGAAGAACAAAAACTACCTCTGATGGAGTAACTGAAACTATCGTACTTTTGCCATATATGATTACATTTCAACAGAGAACTGTTTTTAGATCATATATACATACATACATATATAGTTCTTGAAACAATTCTGCTGCCTTTGGTTTCCGACAGAGCAACTGTGTTCAAAGACATTCATTGGATTGCATTCACCTCAGCAACTTCAGTAACTACAAGTACGGCAACCACAGACATTCATCTCTGCACATATATGTGTTAACCGAGGAACAGTGTGTTGCTCGCAGTGGCAGGACGCCCTCTGCTGGACACTTGATGTTCACACACTATCACCTGGATAGTAGACTGAGATTTAGACTCAGAAAGTCTAAAAGGACATTTGAACTCTTTTGTAATGAAACTATGAGCACAGCCAGAGGCTTTTCATTCAGAAGAATAAAAATGAACTACAATTTCTTCATTTTCAAATGAAATTGACCTTACCTATCCCATGCTCCTCTGCATCCAGAAGATCACCACAACAACCTGCATTGAAGAGAAAAATCTTAATATTACATTTAGTTATTAGACACAGACTGTGCCTCACACACACACACACACACTCACATCAAACAGACAAACAGTGTGAAATATCCTAGTGTGAAAAAGCACTGCAACATGAGCGGTCATCAGCATCCACTCCTCTATAGTGGGCTGTGATGTTAAAGGGACCGTTAGCATGGCATTGGCTCTGTATATAACTATATAACTTCTTCAGACAGCAGAGAGTCTCCACAACATGAGCGCTTCTCTATCAGACAGAACAAACAACTGAATATTACAGCTCTAATCTCCCCTAGGCGTGGGTAAGTAACGCGTCCCGTCTCTCACTCACACCGCAGTTGCTGGGTCGTGGGGGGAAACACTCAACCACCCCTTTAAAGGAACAATCACAATTTTTCTTCCACGTTTTAATTTTAACAGTAAAGCTCTGTTGCGCAGCACTTTGATTGACAAAAAAAATGTGTTTTCATATGATTAAAAGATAAATTAAATTAATGTTTTTATGCCTTAATTTGCCACAAAAAAAAAAACATTTCATAGAAATTAAAAAAAAAAAATGAATTCATCAAGTAATTAGACAAGCTTTTTGGTTATTTAAATTTAATTAAACTATTAAAAAAATGAATTCATCAAATAATTAGACAAGCTTTTTGGTTATTTAAATTGAATTAAACCATTAAAATGGAATCCAGAAAAAAAGAGGAGGGAAAAACGTATTTCACTCATAGTGAATAAATTGTTATTTATTGTTAAAATAAATACTCATAATTGTTTTGTCAAGTTAATAAATTGTTGTTAAATTGTAAAAGTTTGAATTTGAGAAAAAATTTACATAATGGCAACCTGTTACACCGAGAACAATTACGTCGCATCCACCTCTAGGCTCTAGATTATGAGTTTATGTACACTTTGTCAAATAATGACTATGAAGATATTTGACAGAGGCCCTAATTAGTAAAGATTGGTTTGAATGGCTGTAGCCCTATTGATTGACTGTTTCAGAACCAGTGACTGTATTTGACATGGAGGGTCTCCTGGGACATGTGATACAGTTACAGCTCAGAAGGAGGACTCTGGGGGTTTGGAGGACAAAGAGAAACCGACTCACAGAATTCACTTCACACAGGCTAGTTTCCCTCTCCAGCACCTTCAGCTTCATTCCCAGAAGAGAAAAGAAAAGAAAAGAAAAGAAAAGAAAAGAAAAGAAAAGAAAAGAAAAGAAAAGAAAAGAAAAGAAAAGAAAAGAAAAAGAAAAAAGAAAAGAAAAGAAAAGAAAAGAGAAAGAAAAGAGAAAGAAAAGAGAAAGAAAAGAAAAGAAAAAGGAAGAAAAGAAAAAAGAAAAAAGAAAAAAGAAAAGAAAAGAGAAAGAAAAGAAAAGAAAAGAAAAGAGAAAGAAAAGAGAAAGAAAAGAAAAGAAAAAGGAAGAAAAGAAAAAAGAAAAAAGAAAGAAAGAAAGAAAGAAAGAAAGAAAGAAAGAAAGAAAGAAAGAAAGAAAGAAAGAAAGAAAGAAAGAAAGAAAGAAAGAAAGAAAAGGTGGCATTCATCTGATGTGCTATTAGGCATATTTTGGAAATCACAGACAAATCTTGATGTAATTTGGCATAACAATATGCAAATGGTTTATTTGAAATCATTAATTATCTAGTCAGGATTGACAAGAAGCCATTGATCAGACTATAATCCAGTAAAAAAACAAAATGACATTAAAGTAATTGATCCATTCTAGCATCATTTATCAGCCTTATGTCTTTCCAAACCCATATGATTTAATACGCGGGACACAAAAGAGCTTCAGCAGAATGTCCACGCTGCTCTTTTCCATATAGCAATACATAATATACCACCATAATATATCCACATAACATCCATAATAATTTGACTTTAGGTTCGATTTTTTGACCGTTTTCAGTGGTTATGAGGAGCAATATGAGAGAGAAATTTGGTAATCATTGTTTAGGTACATTAAACCGCGTCATGTCATATTGTCAACATGGTTTCTGAAGCAGAATAGTGGGTCATATGTCTAATGCTTTTTGAAAACTTAAGGCTTTCTTCTTCATAAAACGAGTCGGACATCATCACATTTTTGTATACATTTTTATTTATTTTCATTAGTAATCTTAGCTACAGGACATCGTATTTCAAACCATGGCCTGCGAAAAAGAGAGAAATAAAATGCGTCGTTGTACCCAGCACTTCTGAAAATGCACTTCCGAATGGGTCTCTGTACCCAGCACATCTCAAACCAAACTGACGCCCATGCAGCTATTGAGTAAAGTAAGGTTAGAGAAGGCTCTGATGATGATGATATCTAACAATGCACGTACTTCAAAAAATATAACGAGTAAAGAAGGCATTACTACTAATTACCACCATAGTGAATGTTTTTCACAGTCAGTAATTCATACTGTAACATTCTTTTTTTCGTTGTTTCAAGTTTCAGTTTGTTTTAAATAACAAACCTTTTCACCCGAAGGAAAACTCGAAGTGCTATTATAAGACATCCTGTCATAGCTTTTTGGTACATAACGGCTACCGTAGATGCAACGCGCATTTGAAAAAGTGAGGCGCTGGAGAGCATTATTCGTTTGAATGCAAAATACAATTTCACCACTAGATGGGAGAAATTCCTACACAGAGTCCCTTTAAAGGGATACTCCACTTTTTTCGGAAATAAGCTCATTTTACATCTCCCCCAGAGTTAAACAGTTGAGTTTTACCGTTTTAGAATCCATTCAGCCGAACTCCGGGTCTGACGGTACCACTTTTAGCATAGCTTAGCACAGATCATTGATTCTGATGAGTCCAGTAGCATTTCTTTCAAAATGACCAAAGAGTTTCAATATTTTTCCTATTTAAAACTTGACTCTTCTGTAGTTAAACCGTGTACTAAGATCGACGGAAAATGAAAAGTTGCGATTTTCTAAGCCTATATGGCTAGGAACTACTCTCATTCCTGCGTAATAATCAAGGAACTGTGCGGCTGTACCATGGGTGCAGCAGGCGTAATGATATGACGCAGCGCCTGAAAATAGTCCCCAGCTCGGTAACTTCTTCCAACGTGACCGGGACTAAGTTTGTCTAACCTATTAGACCTATTTTCAGGCGCTGCGTCATATCATTACGCCTGCTGCACCCATGGTACAGCCGCACAGTTCCTTGATTATTACGCCGGAATGAGAGTAGTTCCTAGTCATATAGGCTTAGAAAATCGCAACTTTTCATTTTCCGTCGATCTTAGTACACGGTTTAACTACAGAAGAGTCAAGTTTTAAATAGGAAAAATATTGAAACTCTTTGGTCATTTTGAAAGAAATGCTACTGGACTCATCAGAATCAATGATCTGTGCTAAGCTATGCTAAAAGTGGTACCGTCAGACCCGGAGTTCGGCTGAATGGATTCTAAAACGGTAAAACTCAACTGTTTAACTCTGGGGGAGTTGTAAAATGAGCATATTTCCGAAAAAAGTGGAGTATCCCTTTAAAGAAACTCTTGACCTTAAATAAAATGTTACAAAATGTGTGCAGTGTCAAAGTGTAAACGTAGAACAATCAAGGTGAACTTTGAGGTAGATCTGTAATAACATCTGTAATAAGTAGCGGTGTAACGGCTCACAAAACACACGGTTCGATACGACACACTGGTTACACTCGCGGTTAGGTACATTTTCGATACAGCAAAAAGAAAGAAATTTCCTTGTTTAAAAAAAAAAAAAAAAGAATTAATGAAAGAAAAATATTTTAAAATAAGTGTGAGTTTTCCTACATCTTGAAACTTTCAGTTTTATAAATGGGGGTAATATATTTGAAGGATGAACAAATAATGTTTTGGTCAACGCATTAAAAAAAACATTTAAATATGATAATATTTGAGTTTTGAATGCTGGAAAAAGATGCATGACATAGCCTCAGTGTTCAGTAAATCCATTGTGAATGTTGCTGATCTGTGGACTTAAAGCCTATAACTAGTTCATGGCACAGTGTTTCTCCTGGCTTTCACGTCAGCGCTGTTTGATCCGTTAATAACAGAAAAAATGTCATGTTTCTCACTAGATCTCGCAGCGATGTTATTACTTCAGTGGAGAACTCAAATGCTTTCTGTACTGGATCTCAGGCGGTGTGTAGTAACAGTGTCGCTTGATCAAGATCGGCTCGCGCTGCACTCACTGACATTGATGGTCCAAACTGATAAACGGTCCATGAAGCACAAAATAATAGCGCAGTTTCGTTCCGCTTTCATTACGCTTGCCATTTGATGTATGGCAACGTTGTGCTGTTCGCGCCTATGGTTCGCGCCAGCGATGCGCGCGCATTTGAATGAAAATATTGAGCGCTATATCGATTTTTTTTTATATCGTGTACCGTCGATAATTATCTAGCTCAACCGTAAGTTTATCAAGCGACGAGAATACTTTGTGCGCAAAATAAATAAATAAATAAATAAATAAATAAATAAACAACTTTATTCAACTATTCATGTTCCTCAGTGTGGGACCCATCTGCCTCATCTTCTCAGGTCTCGCGCATGTGTCGTGACGCTCAGAGGCCCACACAGAGGAAAATGAATAGGGCCTAGTTGAATAAAGTCGTTATTTTGGGGGGGTTTTGCGCACAAAAAGTATTCTCGTCGCTTGATAAACTTATGGTTGAGCCACTGTAGTCATACTATTTTAACAATGTCTTTACTAACTTTTCTGGACCGGCAGATGAAATTACCTAGAAGCTTATGGGGGAGTGCGACAGCTCTCAGATTTCATCAAAAATATCTTAATTTGTGTTTTCCGAAGACGAACGAAAGTCTTACGGGGTTGGAACAACAGGAGGGAGAGTAATTACTGACAGAATTTTTATTTTTGGGTGAAGTAATACCCTGGTAATCCAGAGTTCTCGCGAGAAGACAAGTTGAATTTGCTCAGCGAGTTACTCTGGCGTCGAGTAATGATGCTCATTAAATATGCCCCTCGATCCGAGCTGCACCAATCACATCGGGTTATCTGATATAGGCGGGCCAGAGGCGAGATGACGACAGCGCTGTGACGTCGAAGTCATTAGTAAACATTGCAAGATGGCTATGGATGAACACCAGTTGTTTGAAATGGCTTTGGCCGCTACAATGAACGAGTTAGACTTGGCTTTTTATCTAAAAGAGGAACAGAAGACGGCGCTCGAATCATTCCTTTGCAAGAAGGGCGTTTTTGCTGTTTTGCCGACCGGATACGATAAGAGTCTAATCTACCAGTTAGCTCCGCTGGTAGCTGGGGTTTATTGTTGTGATTGGTCGTAGTGTTATCCAATTGCGTGCAGTGAGATTTTTAAATGCATGCTTGGTGCCGCCCCTCGAGCAAAATGTCCGCTTTGGCGAATATTTACATAATGACAGTCAGTTACGGCTGAAGTGAATAAACAGTTGGGAAAGAAATCGGATGCGTGTCACTATATTAGATCCGTGCATTCAGTCTTAAAGCCTAATGCAAATCCCTGCTGCCGTCTGTCATTAAAGCCCCACTGAAGTGCCTTGGATCGCGCAGCTTTGTTTGATGCGTTGATGTAATCTCCACTGAAACAGGAAGCTAAGGCGGGACATATTGAATGGCTCCTCCCCTTTTTCAAACAGCCAATAGCGTTTAGTTTATATCACAGACTGACAGCACCATGGAAGCAAATCCGAGCACTGATGATACTTTGGATTCAATACTAGAAGTGTGAATAAATTCTAGCCATTTCATTCCTAACCAACGTACAGTTGGAAAACTTCATGAAACTCGAGCGTTTGAGTAACTGAACACACTTCTCAAACCCATATCGCTCCATGATAAGCTTTTTCATAACCGTGAGGCTAACATGTTCACACTAAAAGCTAAAAAAAAAAAAAAAACTTACATTTTGATTTCAGGAGGCCTTTAATGTTCAACTAAAGACAAAATCACTCACTGCTCTTGAGTGAATAACTTTAGTAGTTTTAAGAAGAATCAGAGTAGGCCTATATTTAATTCATACAATGAAGACTATGCAGTGTTTTGAAGTTTAACTCAGTGTTAAATTACGAATTTGACAACTGATTGTTTAATGCAAAACTGTTTTCATTTGTGCAAAAGGGCTGCGCATTGTGTGCAATATATCGAAATTATCGAAATATCGCGATATGCATATCGCAACAGCTTTCAATAACTGGGGTCATGAACTAAAGACAAAGAGAAAATCACTCACTGCTCTCGGCTGAATAACTTTTGTAGCTTTAATAAGAATTATTTAGCCTAATTCATACAGTGAAAACTAAGCAGTGTTTTATTTTTACTTTTGATTATTCAGTTTGTGTTGTTAAATAACCCTAATGTAGGATAACCTGAACCCCGTGGTTTACACTGATGTTAAAATAACACTTCTTATATACTGTATTATGTTCACTGTCAGAAGTTTAGGGATGTTTTCTTGTCACAAAAATAATGTGAAACACATATGTAGGTTAAATAATTTTAAATATATTTTAAAGATAATTTAAGTTTATTTTACACACTTTGAGCATCTCGCATCTCGCATTTTTCTTCAATATCGTGCAGCCCCTAGTGAGTCCATAGGCTTGTTCCAGTCTGGATATTCTTGATAGTACATCTCAAAATTGGGAAGGTCGTGATTCAGATTCATTGTTTGTTATAAGATTGTGATATGAAATTTTGGGAAAATGCCCACCCCTACAGTGAAAGTGAATGGGGAGAGCGTCCTTTCAAAATCGTTCAATCTTTCTGAAGTCATGGCTGAATATAAAATCTTACAAATAATGAGACTTAATAGTTAAAAATTCCCCTCAGCCAAAACTCTCAAATTTCATCCGTGTCCACATATATATTTTTCATATATTTTCTCTTTTGGGCAATATTACTGCAAAGCATAATGGTACAATCCAGTCATGTCCTTTGAATGCAACTTCAATCAAAACAGATGAAAAATTGGTTTCAGGCTTCACTGTGAATCTTCTGGGATGGTGTGGTTCAGATAAGGAGGCTGATTAGATAAAGCTGCACAAATTCCTGATTGATCCTAGAATTTGCTGGATGGGGGTGCAGGTTTCCCCAAGTTCAAAAGTTCACATTTTACAAGCACTTAAAGACCAGTGACCCATGTCCAAATAAAACCTTTCCTGTTGTTGACTCCTCTCCTCCTCAAATCTCTCCTCCAGTATAACATTTCACAGAAAACACATCTACTGTAAATACTGTAAACAGTACTCTGAATAGACAATATCATTGGTAATGGTCATTTTAAATCAAAAGGGAAAAGCACACTTAAAGAATTCTTAAGTTAAGAAATTAAACTGAATTAATCAAATCAAAACAATCAACATGATACTGATACGTTTGATTTAAAAGAAGAACCGTCTCACCATTGTCTGTCGTCCGAGAATGTTTCCTAGACAACTCAATCCCGTGTATTTTGTCCTCCATATCTCTTGGATCCCTTTCCATTTATGCCAGGAATAAAATGAGCAAGTTCACAGCTTGCAGGATCAGGTCAAACTTCCATCATTCTCTGTAAGCGTGCTCGCGCGTGTGGGCGTGGTTATGGGCGTGGTTATCAGTCCTCCGCATCCAATCACCGCCGCCCGTGAGTGACGTACCAGGACCACACGCTGCTTACAGGGATGGGTTCAGAAAATTTCATTAAAAGGAAAACAAATGTTATAATTAAATTAAACAATTTTGATATATGGATGTATTATTCCAATGAAATTAATAATAAAACTTTTATTGTACAACTTTTTATTATTTGGGGAAAATGTCATATAGCCTACACAAGAAGAAATTTGCTCAGGATCCAAGCCAAATTGTATTCATTTTCTTCAGGAGACTAAGGATTACTGCACCAGTCTGGAGAACATTGTCAATAAGCAAGAAACACTTGTCATAAATTTTTATAAATATACAGGTTTTTTATTTTTATTAATTAATCAATTTGTACACTCTGGCATGTTTGTTTGTTTTTTATTTTGTTTTGTTCGTTGGATAATAAAAAAATAAAAAAATAAAAAAATAAAAAACATTCACAGGGTTTGTATACTATATTATATACTACGTTCGTTGGATAAAAAAATAAAATAATTCCAGATAAAACACACACACACACACACACACATTCACAGGGTTTCCGCGGGGCATTAAACAGTAGCCTAGCCAATTAAAAGTCTTTAAATGGATTTTGCAATAATTAAGGCCTTAAATGGCATTAAAAAGCATTAAATTGTAATCCTACAGGCATTAAAAAGTTGTATCGTTTTGAAGAAAAATGTATATTATCAATTTATTTGAATATAGCCTTCATAAGGCTAATCATTTTTTTTTTTTTTTTGCTATAGTGTTATAAACACGCGGAACCAGTTTGGTGATTGCCTCCAGCCTGAGCAAAGTTGCTGACGCGAGTCATTTTGAATAGCAGGAACAACAGGAATAAAACTAGACCAGAAAACTGGGAAAGTGCAAGGAACAATTTAGGACTTGGTTGCAGCCCGTTGGTGGTCAAAATAAAGAAGGATTTTGCAGCGTTCGTAAAAAGGTATTTAAATTGGTATTTAAATTGGGTAGCTACAATGGGAATCAACGCGGTAAAATCTTATGCAGTCTGACAGCCACAAATCGACGGTGTAGTAACTTTCTCTCATCAGCTTGACATCCGCTGTTGAAGCTCACTTTGCGTTTTTTGTGCAGATGATTTGTTGAGATGCAATGTTTTGTCACAGCACTGTCTCTTTTGACTGACGTAAGTGGTATAATTGTTAATTACTGTATGTGTACGTGGCTTAAAAAACGATATATATATATATATATATATATATTAGGGCTGTCAACATTAACGCGTTAATGCATTAGATTGTTTTTTTGTCCAGTTTAACGTGTTAAAATATGAACGCAAAATGCAGCATTCGTCAATTTTTGTCATCCTTTGGGTAGCGTTACATTATATGATCCCGCTCTTATTCATGTAAATGCTTTTAAACGCGCTGCCTGTGAATGTCCTGTCTATGTGACACACACACACACACACAGAGAAAGAGGCGTGCCAGTATTGTGTGCACAGACTGTGTGCCAGAAAACGGTCCTCTTTCGCGCTTGAACGAACAATAACACACAATTATGCCAAAATGTCTGTTTTGTGAGTATCCTCATAACATTAGAGCAGTCTTAAATTATTTAAATAAAGTCCTAAATGAACGTAAAAGAGTTGAGGCGCGTGTTAGATCCGTGTTTCTGTCAGCAGCGGCTGCTCTTAAAGGGACAGCAGCCGATAAAGCTTTCTGTCAGTAAAGTTAATCACAGAACAAAGGCACCAGAGAAAATGACTCACTGCTATTGACTAAAGAACTCTTGTAGCTTTAATAAGTTAGTCTATATTTAATCTATAATTTATGCTGTGCAGACTGTTTGATAACTTTATTCAATTTTTGTATACTTCCTACCCGTTAGACAGGAAGGGCAAAGGTAAATATTACATTTATTATAGGTTTATGTGAGGATTGTTTGTTAAGTTCACTTAAATTAAGTTGTCATATTTTTTTTTAAGCTTAATGTTAAAAAATTGATAGCTTTCAGTTACACTGTAATGTTGGATGGCTATTATTAATGTTTAAAATTAGGGGGGAGAAATAATTTTTATCCAGATATCAATAGCTGTATTAGTATCAGTGAGACTGGCCTTTATGTTGTCTTAACATTCATTTGTAGATTAACTGTGAAATTATTACATTATAATATATAAACTAATATAAACCTTAACAAATTATATATATATATATATAATATCCATGGTTAGTCATGGGTCGTGTATGGCATTAAAAAGGAAAAAAATGGCATTAAAAAGGCATTAAATTTAAATTGAAGATACCTGCAGAAACCCTGCATTCAGATGAAGAGAAAGATTAGGTTACTCCAAGAGGTCAATTCTATTGGGGCGCCTTTGTAATAATATTTAATGTTGGGGCATTCCAGTTGAAGGTTGTGTGTGAAGGTGAGAGATTTCTGGACTGACTTTTGTGATGTCTTGACTAAGATTACTCAAATTTCATTACCTGTTGACCCAGAATTTTGCTTGCTGGGGAACTTTATGAAAATTGATAAACCACTTAAAAAAATTCAAATAAGATTTTTGGAAATAGCCCTGGCAGTGGCCAGGAAGTGTATTGCTGTCACATCTAAGTCGGATTCCCCTCTATCCATAACTAAATGGTATTTAGAAATGAATAACTGTGTGCCTTTAGAAAAAATAACATATAACCTTAGAAAGGGATACAACACCTTTATTAAAATTTGGCCCTATCTAGATTATGTGTTATTTGAATGTGACTAACCTTGAAACATTGTATACCTACTTTAAAATAATGGAGCATCCTTTTGGGGAGGGGGGATAGGGGGTTGTTTGTTTGTGTTTGTTCTTGTTCTTGTAAACTGAAAATTCCGTCACAGAGAAGGCTCTTTCACCCGTAGTTTTAGTCTGCAAGAAGGCTGTTTAAGGAAGCAAAGAGTTGGCGGGGCGGAGGGATCGAGAGGGCCTTTATAGCGTAATTAAATCATACATATATGATGGTGCAGTTCCTTGTACAGCTTTATATGTTAAAATAAGAGTTTTAAAATCAATGCGTGGACCGGAAGCCGATGCAGGTTCCTGGAGATGGTCCTCACTGCAGAACATGAAATCCACCTTACATATACCTAAACCTACCCATCTCCACCCCCTGATCCCTAAACCCACCCCTAAACCTACCAATCTCCACCCCTTAGATGTGATCCAACCCCGCCCCCTGGATCTTGTGGACTGCATTGAGGTGCTACTGGGTTCCTAAGCTCCCCAGAGATATGCTGACGAGGAGTAAGTGTAAGAACACGTGCAGCTGAGTTCTGGATGTGTTGCAGGCGCTTAATAGACTTTGCAGGTAGGCCAAGATAAAGCTCATTACAATAATCAACCCTACACTGTAAAACTAAAAGGTGCCTGGAGGAACCTTCTGGGGTTCTCACTTTGCCACACCAGCGGAACCGTCTGCAGATCCTCTAGGACCCTTTAAAAAGGGGCGGTTCTCTGAGGAACCACACAGGGTTCCTGAGGAACTCTTATATAAGGCACTGTGTGGAACCACTTTGGGTGCCTCCAGGAACCAAATTTCTTTTCTTTTTTTTAATTTAATTTCATGTTGTTACTATGGTTACCATTGACTTCTATTATAATAAACAAACTGAACCAAATACAAAATAAGAATTGTTTAGATCCATTTTAATACATACACTTCCATGCACTTGGGAAAAAAGCTAGTAATAGATTAATATCAATGAATACACACAAAAAAAGTATAATACATAAGCAACATGAATAATCAACCATATACAATAGGCTATACAAGAAAAGACATCTCAACAAAATGCATGGAAACACATGTTCCATGTAATAAATCAATGTAAATTTTTAAATAAAACATGTCCATCTTCATTTAACTTTAAAGCATTTGTGTTTCAGTCCGCTTGTTAAGTCTGACGTCCCTGTTTCCAAGTCCAAAAGCTCTATCAGATGCCCAAAACACACAACAAACAGTGCTAATATACACTCATTGTGCTGTAATATTCCTGAAAAGTATGATCCTAACCTTTATCTCTATTCCGGAATCTCAGATGGTTTAGTTATTCAGCTATTTTGAATCATAAAATGTTGAAGTCTGCGGATGCCGTGAGACTGGAGACTGTAATGTACACTATGGCTTTTGAAAAGCTTAAATGTGTGACTTGAATCAACAGTGCTATTAAATGGTTGTTGAGTATTCTCACTAGAAACAAGATAGAGGAAGTAGAAGTAGAGGCTTCGACCAGGAAACAGTATTCCTTATATGTCACAACCAGCAGAAAACATTTTCCATTTTAACAGAGTTAACGTGCAGTAAAATTATCTGTTGTTCTGTGAATGTTCACTGGTGAATTCTAGTCATTTCAATAAGAATCCACATGATCAGCAATTTTGTGTGTGGTCTAAAATTTCACTATGGGACCAAGGTGGTCACTGGAAATCTCTGGATTTGACCAACAGAAAGCTGCTTGAAAGTGACTCATGTGTGAGCTGTGCTTCATCACTACACTGCTGACAATGGTCAATGGACCTTTTTGCCTGTGTAATTTCATGAAATTCACAAATGTGACCGCACCTTTACTCGCTGCAACATAAAATGCAATCAGTAATAAAATCTTCACAAGGGACATGTGAGGTACTTAAAGGGATACTTCAGGATTTAGCATTAAGCTTTGTATTAGTTGAAAACCTGTAGTATTTTCGAATTACCGTGCTTTCCGCCCTCATATCCCCCTGAGACGAGAGATTTATGTATTTTTTGTCTGGAAAAAATCCTCCGATGACACAAGAATCGTCATTTTGTGTCATCTGAGGATTTTTTGGCCAGAGGCTAAAGACTACAGCCAGAAGTAGGAGCTGTCCCGCATGTGTTCAACCCGCCCATAGGAGGGTGGGATCTCACTCACAGAATGTACACATAGTGTCAGCCGGGTTTTCTTTGGAAGCTAAGCTAACGGGTTCTTGTTCTGTGGAGAAAGCTGAGTAGTAGGGGTTACCATCCTCTTTTTCCCAGACATGTCTGGCCGTCGAGATCGTCCAAAATGTCGGGGATTCGGCTTTTGCTTTCTGCAGTCGCCATTCATTGTTTACATACACACCTTTTGTTTCAATCTAACTGAATCCATTCCGATTTTTGAATCTGAATGTAGTGTTTACATGAACGCTAAACAAGTGATCGGTTGATGTGCGTTTTAACATTGATAAGAAAATTCCCGCTCCTCCGTGAGAGATACGAGACCGGTGCGTCTCAGTAATCACACCACCGGCCTCTCATCATTCTCCCGCGGCCCTCAGCCTCGTCCTGCTCGCCACAGTAAACATGATGAATGGCGACTGTAGAACGCAAAAGCCGAATCCCGGACATTTTGGGCGATCTCGAAATCCCGGGCAGACTCGTCACGGAGACTCACTAGTAGCTTAGCCTTGTTGTTTTAAACTGCGCTCTCTTACCGGTAGGCGTGGCTTGGGAGTGGCCTCCTAGGGCAGCGAAGCAAGTGCATTCTGGGAGTTGTTGTCTTTCATCCACATAAGCCAAAAATACAATTTCTGGCTTTTCTCAGTCTAGAAAGCTCCAAATTCAAAAATAATTTCACATTTCTTTTACATAAATGACCCATTTCAAATACACATTCATCTTTCCAGAGGTGAAGTATCCCTTTAAGGAGTTAGAAAAGTGAAAAGATGCAGCAGCTTTATTTTCCGTTTGTTTTTCCTCTTTTCTGGTGGATGGTCCAGGCACTTCAGTGATTTTCAGGTCTACAGGAGGATTTTTATTCTTGTTCAAACTTGTATTTCAGCTTACCGAGGTCCCTGCAAAGAACAAAATGTACTGTTAGTAATGTTATTAAAGTGATAGTTGTGAACTTAAAATATTTTTTTCAGCCTTGTGACATTTCAAACCTGTTTGACTTTCTGTCTGTGGAACCCAAAAGCAGATCTCAGGCATAATGCAACCCCAGTCACCGCTCGCTTTCACTGCATGAAACGAGCAGAAAAAAAAATCATTCATTAAACCATTCTTATGTACACTTGTCTAGTTCAATTCAATGCCTATAGCAAGGCGACTCTGACGCGAGAACCAGTCGGGACGCTTGGTGCCCTGGTGCGTCATAGCCCGCCAATATGGCCGTGGTCAGAGACTATATATTGGCGAGACTCTCCTAGGTACTCCAGATTTTACTCCTTCAGCGACTTCTCCACTTCGCTGACCTCCGGAATACAGAAGCATCTTGCCGCCGTCGAAACGCCATTCAGCGGGACAGAGCTTCTGAGGACGCTGGCTTCTTCGCCACCTTCAGCAAGCCGTGTCGCTGTGCCATCCGGCACGCATATCTTTTTTACTGCCTTTCGTGTGTTCGCCGCTGCATTCACACTCTAAAAGAGTAGATTTTCGAAGGCGTTTTTGCAAATGCCTCGCACCACCTGCGCCTCATGTAGAGGCCCACTCGTCGGTGGAGGCCGCCACATTCTGTGCGCTTCCTGCCTGGGCCGCGACCACACCGAAGCTGCACTCGCTAAGGGCAGCTGCCCGGAATGTGACGATATGGATCTTTCCACCCTGCGAGCGTGGCTCGCCAGCTTCACCGACGACGACCCGCTCCCCGCCCCTCTGCTCGAGCCGCGCAAGAAGAAGCGCCTCTCACAGAGGGAGCCTGAGCGAGCTGAGACGAGCGAGCTCACGCCGGCCCAGTCCCCGTGTGCCTCGGTCTCTCTCCAGCGTTCTCCCTCGCCAGTCCTGTTTACACAGGCCGACCAACGCCCCTCTCTGCTATCATTCGGACGAGGAGGAAGAGGATAAGGACAGCCTTTCCCTTGCAGCTTCGGACTGTGATGACTGGGCGGGGTCCGTTTCCAGCCCTCCGCCATTTACTGTATATAGCGTTTTCACAGACCTATGGCCACCAAAGCGCTTTACATATAGCCTCACATTCAACCATTCACTCACTCATTCATACACCGACGGCGGTGTCAGCCATGCAAGGCGCCATCCAGCTCGTTGGAAGCAGCTGGGGTTAGGTGTTTTGCTCATGGCATTTGCTCTCGACACTTGGTCAGGTGGAACCAGGGATTGAACCACCAACCTTCCGGTTTGTAGATAACCTACATGAACCACTGAGCCACTGCCGCCCCTCACAAGACACAAGCCAGCGTCGACTCTGAACTTCTTCGCGTGCTAACTAAGGCCGTGGCAGACCTCGGGCTCGACTGGTCTCCACCCGAGCAACCATCACACAGCAGGCTTGACGAATGGTTCCTGCAGGGGCGCCGGCAGAACCCCCAGCATAGCCTCGAAGCCTTGCCGCGTTACATCCGCCCTCGCTGGTCGCGCTTACGCCCGCCGCGGGACAAGCAGCATCGGCGCTTCATACGATGGCTGTGCTGTGATAGTCTTCCAGGCCAAACTTCTCCGTTACCTGGATGAGTCTGGACCTGATTCGGACGCTTTTAAAGACTTACGCAGCGCCACCGACCTGGCCCTGCGAGCGACGAAATCCACAGCCCAAGCCATCGGCAGGAGCATGGCCAACCTGACGGTGCTCGAGCGGCACCTATGGTTGAACCTCACAGATACGAAGGATGCGGACAGGGCTGCTTTCTTGGACTCTCCCGTCTCTACTTCCGGTCTCTTCGGCCCGGCTGTCAGGAGCTTCTCTGAGCGTTACACAGAGGCGCAGAAAGCATCGCAGGCGATGCGCCACTTCCTCCCCAAGCGCTCCAGCTCAGCGTCGAGTCACCAGAACAGGAGGAAGCCTCCTCCTCAGCAGCCCAAGTCAGCGCCGCCGGTCACCCAGCCCCGCCCAGCGGCTGAAGTCCGTCGCCGCTCCCGCTCTGCTAGACGCGCTCCATTCCCTGAGAGGCGGGGACCCCGACCCAAGATTGTGTTGGACCCCGAACCGCGTAAGTTCACGCGTGGCGATATGGTCACTTATGAATCAGGGCGAGTCACGGCTGCATCAAAGCCCTAACTCTCTGGAAAGCGACCGACTGGTATCGGTCTGGCGTGAGATTGGGTGTGATCTCGCGGAGAAAAACAATCTCGACAGATGCCTCCATCTTAGGCTGGGGGGCCCTTTACGAGGGCAGGCCCATCTCTGGTCTATGGTCAGACCCGGAGAAGCGCCTACATATAAACTGTCTAGAGATGAAGGCCGTAGTCTTAGCTTTAAAAGCCTTTCTCCCATACTTAAAAGACCACCACGTCCTGGTCCGGATGGACAACAGGGCAGTGGTGTCATACATAAACCGCCAGGGTGGTATCAAGTCACACAACCTGCACTGCATTGGCTGAGAATCTCATTCTCTGGTCCCAGCGCAACCTGCGCTCGCTAAGGGCGACACATGTACCAGGCGTTCTGAACCAGGGTGCGGATACGTTATCCAGACGCAACGTTCTCCCAGGAGAATGGTCTCTTCACCCACAATCGGTTCAGCTGCTATGGGATGTCCTCGGCAGGGCGGAGGTCGACCTCTTCGCCTCAGAAGACAACGCTCACTGCCTAATATTTTTTACAAAGAACAGGGACGCAACACTGGGACGCTCACCTATGACTGGCCGAGCCACCCTCTGTACGCATTCCCTCCTGTCACGATGCTACCACAGGTCATCGAAAGGACCAGGGAGTGCAGGTGTGCAGTGCTGTTAGTAGCCCCCCTCTGGAGAACCCAGTGTTCTTACAGATGCTGGAAACAGCCCGATGGCCGATTCCCCTGAGGAGAGACCTCCTCACACAGGCGAAGGGAACGATTTCGCACCCCCATCCAGATTTATGGGCCCTCCATGCATGGCCCCTCAACGGGTACCCGGGCATCTCCCGGATAAAGTGCTAAAAACCATTTCAGAGGCGAGAGCGCCCTCAACGAGGCGCTTGTATGCTCAGAAATGGGCGGTGTTTGCTGGCTGGTGCGCTGCACAAAACGTAGACCCTCAGACATGTGAAGTACCAAGTGTGCTCACATTTTTGCAAGAGCTGCTGGATGCGGGGCGCACCCCCTCCACGCTCAAAGTCTATGTGGTGGCCACAACAGCGTTTCACGCTCCGATAGCCAACAAACCGCTGGGAAGAAACGAACTCATTGTGCGTTTTCTCAAGTGCACTAGAAGGTTAAACCCTCCGCGCCCCCCGTCTGTTCCAATCTGGGACCTCTCTAAGGTTCTGGAAGCCATGAAAGGTCCCCCATTCGAGCTGCTTAGGTCAATAGACCTGAAGTCGCTCTCGCTCAAAACTGCTTTTCTGCTGGCGCTTGCCTCAGTCAAGTGGGTAGGTGACCTACAAGCGCTATCCATAAGTGCTTCCTGCCTGGAATTCGGGCCAAACGACTCGTAGGTCGTCCTTAAACCGAGGCACGGTTATGTCCCTAAAGTGCTCTCCACTCCATTTAGAACACAGGTCATTTCCCTGGCGGCTCTCTCCTCGCCAGATGATGAGAGTGGTGCGCATTTATGCCCTGTAAGGGGTCTCAGAATTTATCTGGAGTGCTCTGCCCCGTTTAGGCAGTCAGAGCAGCTCTTCATATGCTTTGGCGGTCGCACTAAGGGTTTGGCTGCTACAAAGCAAAGACTGTCGCGCTGGATAGTAGATGCTATCGCACTAGCTTACAAATCCAAGGGCCTTCCTTGCCCCTTGGGCATCAGAGCTCAGAGTCCAGTGAAATACCAATTGAGGATATTTGTGCGGCGGCTGGCTGGGCATCGCCGTCCACATTTGTGAAGTTTTATAACTTGGAGGTACACGCCTTACAGGCCAAGGTTCTCTCAGTGTAAAAGTGTTAAGCACCCCCACAAAATCTTAGGGTTCATACACACCTGGCGCTGCTTTAGCTGGCCACCATGTATCCCTTATACCATGAACTAAGGTTCCTAGTTATCCAATATATAAAGCCTGTTTTCACTGGCTTATATTAGGATCATGCTTCACTGTGATTCATACATATGCTTGGTCACGGTAGAGCGAAGTTAGCACGCACAGTGTTTTGCAAGGGGTTCCCATAGCGTAAGCTAGCCTTACACAATACAAGAGACCTCTCGAAAGGGAACTACTTGGTTACTAACGTAACCTCAGTTACCTGAGATGAGGGAACGAGTATTGCGTAGCCTGCCGTGCTACTGTGCTTGGATCAGGGGATCGCTTCAGTCGTTTAAACCTGGAGTACCTAGGCGAGTCTCTCCAATATATAGCCTCTGACCACACCCATATTGGCGGGCTATGACGCGCCAGGTCGCCAAGCGTCCCAAATGGTTCTCGCGTCAGAGCCGCCTCGCCATAGGTTCGTGCAGTTGCCACTCTCGCGCTCAGTTGTGCTCGCAGTGCAGCTGCAATGCATTTTAAAAGTTTAATTTCAGTATTCTCGAGAAAAGGAGGTTTTCCCATAGCGTAAGCTAGCCTTATGCAATACTCGTTCCCTCATCTCAGGGAACTGAGGTTACGTTAGTAACCAAGTAGTTATGATTTGTGTTGTAAGTCTTCTGAAGCCATATAATAGGCTAGCTTTTTTGTCTAAAAAGAATAAACTTGAAGTTATAATTCAGAGTTCAAATGTCTTATATTCAAATGCAAATGATTAAGGAATGCATAGCATTATTGGCTCCAAACCTGTGATATTATTTTTCTGAGTAACATGAATGAGATTTGAGAGCATGAGGGAAGATTTTCAGAGAATAACTGATTAAAAAACACAAGTACACAGTCAAACAATACAATTTCACACAGAAAAGTTCATAGTAATAAAGTACTTGCATGTGGTGACTGTAATTCAATGTTGCCTCTGAAATGTTCAGATTATTTTAGAAATGTAATGGTTGTTCTGGGGAAACAAAAGAACAAAGCTAATTATATCCATTCACAACATAATATTTATTGGCCAGTAAATGGCTTTAAAATGGCATTTGAGAGAATGAGGGCACCTGTAAGTAAACAAAAACCGACCAAACTAACATTATATTAGCCTAACCACTTAATCAGGAATCAGCTAAATTATTTATATCAGCAATTTGAAGACACAGTTGTACACAATACATTGAATTGAATGGCTAAAACAATTTAAGACAATAAGTCAATGATTTCCATTTGTTCATTAGATTAGTTAGCATCGCGGCTAAAACCTTCATACCCATACCACATAGCCTACTGTGCAATAAACAAGTGGTTAACACTGTAAAAACGTAGTGTATAATAGTGAGTGTGACCTGTACGTTTCAGTGAATGATGAGATATAATATTTTGCTAAATAAAAAGATCCTGCCAGAAGAATTGCGCAATAAATGTATTTATTTTTCCGTCTGTATTGTCAGTGGGCTTTTGTGAGGTTTTACGCATGCGCCGTAAAGGTAAATTTAGCGGTTTCAGGAATTTTACACAACTTTATCATCCACACTGAAACGTCGGGAAAACGGCACATTTTTCTGCAGGAAATGCCTTCATTCTTCAATGTAACAATAGCTTGCCCAGAAACCAGTGTTTGCCAGAAAAAGCTGCAGCTCTTTTAATGTCGCTGTCTGCCTCTTGACAGCCCTGGCCAGTTTTCTCTTTGTCTTTTCATTGATTTTAGAGGGACACCCTGTTCTTGATATTGCCGTTGTTGTGTCATACTTTCTCCACTAGTTGATGACTGTCTTCATTTTCTATCTAATGTCTGGGAAATGTTTTGTAACCCTCACCTGAGCGATACCTTTCAGCAAAGAGACCCCATCGATGCTTTGTAAGCTTTTTGTGGCTATTGTAGCAGCAACCAAGATGATGTCAGAAAAATTCTTACAAGAACAGCTGCTATTTATTAGAGTTAATCAGAGTCACTTCAGGTGAAAACAAGTGTAACTGCACAAAAATGTTGATGATTAAAAAATAAAACAGCTTGATGATTAGTTTCATCCGAACAGTCAGCCCCCCTTAAAGGGTGTGCACATTTATGCTGTTGGGTTGGGTTTTATTCTTATCTCTCTTATCTGAAATGTGTCACTTTGATTTTCAGTGGCATTGCTTAAGGCCTGTGGTGAAAGTCAAGCTTTTAAAGTTGTTTTTAATATGCTTTTAAGACTAACCATGTGTAAATTCATAAGTCGACACCATTGCTGAGTATTTTCTCCTTAAAACTGCAGTGAACCAAAGACAGTCTCAAAAACACGCTTTGAAATCACCTTGTAACCAATCAGATCAACGTGTGATCGTCAACCAGTGGATCTCTGAGCTGAGTGAGTGAAGGCGGGGCTCATTTGCATATTCATAGAACCACGTATACTATTTTAAGGATTTTCTTTTTTTAAATATGTCATTTTGGTGATCAAATATGAGTTTTAAGGGTTAAAATGATCAACTACAGGGGGACTTTAAGTTGTAATTTTTACATTCAAGGTGCAAAAGTCATTTTTTTACATCACAAAAAACAGCCGTTTTAATTACAACTGCACCACACAAAATCAAACACACAACACTCACCCTGTGGCTCCACCACCTTCATGTAAAGCCAGCAGATCTTCCCCTCTGCATGGGCTCTGAGCACACAAAATATAAAATACCCTGTGGCTGCTGGGAAAGGAAGATTTGGGTGGAAAGAAATATTGAATTTCAATACAGTTTAAAAAAAACCCACATAAAACATAAAGACATTAAAAAAAATAAAGTATTTAAAAATAACTTCTGAAAGCAGTTGTTACTCGGCTTTACTTTGAAAGTATTAAAGCTGTTACGTAACGGATGTCACCAAATTACAAAAACACTATTATCCTCCATTTTAACACACAGTATTTGTAAATACTCTCCAATTTTCTTTTTAAACAGCAATATATTAATTTCACAGTTCTTTCACAATGTTTCTTCAGGTCCATACTGAATATTTTGCAGTGCCAACAATAAATGCAGTCACTCAACTGTGGCTGATAATCTCAGTTATCGAAGCTCTGAGACATGCTTTCAGATCCTCAGTTCTCATCTTGCTGGATCTGTCTGCTGCTTTTGACACACCAGATCCTCCTGTCAACCCTCGAGATGAAAGGCATCTCAGGATCAAGTCTTACCTCTCAGTCTGTCCTTCAGGGTGTCTTGGAGGGGTGAGGTCATCTCATTACCGGAGTGCCTCAGGGCTCAGTTCTGGGACCGCTTCTCTTCTCAATCTACATGTCTGTGATTCAGAAACATGGTCTTTCATATCACTGTTATGCTGACGACACACAACTCTACCTCTTATTCCAGCCTGGTGATCCGACGGGAGCTGCTCGCATCGCATCGCGGCCTGCCTGACAGACATTTCTAGCTGGATGAAAGACCACCACCTAAACCTTGTAAAGACAGAACTGCTTGTGGTCCCAGCACAGGTGTAAAGTCCAGGTTCATAAAGTAAAAGTCCTCCTCAGTATTTTGTTCCAATCACCTGGATATGCTAATTAGCACAGTTTTTCAGCCAGGAGATAGAACTAAGTAGTGAAATCAGCTGGCTGAGTTCATGGGTGGAATAAACATATGGCAGGACTTTTACTTTCTGACCCCTGGACTTTACACCTCTGGGTCGCAGCCAACTTAACACTTCATCACAACTTCTCCATTCAGCTGGGTTCATAAACCATAACTCCCTCCATGACCGACAGGAACCTTGGACAGACAGGTTAAACTTCACAGACCTGTCCTGCAGGTTTGCCTAATACAACATCAGAAAGACCAGGCCCCATATCAGAGCTACACAGCTCCTTGTCCGTGCGCTTGTTCTGTCCAGACTGGACTGTTGTAATGCTCTCCTGGCTGGTCTTCCAGCATCACTGTCAAACGTCTGCAACTGACCCAGATGCTGCAGCAGCAAGATCGTTATCAAGTCGAAGAGACACGCATCACTCTCCACTACTCATAAAATTGCACTGGCTGCCAATTGCCGCTCGTATCAAATTCAAGGCACTGATGTTTTCCTACAGAACAACCACTGGCTCTGCAGAGTCTGCACCCCTATACCTAAACTCACCACTTCAGACGCTTGTGTTCTGCAAGTGAACAGCGCATTGTGGTGCCATCATCCCAAAGAGGCACAAAATCACTTTTACGGACCTTCACCTGCCTAACTCAACCAGAGTCTTTAGCCATTTTCAAGAAACGGCTGAAGACACATCTTTTGCATCAACAATTTACAATTTATATGATATATCATTTAATTAATACGTTTTTTATTTTATTCAAGCAATTAAAAAAACAACAACTTTGGTTTAGCATCTCAAACGTGGGGGAATAACATTATATAAAAAAAAAAATGTGTGCTTCGTGAAAGACGCTTTAAGTAATGAATATTCATTGGCCAAGCCAAGCCAAGCCCCGCCCCTCAGAATGAGCCAATGGGCGCAGAGGTTTGATGTCATCTCGAGGAAGTGTTCGCTCGTGTATATATGACAGCTGTAGAGGGACTGTTGAAACCTGTTAGCCTTTGATCCGTCCAGAAACATATAGCGATGGAAGTATTAATATTCTACATCCAGAGTCACAGGGGATAACGCCTGCTGTACTGCTAGCCTTATAGTGGGCTAAACATCAGCTGGTTTTTTTGTTTTTTTTGAAAGGATCGGGATCGAGCCCGTGTGAGGTACAGTACTGTTTCTCTCATTAGCGGCTAACTCATTAAACCTGTGCTTAAATGCTTTTATTTCATAACTCTTCTGTCAAACTGAACCGTTTATAACGATAGCGGTTTGTGGCTCGTGTATGATTGTGGCCATCGCAGGTGTATGTATTGTTTTTGAGTCGGATCACGACAAAAATGCTGTCTAGACGAGCTTAGAAACAAGATTTTCCACTAAAGAACAATCAGTGTGTAAACTTTAATAGTATAATGAAGACTCAGTTTATTGGGTCATTCCGTGTCAACTCAACCAGAGCCAGAGCCAGAGTTCACCAGGTGCAGTGTTTGATCTGGTGAAAGAAAGACATAAATGAAGAAGAAGAGACAAAATATTAAATGTCATGGATGTATATTTGCTGAGTAATTCACTATTTTGTAGAAGGGGTTAAAATGACAATTTTCACATGAGATGTGGAGGGTTTTTACCCCCAAATTACAAGGGTTAAAAATGACTTAAAGGGACAGTTCACCCAAAAATGACAATTCTGTCATAATTAACTCATTAAATTCCATAGTATTTTTTTTTCTTCCTGCTATGGAAGTCAATGGGTGTTGTAAACTGTTTACATTCTTCACTCCATTTGTGTTCAGCAGAAGAAAGAAATTCATACAGGTTTGGAAAAACTTGAGTAAAAAATGACAGAATATAAATTTTTGGCTGAACTTTCCCTTTAAGAAAGATGGCAGCAGCATTACTTGATTTCATACACAGAGAATGGTTGGTCTATTAGTAAAATCTGCTGACTTTAGCAATCTTTGTTATATAACAGTGACAGTTCAAAAATGGGGGGAAAAGCACTTCTTGTGTGTTTGCATGTCTGTAACTCAGGAATTATTTAAGATCTCTTAATATACTTTTAGATTGTAACTCTTAACAAACTTTTCTTTTGTAATCTTATATTTTAAGGCTCAATGTGGTTAATTTCAAGAGATATGAATGATTGGCTCCATGATTAAATTGGTAAATTGTACACATTTTCAGTGCTCAAAAACCACATGTGGATCATTTTGCATACAGCTGATGCTTTTTTCTTTTAAAGAGGAAAATATGAAGAACTAATAATGTTGAAGATAGAAATGTAGGCCTATCTCGTTTTTAACTATCAACATAATTGCTAATTGCCAGACTACCTGTAGGAGTGGTCTGAGTTTGAAACTGTGGCGCTGTTTGCATGAATGTTGGTGCGTTCAAGTCATGTCGAAACATTGTACTTACAAGTTGGACGTAAATACGAATGTGAAGCTCAGGCTTTTCTTTAAGCCCCGATCTTTACAAGTTGGGGTGTGTCAGTGAGAAATGTGATGGAATATCACAATACTTACAGATATTTAGCAGTGATGTTGCCAGGCTTTTTTATTTACAACAAAATCAGCTAATTCCCTGCACAGAATATAGCAGCATTGTAATATAGCAATATAATATGTAACGATAAACTTTACAGTGGCTTTAATAAACTAATTAAAAAAAGAAACCCGATGCACATTCTTTTTAATTCATTATTTTTTTAGAAATAGAGTTTAAAATCATTGCTGTATTTTTGCGTAGTTAATAAGAGAAGGTACAAAAGTGACCTCGACGAAAGTGACTTGAAATGCGCCTGATGGCGTAAACACGACTTCCCACCTCGTAAATATCAATTTCCAGGAGGACTTCACTGTAAAAAAAATGATTGTTGGCTTAACTTAAAAATGTAAGTTACCTGGTTGCCGTAAAATTGAGTTTATTGAAATTAATTTTTTTTGTTATTACAATGAAGGAGATTGGTTTAATTAACAGAAACTCAAAATATTGTGTTATCTGAAACGCATTCAGTATCTAAGTTGGTTTGACAAAAGAAAAAAAGTCCTCAAAAGAGTCTGCCTTCATGCAAATAAACAGATCATACAATAAACTCGCTCTGCCGTGCTTATTAGCACCAAATTAATAGAAAACACAGTGCATGTTTGCGATGACGTAAGATGAACACAAATGCACCAGGGTTCAATAGAGTCAAGTTTTAATCGGGGACCATTGTGCTCGGACTCTGACCACAACAGCAAACGTGTCCGGTGTGAAAGCTTCCTGAATCTGCAAGTGTTCCCAGCTCAAAATAATAATACTTGCACAAAATACCACAGAGAGAGCAACTATTTGACTTTTTGACCTTAAGAACTTGCTTGGTGACAGTTTCAACATTCAGGTCATTGTATTGCAGGTGCGCGGAACATAGACCATTTCAGGACGTGGAACATTGTTGCTCTCTGTTAAGTGTTGGTTTGTTTTATTTCCTGAATGCGGCATGTGTCATGTTAGTGTGTGTAAGTCTGGGAGAATCTTGGCACTGTGAGACTGTGTCTTTCTGTGTGTATGCAGTGTATTTGTGAACTGATGCTCATATTTTGTCTTTTTGTTCCAACTTTGCCATCCAGATGGAGAATTCTGGCGAGTCTAAATGGACACTAAAGTCAGATGCGAGCTCAGAGCCTTTTCCCAAGTGTTGCTCAGCCTGTGATAGCACTGAGGAGCCTTTCCGTGGGAAAGTCTTCCGGAACAGGACTAAAACCAGGAGTATGTCTATGCCATCAGCACATTGCTCCGCTAAGTTCAGGTAATGGAAGACTGCCTGTCAGGGTAAAGACTTAAAGGGGATCTATTATGCAAAAAATACGCCATAGATAGTTTATTATAGCTTGTCAAATTTGCACTCAATTTTGGGCGTTAGCAAAAACAGAATAGTCCAGTCATTTTATGAAAAAAGGTTGAACAAATTGCAACAGAAGCAAACTCAACTGATTTTGCATCCTCAATATGTCCTGAGTAAGGAAAAAAAAAGCCCCGAAGAATCCCATTAGGGGAAAGTTTCGAAAAAGACCCAAATATAGCCTATTCATACGCCTATTCATTCTTCTTCTCACGTAAATAGGGTAAAACTTTTAACCTTTAGATATCACCATGAAAATTACTGAGTTGATTACTTGCATCAAGACAAACAAAAAATGCATTACCAGTTTTTTTTTAATTGTTTGTTAACATGGACAAACGGTGCATAATCTAATTACGTATGTGCTAATTTGCATAAATACAAGGGAAAATCAAAACAAAATAAAGTTAAAACTTGTTTTGAACAATTTCTTTGTCATCTGCAGGTTGATTTTAAGCAGGGCAAGAAAAATAAATCAGATTTTTTTGTGATTTGTTTTTAGGCCATATCGCCCAGCCCTAATTTATGGGGATTATAAAAAAAAAAGAAAAAAAAAAGGAGTGGGTGGATTTGACATCACCAATTCATTCTTCAATTCCGCTGGAAGTATATCAGGGGCCTTTAGACTCAAAGTGCCTTTAATCGTGTCTGTTAGTAAATATATTTCAGTTGAGAAGGTGCTAGTGCTGTTTTATTGGAAAAGAAACACAGTCCTGACCTGATTCAACTGCAAGTTACTTCAGGCAAAACTATTTAAAAGCCAAGGACATGGGAGAACTATATGGATGGTCTGCAGTATACAGCTTTCCGAAATACACAACCTATAGCTAGGACAGTGAAACACCTGTTTGGATGATGTATTACAGTGTCACTGTCAGTTTCCTGGTAAGAGCCTGATCTATAGCCTGATCTCAACAATTGTGTATAAATCATTTCATCCAACACACGATTGCCTTATCTTACCACATAGTTTACACAACTAGTCTTTCCACACTTGCAACACTTCTGCTTTACAAGATGTTGTACTAGTTCTGCACTGTGATATTGAATGTCATGTTGGGTAAAGGGGAAGATTGCTTTTTTTACTTTCTTTATAGAAAACTTTTTACTTTTCCCTATACTCCATATATACCACTGCAGTCTTCCAAAAGTTTAATGCACCATTTTTAAAAGTTCATAACTAGTATAGACTGGGGGAATACTGTATATATTATCATTATTTTTATTTTATTTTACAGAACAACAGATATAGACATAGTCCTCTTTCATTTTAATGCATGTTCTCACTGTGCATTGTGTTTCTAGAGCCACCAGTTTGCGATGGGACCATAGTGCTTGGGCCCGGTATCGCTGCCTGCAGCTATATTATATGCTTAAAATTAGAGGTCCATGCTATAGTCATGTTTGTCATCTTTCTGTTCTTTTAAAGGAGGACACAGTCACTTCATGGACCAAGCCCTGTCACCACATTCGGGCCCAAAGCCTGCATGCTGAAGAACCCTAAAGCTGTCATGTGAGTCGTTTTACTACGGTTGCCTTTAACTGCAGATGCCGAGGTTAAATAATTGTGAAGAGTGTTGACTATAGTAAGCATAAAAGGTTGCAGCACTGAGACTGTAGCCCAGCACAGTCATGTCTGTTATGACCACGAATGCAATGATCTCACAAATTCACACCATAACAAACACAAATGTAAATAAGAGTTTCATTGTGAAGTGTAAACCGCATCATTGATTATAATGGGGGTTTTGGCGAGAGCTGCACTGAACGGAAGTGCTTTTCGTAACGGATCATTTTCATTTCTACTAAGAGGAAGAGTTTTGATGGTTTAGTCACTGGCTTGATTTATGTCCAGTTTCACAGACAAGGCTTAAGCCTATAGAAGGTTTGCGTTGACGTCACTTTCCCGCAGGAACACACTCCCTCAGCCGGACTGAGTGGCAGAAGAGCTGCTGAGTGACTGGAGTTAATAGAGGAAACTGCGAAAACACGAGTAAAACAAACGATTATCATTTTAAACTAAAGCTCGATATAGTGTTTCTTACCAAAGATTCAGTGATCCACGGATATTGACATGCCGCCAGGAATCGTGTTTACTGACATTTATATGAGCCTGATTTCGACGCCGGGGAAATAAAGCAAATTTGCCGGTGAACGCTTTATATAAATACAATATAGATCTAAATCCTTGTGATCACTGACGTCAATGTTATATACATCATCATATCGTCCAGCCCTAAAACTTGTATAGTTATTTGTCAGTATTTATTTAAAAACATCCAATTGTGGCGAATATATGATGGTAAATATTTAATTGATGATAAAAGCTGTCAATACAATATATAACAATACAATATATAGGGTATGATTTTACCCTTAAATTCAGCATATTGACACCAAATGAAACCTGCAAATCCACCTTTCTCTGCCTGGATCCAGTTGTTTCTGTGAATCGCAGCTTCTCTGCTCTGTAGCTTTCGGCAGTCTGTAGAAATATACCTCAGATTTCCTGTCAAATCTAGTTGTACAGTCAATCTCAAAGCTCCTTCCCGTTTTAGATGTATATGTGTGTTTTTTGCGGCATTCACGCTGAAAACTAATGCTGCCGCTCAGTGTTTGTGCCACTCAGTGTGTGTAACCGCAGTCACTCCGGCCGACGGTGACGTCACACACGCACACCCTCTATTCTCAGACTAAAAAGCATGTTTGAGAGATCTTAACTGAAAGCAACTTGCATTGACATATTGCACAACAGTAATGTTTTTTCTAAGACACGTTTATAAAAGCTACTTAAATATCCTAATTTAACTAAGGCCTAATCCTGACTTAATCTATCTAAGGCTTGTGTGTGAAACCAGGTCATAGTGATGCTTAAACAGCATTAAACGATTATGCGACTAAGAACGTCTGACTGTGCACGAGTCTTTGCGTATCAAAAATCTCTTATCACAGATGAGATTACACATTAGAATTAACATTGTTTCTTACATGTTGCGGCGTTACTATCAGGACCATCTTTCTCTCAGAGTCTGTTTGCAAAGCCTGTGCCAAATTGTGGCTTGTGTACCAAATAATCCACAGTGAAATGAGCAGTTACAGAAATAATAATACTCTACTTTGACATTTACATAATTGAAAATAAACAGCCGCTCTTCTAATGCCTTAGGATCCTTAATGTCATTTTTAATTGCAGTGATTTAGACTGAGTAATTCTCCTGTCTGTCCTTATAACTGCATTTACAATGCGATGATGTAGCTGTTGTTACTCACTCGGCTGATCTCTATTATGTCATAAAAACACAAGGAAGTAAATGAGTCAGCCTGGTTTCAATAAGATCTGTTCTTGGACTTACAAGGAAGTCAGTTTTAATAGTATGTTTTGTGTGTTTTACAGCACAAGGATCAGTTGCATGGAAAAAAAAACCCCTCTTTAATCTTTAACATATTTAAATATTCTTTCATCACCCACTGAACTTCAAATGTTAAAGGGTTAGTTCACCCAAAAATGAAAATTCTGTCAGTAATTACTCACCCTCATGTTGTTCCAACCATGTAAGTCTTTCGTTCATCTTCGGAACACAAATTAAGATATTTTTGATGAAATCTGACAGAATTTTGACTCCTCCATAGGCTTCCAGTGTGACCGAAACTCACCGGCCCAGAATAGTTATTAAAACATCGTTAAAATAGTCCAAGTAACTACAGTGGCACTACATTAAGTTTATCATGCGACGAGAATACTTTTTGTGCGCAAAAACAAACAAAAATAACGACTTTATTCCACTTTTCATTTCCTTCTCTCTGGGCCTCGTAGTGTTTTTGCGCTGGGCGTCTGTGTTGCACGTCATCACGCATCACACACATGACCGGCGTCGGCCAATAGTGAGCCTACGTGGTGACGTGTAACACAGACGCGCTGCGCAAAAACACTACGCGAACCAACTAGAGGTCGAGAGAGAAGGAAATGAATAGTGGAATAAAGTCGTTATTTTTGTTTGTTTTTGCGCACAAAAAGTATTCTCGTCGCCTGATATACTTAAGATTGAGCCACTGGAGTCACTTGGACTATATTAACGATCTCTTTAATAACTTTTCTGGGCCAGCAAGTTTCGGTCACATAGAAGCCTATGGAGGAGTGAAACATGGCTCAGATTTCATCAAAAATAGCTTAATTTGTGTTCCGAAGATGAACGAAGGTCTTACGCGGTTGGAACAACATGAGGGTGAGTAATTACTGACAGAATTTTAATTTTTGGGTGAACTAACCCTTTAAATGTAACAACACTATATGTAGGGGTGTAACAATATATCGCAATACAAAAATGCAAAGTGTATTGCAAGTTTTCAGAGTTTTAGTGTCAGTACTACATTAAACTACTATATATAATGTTTAATATAATGTATAATAATGCAATGGGGGAATATTTGCGGGTCCTGATAATGATAATGCCAAATATATTATGTTACCAGTAAATGTGTCCTACATTATTTTAAATATATCTAGTCAGTGACAGAGTTCAAGCATATTCATCTAAAATAATTCAGTATTTTCAGCTTCAGAATCATGAATATGTTTATTCTGGTGTCTCTATTGTCCTGTGCTTTGGGTTTCCAGCACCAAGTCCAAGTCTATTCATTTACACACACAATGAAATACCAAATTTAGCATTTTAAATCAACAGTACATTTTTTTTTGTTTACCTTTTAGCATACTGTATGTCTTGGAGTATCGTGATATGTATCGAATCGTGATACGAGGGTATCTTTACACCCCTACTCTATTGACAAAAGTGTGTTGTTCACATCTATTCACTCAGGCATATACAAGATCCAGCCAGTCAGAGGTTGACATGGAACAAGCCACCCAAAAGTGTCCTTATTATAAAGAAAATCAGAGACGCCAGTCTGCTGCAGCCTTTCAAAGATCTCTGCGTTTTTCTGACACAGGTGAGAAGACGGAATAAAAAAGAGAAAATGCAGATGTGGCCGTGTAGAGTGTGCATCAAAGGGAAAAGATGGTTCAGTGGAAAGCAGTGCTGATGATGATCTGCAGTTAATAGAGCTTCCCTCACAATATTGCGATCTTCGTGGCCATTAAATAGATGCAGAAACTGTTTCAGCTACGCACTGGTACGGCGGTATTTAAAAAATTCATATTGTACGTGGAATATAGAATAGACTGGATGAACCGGTGTGCCAGCCAGCAATACTGTGTAATATGTACATTCCTAAAGGCCACATCTGTTTGTAAATTTTTGGCTAATTTGAATGAGCATCTTTGGTATGTCATTGATTGCATTAACAAAAATGCTTTTGTAAAGTGTTTTTATTTTATTCAAATCAGTTGAGCAAAATCAAAGCATAATGTTCATAATGCCCTTTTCTGTTTGTTCTCTGCATCAATGGCTTCTAGCAAAAAAATATGATTGTTTATGTGGAGAGAAAAGTCATTGAAGATCCAGCCATTGCTAATGAGAGCTTTGTCTCCGTCAAGAAGAACTTTTGCACTTTTAGAGAAGGTGAGGATTTATCCAAAAGTACTTTGTTATACCTTGTGTAATTTTTTTGTGTGTGCGCTTCAGTGTGTGAATACATAATAGAATATTATCAAATTGTGTGCTGTCAGTTGAATATATTTCCATGACTTTTACACAACCACGTAATGTGCTACTTTAAAACTGTTACAATTATTTTAGAGTCCCTCTGTAGTCAATCATTTTATCCTTTAAAACTCATATTTGATCACCAAAATTACATAGTAAATTTTTTTCTTTCTTAAAATATCTTGAATGTAACTCGACACCCTTGCCTCATTTAGTATGCGCGGTTCTATGAATATGCAAATGAGCCCCGCCTCCACTCACTCACTCAGCTCAGAGATCCACTGGTTGACGATCACACGTTGATCTGATTGGTTACAAGGTAGATTGTGACGTCAGAAACACCAACGATTTCAAAGCGTGTTTTTGAGACTGTCTTTGGTTCACTGCAGTTTTAAGGAGGAAATACTCAGCAATGCTGTCGACTTATGAATTTACACATGCTTTGTCTTAAAGCATATTAAAAACACCACATAGACATATAAACAACGTTAGAAACTTGATTTTCACCACAGGGGGACTTTAAACAGTTAATTCAAAGTAGTTAAACTACAGTATGATCGATCTTGAATTGACAGAAATAGGCAGCTACGTTTAGTTGACGACTGTTCTCCAATATTAAAAGGGATACTGGAGGGATCCAGGGGTGGTGTGGCGCAATGGATAAGACACATGCCTTTGGTGTGAGAGACCCGGGTTCGAATCCACTGTGAGACACCAATGTGTCCCTGAGCAAGACACTTAACCCCTAGTTGCTCCAGAGGCATGCAACCTCTGACATATATAGCAATTGTAAGTCGCTTTGGATAAAAGCGTCAGCTAAATGAATAAATGTAAATGTAATGTAATGGATACTCCACTTTTTTTGGAAACAGGCTCATTTTACAACTCCCCCACAGTTAAACAGTTGAGTTTTATCATTTTCGAATCCATTCAGCCGATCTCCGGGTCTCGCAATACCACTTTTAGCATAGCTTAGCATAGATCATTGAATCGGACAGGACCATTAGCATCTCTCTCAAAAAAAGAATAATCAAAATAATCAAGAAACCTTGCTGCCGTACCATGAGTCCAGCAGGCTTAATATGACGCAGCGCCTGAAAATAGTCCCCATACTCTGTAACTTCCAACGTGACCGGGACTAAGTTTATCTAACCTATTAGACCTATTTTCAGGCGCTGCGTCATATCATTACGCCTGCTGCACTCATGGTACGGCAGCAAAGTTTCTTGATTATTACGCAGGAATGAGAGTATAGTTCCTAGCCATGTCAGCCTAGAAAATCGCAACTTTTCATTTTCCGTCGGTCTTAGTACACGATGTAACTACAGAAGAGTCAAGTTTTAAATAGGAAAAATATCGAAACTCTTTGGTCATTTTTTTGAGAGAGATGCTAATGGTCTTGTCCGATTCAATGATCTATGCTAAGCTATGCTAAAAGTGGTACCGCCAGACCCGGAGTTCGGCTGAATGGATTCGAAAACGGTAAAACTCAACTGTTTAACTCTGGGGGAGTTGTAAAATGAGCCTATTTCCAAAAAAAGTGGAGTATCCCTTTAAGGGAAACCATTGCAGTGATTATAAAATCTGCTTGGGACTTAAAAACTGAAGTGTTCCTGAATAAAGATGTAATGTGTAAAATTTACATGTGACCTGTTGACATGTTTCATAGATTATGATGATATTTCCAATTGTGTCGACTTCATCATTTGCTTGGGAGGAGATGGGACTTTGCTGTATGCTTCCTCTCTTTTCCAGGTTTGAAAATATTTTAGTGTTTTCCTTTCCAAATGCCTTTCAAAAGCATCATTTATGCAGTTTGGAATGCAGTATATTTTGATGTGAGTGAGTGAGTGAGTGAGTGAGTGAGTGAGTGAGTGAGTGAGTGAGTGAGTGAGTGAGTGAGTGAGTGAGTGAGTGAGTGAGTGAGTGAGTGAGTGAGTGAGTGAGTGAGTGAGTGAGTGAGTCTTTTTCTGCAAACACGCACTCATTGTAAATCTAAATCTTAAACACATCAGTGAGTGGTTGAGTGAGTGAGTGTGTGTGTGAGAGAGAGAGTGTGTGTTAGTGTGTTTTTCTGCAAACACTCACTCATAAAACCTTAAACACATCACGAGTTGACATAAATGGAATTGTCACTCTTTGTTAATCATAATCTCACATTATGTTTATGTTGCCAGAGATTGCAAACTCAAATTGAACTTCTTGACTTCTGTAGTTTTGTTACTGCAAATTGCTGTCACTGTGAACACCCTTTAAAAGCCTAAATATAAATGTGTGTGTGTGTGTGTAGGAGAGTGTGCCTCCTGTCATGGCCTTCCATTTGGGTTCTCTGGGATTTCTTACACCATTTAACTTCGACACATACCAATCTCAGGTCAACCAGGTTATAGAAGGTAAGTCATTACACAGTAAGAGGACATCTGGTTTTTCGCAGTTTATATTTGTCACACTTTTCTCACGTTCCAGGTTGTCAAAACGGTCTTTCCCATCTAGGTTCTTTCAATAATCTTTATTTATAGGAATGCTATTGCTCTTGTGTTACAGTAGTGAGGTAAATTGCTTTATGAAAACTGCTTTACCTGGGACCAACAATAGACATCAGTTCAATCTAATAGATTTTAGAGTGATTGTAAAAGTTCAGCATGTAAAATCAAATGGTTACACTTTATTTCGATGGTCCACTTTAGACATTCTACTGACTAGAAGTAACTTTGCAACTACTAACAGTCTAGTAATACTCTAATGAGTGTCAGTTGACATGTAGTTGCAAAGTTACTTCTAGTTAGTAGAATGTCTAAAGTGGACTCTTGAAATAAAGTGCAACTGATCAAATTCCTTATTATGGCTTGTTTGGGTTCACGCCGCCCCTCTTTTCATGAAAACCATAGCTGTGTTTCAAAATCTAGTTCGCTGTCTACCTAGACAGCTGACAGCATTGTTTTCATGCAGTGTAGACATGTAATGGTTGTATGTGTAGAGGATTTATGCAGTGTTTTCTTGTTCTGTTTGTAGGAAATGCTGCGATTATTTTACGCAGTCGTCTGGAAGTGAAGGTAGTGAAAGAGTGCAGAGAGAAGGGACCTGTGGAGGAATCGAGTCTAATCATCACTAACGGAGACTCTGAACCCAAACACAAAACTATGCAGTATCAAGTGAGTGCCACATTTCCTGTAATGATGCAGGGAATTACACTTCTTTTCCAGTATTCTCGTTACACTAACTGTTCAGTAGCTTCTTGCATTACATATTGGATTTTTCATTTTAAATGTCCCTACTAAATTAAAATGATTGTCCTTTCAATGTTTGCATGTCCGTCATCAAGCAAACCATTTAAAAGGGTCATAACATGGATTTTTTTATTATTTTAATAGAGATTTTAATTGTTCCTTGAGGTTTACTTAAAATGTTAATAAAGCTTTGGGGGGGGGGGGTTTGCACCAAAAACAAATGTATATGAGGAAAACTATTATTTTCAACCCTCAGTCTGAAATTATCTGTTTTTATTGGCTAACGTCATTGCACAGGAAACAGTATCAACGCCCACTCACTATTGATAAAACATTATCCATATAAAACATTTGCAGACAAAGCATTATAAAATCATTTATCTGCGGTTTATGATTCACGTTCATCATAAGACTACTCTTATGTTGTGAAGATACTCGACAAAAAGACATTTTGGCATAATTGTGTGTGTTATTGTTCGTTCAAGCTTGAAAGAGAACTGTATTCTGGCATGCTGTTTTGTGCGCACGCACGATCTTTCTGTGTGTCACAGTCAGGACATTCACAGGCAGCGCGTTCATTTTGGCATACATGTGCGTTGTTCGTTCTACCGCGAAAGAGAACTTGATACTGATGCGTGTGTGTGTGTGTGTGTGTGTGTGTGTGTGTGTGTGTGTGTGTGTCAGGAGGACATTCACTGACAGCGCGTTCTTTTTTGTCTTATCACGCATGAATGGTTTAAAAGCATTTGCATAAATAAGAGCGGGATCATGTAACACTATAGCCAAAGGATGCCAAAAATGAACAGATGCTGCATTAATTGCGTTAACAGCGCTAATTTGTTTATTTAATATAAAATCGCAGCATTTTGCCTCATATAATCGCGTAGGCTTGACATCGCGATTGCGATACGATTAATCGTGCAGCACTAATCTGAGCACACATCTGTACACTGTATCAGTGTAGACAGCATCAGTTATTATAATCTGAACACACATCTGTACACTGTATCAGTGTAGACAGCATCAGTTATTATAATCTGAACACACATCTGTACACTGTATCAGTGTAGACAGCATCAGTTATTATAATCTGAACACACATCTGTACACTGTATCAGTGTAGACAGCATCAGTTATTATAATCTAAGCACACATCTGTACACTGTATCAGTGTAGACAGCATCAGTTATTATAATCTGAACACACATCTGTACACTGTATCAGTGTAGACCGCATCAATTATTATAATCTGAACACACATCTGTACACTGTATCAGTGTAGACAGCATCAGTTATTATAATCTAAGCACACATCTGTACACTGTATCAGTGTAGACAGCATCAGTTATTATAATCTCAACACACATCTGTACACTGTATCAGTGTAGACAGCATCAGTTATTATAATCTCAACACACATCTGTACACTGTATCAGTGTAGACAGCATTAGTTATTATAATCTGAACACACATCTGTACACTGTATCAGTGTAGACAGCATCAGTTATTATAATCTGAACACACATCTGTACACTGTATCAGTGTAGACAGCATCAGTTATTATAATCTCAACACACATCTGTATACTGTATCAGTGTAGACAGCATCAGTTATTATAATCTGAACACACATCTGTATACTGTATCAGTGTAGACAGCATCAGTTATTATAATCTAAGCACACATCTGTACACTGTATCAGTGTAGACAGCATCAGTTATTATAATCTGAACACACATCTGTACACTATCAGTGTAGACAGCATCAGTTATTATAATCTGAACACACATCTGTATACTGTATCAGTGTAGACAGCATCAGTTATTATAATCTGAGCACACATCTGTACACTGTATCAGTGTAGACAGCATCAGTTATTATAATCTGAACACACATCTGTACACTCAGTGTAGACAGCATCAGTTATTATAATCTGAACACACATCTGTATACTGTATCAGTGTAGACAGCATCAGTTATTATAATCTAAGCACACATCTGTACACTGTATCAGTGTAGACAGCATCAGTTATTATAATCTGAACACACATCTGTACACTATCAGTGTAGACAGCATCAGTTATTATAATCTGAACACACATCTGTATACTGTATCAGTGTAGACAGCATCAGTTATTATAATCTGAGCACACATCTGTACACTGTATCAGTGTAGACAGCATCAGTTATTATAATCTGAACACACATCTGTACACTCAGTGTAGACAGCATCAGTTATTATAATCTGAACACACATCTGTACACTCAGTGTAGACAGCATCAGTTATTATAATCTGAACACACATCTGTATACTGTATCAGTGTAGACAGCATCAGTTATTATAATCTGAACACACATCTGTACACTGTATCAGTGTAGACAGCATCAGTTATTATAATCTCAACACACATCTGTACACTGTATCAGTGTAGACAGCATCAGTTATTATAATCTGAACACACATCTGTACACTATCAGTGTAGACAGCATCAGTTATTATAATCTGAACACACATCTGTACACTGTATCAGTGTAGACAGCATCAGTTATTATAATCTGAACACACATCTGTACACTCAGTGTAGACAGCATCAGTTATTATAATCTGAACACACATCTGTACACTGTATCAGTGTAGACAGCATCAGTTATTATAATCTGAACACACATCTGTATACTGTATCAGTGTAGACAGCATCAGTTATTATAATCTGAGCACACATCTGTACACTGTATCAGTGTAGACAGCATCAGTTATTATAATCTGAACACACATCTGTACACTCAGTGTAGACAGCATCAGTTATTATAATCTGAACACACATCTGTACACTCAGTGTAGACAGCATCAGTTATTATAATCTGAACACACATCTGTATACTGTATCAGTGTAGACAGCATCAGTTATTATAATCTGAACACACATCTGTACACTGTATCAGTGTAGACAGCATCAGTTATTATAATCTCAACACACATCTGTACACTGTATCAGTGTAGACAGCATCAGTTATTATAATCTGAACACACATCTGTACACTATCAGTGTAGACAGCATCAGTTATTATAATCTGAACACACATCTGTACACTGTATCAGTGTAGACAGCATCAGTTATTATAATCTGAACACACATCTGTACACTCAGTGTAGACAGCATCAGTTATTATAATCTGAACACACATCTGTACACTGTATCAGTGTAGACAGCATCAGTTATTATAATCTCAACACACATCTGTACACTGTATCAGTGTAGACAGCATCAGTTATTATAATCTGAGCACACATCTGTACACTGTATCAGTGTAGACAGCATCAGTTATTATAATCTGAACACACATCTGTACACTCAGTGTAGACAGCATCAGTTATTATAATCTGAGCACACATCTGTACACTGTATCAGTGTAGACAGCATCAGTTATTATAATCTCAACACACATCTGTACACTGTATCAGTGTAGACAGCATCAGTTATTATAATCTGAACACACATCTGTACACTGTATCAGTGTAGACAGCATCAGTTATTATAATCTCAACACACATCTGTACACTGTATCAGTGTAGACAGCATCAGTTATTATAATCTGAACACACATCTGTATACTGTATCAGTGTAGACAGCATCAGTTATTATAATCTGAACACACATCTGTACACTCAGTGTAGACAGCATCAGTTATTATAATCTGAGCACACATCTGTACACTGTATCAGTGTAGACAGCATCAGTTATTATAATCTGAGCACACATCTGTACACTGTATCAGTGTAGACAGCATCAGTTATTATAATCTGAGCACACATCTGTACACTGTATCAGTGTAGACAGCATCAGTTATTATAATCTGAGCACACATCTGTACACTGTATCAGTGTAGACCGCATCAGTTATTATAATCTGAACACACATCTGTATACTGTATCAGTGTAGACAGCATCAGTTATTATAATCTGAACACACATCTGTACACTATCAGTGTAGACAGCATCAGTTATTATAATCTGAGCACACATCTGTACACTGTATCAGTGTAGACAGCATCAGTTATTATAATCTGAACACACATCTGTACACTGTATCAGTGTAGACAGCATCAGTTATTATAATCTGAACACACATCTGTACACTGTATCAGTGTAGACAGCATCAGTTATTATAATCTCAACACACATCTGTACACTGTATCAGTGTAGACAGCATCAGTTATTATAATCTGAACACACATCTGTACACTATCAGTGTAGACAGCATCAGTTATTATAATCTCAACACACATCTGTACACTGTATCAGTGTAGACAGCATCAGTTATTATAATCTGAGCACACATCTGTACACTGTATCAGTGTAGACAGCATCAGTCATTATAATCGAAGCACACATCTGTATACTGTATCAGTGTAGACAGCATCAGTTATTATAATCTGAACACACATCTGTACACTGTATCAGTGTAGACAGCATCAGTTATTATAATCTGAACACACATCTGTACACTATCAGTGTAGACAGCATCAGTTATTATAATCTGAACACACATCTGTACACTGTATCAGTGTAGACAGCATCAGTTATTATAATCTGAACACACATCTGTACACTCAGTGTAGACAGCATCAGTTATTATAATCTGAACACACATCTGTACACTGTATCAGTGTAGACAGCATCAGTTATTATAATCTCAACACACATCTGTACACTGTATCAGTGTAGACAGCATCAGTTATTATAATCTGAGCACACATCTGTACACTGTATCAGTGTAGACAGCATCAGTTATTATAATCTGAACACACATCTGTATACTGTATCAGTGTAGACAGCATCAGTTATTATAATCTGAACACACATCTGTACACTCAGTGTAGACAGCATCAGTTATTATAATCTGAGCACACATCTGTACACTGTATCAGTGTAGACAGCATCAGTTATTATAATCTGAGCACACATCTGTACACTGTATCAGTGTAGACAGCATCAGTTATTATAATCTGAACACACATCTGTACACTATCAGTGTAGACCGCATCAGTTATTATAATCTGAACACACATCTGTACACTGTATCAGTGTAGACAGCATCAGTTATTATAATCTGAACACACATCTGTACACTATCAGTGTAGACAGCATCAGTTATTATAATCTGAGCACACATCTGTACACTGGATCAGTGTAGACAGCATCAGTTATTATAATCTGAACACACATCTGTACACTGTATCAGTGTAGACAGCATCAGTTATTATAATCTGAACACACATCTGTACACTGTATCAGTGTAGACAGCATCAGTTATTATAATCTCAACACACATCTGTACACTGTATCAGTGTAGACAGCATCAGTTATTATAATCTGAACACACATCTGTATACTGTATCAGTGTAGACAGCTTCAGTCATTATAATCTAAGCACACATCTGTACACTGTATCAGTGTAGACAGCATCAGTTATTATAATCTGAACACACATCTGTATACTGTATCAGTGTAGACAGCATCAGTTATTATAATCTCAACACACATCTGTACACTGTATCAGTGTAGACAGCATCAGTTATTATAATCTCAACACACATCTGTACACTGTATCAGTGTAGACAGCATCAGTTATTATAATCTGAACACACATCTGTATACTGTATCAGTGTAGACAGCTTCAGTCATTATAATCTAAGCACACATCTGTACACTGTATCAGTGTAGACAGCATCAGTTATTATAATCTGAACACACATCTGTATACTGTATCAGTGTAGACAGCTTCAGTCATTATAATCTAAGCACACATCTGTACACTGTATCAGTGTAGACAGCATCAGTTATTATAATCTCAACACACATCTGTACACTGTATCAGTGTAGACAGCATCAGTTATTATAATCTCAACACACATCTGTACACTGTATCAGTGTAGACAGCATCAGTTATTATAATCTGAACACACATCTGTATACTGTATCAGTGTAGACAGCTTCAGTCATTATAATCTAAGCACACATCTGTACACTGTATCAGTGTAGACAGCATCAGTTATTATAATCTCAACACACATCTGTACACTGTATCAGTGTAGACAGCATCAGTTATTATAATCTGAACACACATCTGTATACTGTATCAGTGTAGACAGCATCAGTCATTATAATCTAAACACACATCTGTATACTGTATCAGTGTAGACAGCATCAGTTATTATAATCTGAACACACATCTGTATACTGTATCAGTGTAGACAGCTTCAGTCATTATAATCTAAGCACACATCTGTACACTGTATCAGTGTAGACAGCATCAGTTATTATAATCTGAACACACATCTGTACACTGTATCAGTGTAGACAGCATCAGTTATTATAATCTGAACACACATCTGTATACTGTATCAGTGTAGACAGCTTCAGTCATTATAATCTAAGCACACATCTGTACACTGTATCAGTGTAGACAGCATCAGTTATTATAATCTCAACACACATCTGTACACTGTATCAGTGTAGACAGCATCAGTTATTATAATCTGAACACACATCTGTATACTGTATCAGTGTAGACAGCTTCAGTCATTATAATCTAAGCACACATCTGTACACTGTATCAGTGTAGACAGCATCAGTTATTATAATCTGAACACACATCTGTACACTATCAGTGTAGACCGCATCAGTTATTATAATCTGAACACACATCTGT
The DNA here is from genome assembly GCF_951802725.1 of Rutilus rutilus. NCBI lineage: Eukaryota > Metazoa > Chordata > Actinopteri > Cypriniformes > Leuciscidae > Rutilus > Rutilus rutilus. The sequence continues at coordinate 4,021,676 of NC_140232.1, forward strand.
ACACTGTATCAGTGTAGACAGCATCAGTTATTATAATCTGAACACACATCTGTACACTATCAGTGTAGACAGCATCAGTTATTATAATCTGAGCACACATCTGTACACTGTATCAGTGTAGACAGCATCAGTTATTATAATCTGAACACACATCTGTACACTGTATCAGTGTAGACAGCATCAGTTATTATAATCTGAACACACATCTGTACACTGTATCAGTGTAGACAGCATCAGTTATTATAATCTCAACACACATCTGTACACTGTATCAGTGTAGACAGCATCAGTTATTATAATCTGAACACACATCTGTATACTGTATCAGTGTAGACAGCTTCAGTCATTATAATCTAAGCACACATCTGTACACTGTATCAGTGTAGACAGCATCAGTTATTATAATCTGAACACACATCTGTATACTGTATCAGTGTAGACAGCATCAGTTATTATAATCTCAACACACATCTGTACACTGTATCAGTGTAGACAGCATCAGTTATTATAATCTCAACACACATCTGTACACTGTATCAGTGTAGACAGCATCAGTTATTATAATCTGAACACACATCTGTATACTGTATCAGTGTAGACAGCTTCAGTCATTATAATCTAAGCACACATCTGTACACTGTATCAGTGTAGACAGCATCAGTTATTATAATCTGAACACACATCTGTATACTGTATCAGTGTAGACAGCATCAGTTATTATAATCTCAACACACATCTGTACACTGTATCAGTGTAGACAGCATCAGTTATTATAATCTCAACACACATCTGTACACTGTATCAGTGTAGACAGCATCAGTTATTATAATCTGAACACACATCTGTATACTGTATCAGTGTAGACAGCTTCAGTCATTATAATCTAAGCACACATCTGTACACTGTATCAGTGTAGACAGCATCAGTTATTATAATCTCAACACACATCTGTACACTGTATCAGTGTAAACAGCATCAGTTATTATAATCTCAACACACATCTGTACACTGTATCAGTGTAGACAGCATCAGTTATTATAATCTGAACACACATCTGTATACTGTATCAGTGTAGACAGCTTCAGTCATTATAATCTAAGCACACATCTGTACACTGTATCAGTGTAGACAGCATCAGTTATTATAATCTGAACACACATCTGTACACTATCAGTGTAGACAGCATCAGTTATTATAATCTGAGCACACATCTGTATACTGTATCAGTGTAGACAGCTTCAGTCATTATAATCTAAGCACACATCTGTACACTGTATCAGTGTAGACAGCATCAGTTATTATAATCTCAACACACATCTGTACACTGTATCAGTGTAGACAGCATCAGTTATTATAATCTCAACACACATCTGTACACTGTATCAGTGTAGACAGTGTCAGTCAGTGTAGACAGTGATAGTGCGATGATGTAAAACGATTCGTCGATGTCTTGCTCTCGAGGCAGTCATATGCAAATGTGTTTGCCCGTGTGACCTCACAAATCCTGCAATATAAAAATGAGCCGTTTTTGGAGCTTTAAATGCTTTGTTTATTATGAGGAGGGCTTTTTAAGCTATGAAACTTGCAGGATGTTTTAATGGTACAAAGACCTATTATATATCAAAAGATCAAGGCAAATTAGATTTCTCATGTTATGACCCATTTGCATGCAATACAAAACACCAACATTACACTAAAATAGTGCAATAAACATTAATTTAACAACATAAAATGTAACACAATACCCTAATGCACATCACTGATAACAAAAAACTAAGAATAAATGATATTATGCAAAAAGTATGCAAAAAGCTGTTATTGTCCTACATGTAACAACAACATGGTGTGGTCTTGTAACATTACAGACATTGAGATTGCTTTCTTTAATAATCAGCGACGCTGCCTGCACTGCAAACAAGAAATTTTGCACGCTTACATTGCACAGTAAAGTAAATAAAATAAAAGCAGTACTTTTGTAACAAATTCAATGCAGTAGTTTGCTCTGTGCAGTTCTCCTTTTCTTATGCAGAAATGATGTGTGTGACTGATAGTATCATGTACTGAAAGGTCATTTAGCATATTTACTTGTTGAATATCTCTGTCAGAAGGGCTAATATTAACAACTACCGTGTATGTCCATGTCACTAAGAAATGTCTGGTGTATATGACCCTTAATAATAAAAGGCTTTCTCAATAGTTACTTGTCTTTCAGGCAGCCAACTGACTAATTGATTTTAAAGGGGACCTATTATGGCCAAGATGTAATATAAGTCTCGGGCGTCCCCAGAATGTGTATGTGAAGTTTCAGCTTCACAGATCATTTATTATACCATGCCCTAAAAATGCTACTTTTTGTGTGAAAGCAAAAACGTGCTGTTTTGTGTGCATGTGTGTATCTTTAAATGCAAATGAGCTGCTTCTCCCGCCCCCTTTCCAGAAGAGGGCGGGGCCTTTACAGCTCATGCTTCGGATACTCCACAAAGCACGTTTACATAGAAAAGCAATGGACAAGTGAGATGGAAAAGCGTGTTCTGTGTTCATGGATACAGGATCGTGGGCGGGGTCTGTTACATCGCGGCGACACCATGTATAGAAAACGCAAACGACTCATTTTGAGTCACTGTTTATGATTTATGGACAATATAATAAAAGGAGTGGGTGGATTTTTACCATTATAGGGTGGTTGTGTACACACTGCTGACACACATTTATGTTCAAACACCATGTAAAAGTGATTTTTGCACAATGGGTCCCCTTAATCCTTAATCTGGTATCATGTTAATATAACCAACTTGAACAATGATTTTCTTTACTTCAGAATGTTTGCTTTTTGGGCAGTTATTCACTTGTGTTTTATTTGTTGCTTTCAGATATTTTCATGTGTAAAGCTGTTGTGTTATTTCCTGTAAATAATGAATCTGTCTTCCTCTGTCAGGTGCTGAATGAAGTTGTTGTAGACCGAGGTCCATCGTCCTACCTCTCTAATTTGGACTTGTTTCTGGATGGTCACCTGATCACCACCGTTCAGGGAGATGGTTAGTGTGAACCAGTGTAATCCAGTGAATTACTCATGTCGTGACAGTCTATCAGTCCTTTATACTGCAAAAAACATCAGTTTTATGTCCTTTCAGTTTGTTTCCTGTACAAATTAATTTACGTTTAAATTGCCAAATTATGCTATTTTAAAGGTCCCTAGTTTTGTTTTGGAGTCTCCTACAATAGGTTTACAAGCATCCAAGGTCAAAAAACACTCATCATTTCCATTGAAGCATCAGCTCTTTTCTCACAGTGTCTGAAACGGTCAATCAAGGATTCAGTTTCTCTAAACCCCGCCTCTCTGAGAGCTGCTCTGCTCTGATTGGTCAGATGGCCCAGTCTGTTGTGATTGGTTGACTACTTACAATGCGTATCGGAAACCAAACTCCCACTAGCATATCTGAATTTCAGCTCCTCCTCAGCACTTGATACACAGAAATACGGTTTTATAGTTGTTTTTTTTATCTGTACATTTTAGAAATTCTTTTTGCATAAAGGCTCTTCCTGACAACAAGCGAGTCACTGTTAAACTCAATTCATGTGCAAGCAGACGGAGCGCAAAAGAAAGGAAGCACAATAATTCTGACTAAAATATACAGTTTGCTAAGATATTTCTTATCCAAAAGTGGAAGCACTTTAAACCTCTTCCTCCATTTTGCACCATAAACCGCGGTACGAAGAGTTCACAGCAATATTGATAGACTTTTTTTAAAGACAGAGCCAAAGACTTCATGATCTTTACATCACCTTAAAACATATAGTTTTTCCGTTTCACTTTATGTATGCTTATCTGTTTCTGTACGTGTTCTCTATACTTGCTGTCATGTTATTTGTTACTGCATTTGTAAAGTGACCTTGAGTTTGCAGAAAAGCGCTTTATAAAGTAAACTTATTGTTAGTTTTTCACCCCTTCTGTACCAAAAACATACCGGACAAAAAATAAGCATGTTTAGCATTCACACCAATATGCTGATAACTCACAAAAATCAGCATATTGGAATAACCTGTTGTCCCAGTTTGCATGCAAACTAATAACCTGACAATGCAAGTAAACTGTGTTACATAATCACATAAACATCATAAACATAATCATTCATGTATCTGACTCAGAGTATTCCAATTGTTATGCGTGTTGTGATTTTAAATAAAGGGTTAAAAACACTCGTGTTCCAACATGTCGGCTCAAGGAAGGAGGAGGCGGGAACCAGCAAATGAAACTTTAATCACAAAATAAACCGACACAACGAAACAAAAGTAAAGCAGCAGCCCCTCACAGACGACTCACAACTTTATGTAATTGCTAGTATTTTTGTCTGGTTTCCAGTCCAAATATCTAAAAATTCTTAAATCAAGATGCATTTACTAGATAGTTAAAATTAGATAAGATATTATGTCTTTGTTTTCTGTGGGAATTAATCAAAATTGAATGAGTTTTTGCTAAAAAACAAGCAAAATGATCTGTCCATGGGGTAAGAAAAATAGTCTTAATATTCAAACAGAAACAAGATTATTTTTCTTACCCCATGGACAGATCATTTTGCTTGTTTTTTAGCAAATAGTTCCCCAGAAAATAAGACATAATATCTTATGGCATTTTACTACCTTAGTAAATGCCTCTTGATTTTTAAGAATGTTTTGGATATTTGGACTGAAAACAAGACAAAAATACTAAGAAAAGCATTTTTTGCAGTGTAGATGTTCTCTTTGTCAAGTAGGTCAATTTGATCTCATTTTACAAACCGACCACAGATTAGGATTAGTTAGGCTATCTGTTTAGCCTTTTTTTTCTGTTCCAAAAATAATAATTAAGGTAAATTAATTAATCAACTCCAAATGAGTGAAAACGATTTGTATTGTTTTAAAATGAGATGTATTATTACTCACATCATCACTATGCCTCCTTTTCATGTATTTGAAAACATGAAGCCTACTGTTTTAAACATTATTATTTTTAAGCAGTAAATTTTCCTTTTACTGCTTACAGGTATAGTGGAGGATTTTCCTGAATTTTAGAAAAGAACCGTCCTCTCCACTTTTTGAAAAAATGCACATGCGCAACACTCTACCTGCTCCCGAGAGGGAACGCCTATTAAACGTGTGCACGAGAGAGCATGCACGAGCCTAGTTCTCCTCGTGCACGCTCTGTCGGCATGGCTCATAGAAGCCTACTTTCCAAAAGAAGATTTGCACTTTTTCCACTATGTCAGACTCACCACCGGACAAATTGAGATGTTTATCGTGTCTGCGCGGTGCGTGACTTGTGCCAGGGCTAGCATCGCTAATCATAGCTTGCATTAACTTTTACTAGCAGTGATTTTAAATGGATTTCTCCCAATAGCATGCCAAACTTTACCTGTCGAGTAGAAACTTCACGACTGAGGCATCAGTGGGAAGCCCAACCTGTGCTTTTAGCGCACGCCAGCGTGTGAAATATTCTCCCAAAAACACTCTGGTCTTGTTTCTTTCTTCAGAGGCCTTTCTCTTCTTGTCATACAATTCGTAGACACTTTTTCTCTTGCGACCCTCAGACATTTCGAAAAAACCCGGTGAGAACGGCGAGCTTCAATGAATGGCTGAAACCGTAGCGCAACACACATATACACCTGAAAGTGCGCATGCGCAGAAAGCGAAAACTACCTAGGGACGAGCACGTACGACGTCCTTATGTAAACATATCACCAGAATGATTGACAACTAGGAGGACCAATAGTCTTGATGATCCACCCGGAAAAAGAAAATCCTCCGCAATACTTTAAGGTAAAAGTAAAAAAAAAAGAAAAAATGATCTTTTTTTTTTTTCTTACTTTAATTCATGCAGATGTGGAAAATATGGCATGCTTTAGTTTAGATGGAGGATTTCTGTCCTCTGGTGGAAAACAAAGGGCCCTATTGTACACCGGTGCAATGTGTTTATGCTAGTTCCAGCCTGAAGCAGTTTTCATTTTTTACATTGTTTAAATAGCAAATGCATTTGCACCTATTTGTGTGCCCGTGGGCGGCTGGTCTGAACACCAGGTGTGTGTTCAGGTGCATTGTTGGTGTGTTGCTATTTTGAGGAACTGAAATAGACTGAGCCATTGACCGACTGTAACCTGGTCTAAAGTCAATGGCGCGTATGATAATTAAATAAATAAATGTGCTGTTATGTACATGCGTGGAGCATCTCAGCGGCTCAGTTTACAAACTCCATCTCTGCATATGCTGTGAGTTTGCGTTACTTATAACATTCATCTGGGAACACAAAATGTGCCATTTCATCAGAATTGTAAGGTGAATCATTTATAAACCTACGCCAGCACAGGAGAATACATCAGTATGTTTCTAAATTGTTCATCGCGATTTCAAAATAAAAGTTTAAACCTTTGCTCTGAGTTTGCACGTTTTGATGTCCACATGTTGTTTTTTCTTTCATAAGTATCAGAAGTGGCCAAATCTTAAAGATTTCGAACGAATCTTGAATATGACTCGAGAACAACGAGTTGACTCAGAGAGTGATTCGTTCATTTTGTGTTGAACGTGCATGCGCAACATCCTATAGGTTCTGTACAGAAAACAGAAATGATTAGTTCACCTCTCGAGTCTTCGAGTCGTTCGTTCTATTGTTGTATTGGATACCACAACTGCCAACCTTCCTTACAAACAACAAGCTTTTAGTTATTTATCGTTTATTATTGGAGTTATGTGATGCGTTTCTGGTCTTAAATTGTAGCTTTTTTATTTCTTATAATTGATAAATTTGTGAATTTCTGTCATGATGGTGATGGTTCTTTTCCATAACATTTGAATATGGTTATAAAGAGATGGTTAATGCTTTAAACTTTATCCGTATGATGGAGAAAGTGTTGTGTTTGTTGCAAGATACTGAGCCGGGAAGAGGTCACATGACAAAAGAACGAACGACTCGGACCTGAAGACTCGAGAGGTGAACTAATCATTTCTGTTTCCGGCACAGACTGTATAGCTTCAGACTGGGGATGTGACGGGACAAAACAAAAGGGCGAACGACTCGGACCGGGACGTGCAGGTGAATTAACACCTTGGCTGTATTATAGTGTTTTCTTATTTGAAATGTGATTAACGTTTCATAAGCAGATGCGTTGGGGAATTTGGCTATTAACATGTAACATTTTAATTGTATTCTGCTGAAATTAACGAAATGACTTGAAAAAAGATTCATTCATTTTGATGAACGAGATTCAAAGATCCGAGTCTGTAAAATTATCCGAACTTCCCATCACTAGTAACAACAATGACCAGGCCGCTGGCGCCCTCTGCAGGCATTTGTTATAATGCGTAATGTACATAAGTTGATTATATTTATATTATGTATATTACATAATGTATTTTATTTTAAGTAGGGCTGTCAACGTTGTCGCGTTAATTTTTTCCAGTTTAACGCGTTGAAAATATTTAACGCAGTTAACGCAGCATCCGTTTCTTCTGTCATCCGTTGGCTAGCGTTACATTATATGACCACTCTCCTATTCATGCAAATGCTTTTAAACTATTCAAGCGCAACAAATAAAAAGAGGACGCGCTGCCTGTGAATGTCCTCTTTATGTGACACACATATGACCCACAGAAAGACGCGCGCCAGTATCATAGACTGTAAAAAATATGGACGTAGTGTCCGTGACGTGACCCGTATCAAGTTCGAGTTCAAGTTCAAGTTACTTTATTTGTACCCGAAGGTAGATTTTGTTTGCAGTGGAGTCCTCAAACACACATATGGAAAACAAAGGAGCACATATCACACATCATTCAACTTAAAGGGATACTCCACTTTAAAATGAAAATTCTGTCATCATATACTCACCCTCATGTTGTTTCAAACCTGTATGAATTTCTTTCTTCTGCTGAACAGAAAGGAAGATATTTAGAAGAATGTCAGTAACCAGACAGTTTCTGGTCTCATTGACTTCCATAGTATATTTTTTTCCTACTATGGAAGTCAATGAGACCAGAAACTGTCTGGTTACTGACATTCTTCTAAATATCTTCCTTTCTGTTCAGCAGTTATGCGTGAGTATATGATGACAGAATTTTCATTTTAAAGTGGAGTATCCCTTTAAGACAGTAAAAATTAGGAAATGGCAACAATTAAAAAAAAACAATTAAAAACAAAAAGTTCTTACTGGTCCAGAGTAAATGAATACATACATACAAGCAAAGTAAACACCTGTGCAAAATATAGCTATGACTTATTCATCAGTGTAATGGCAGCAGGGACACAACTGTTTTTGTGCCTTTCTGTTCTACACCTGGGGATTATAAACCTACGCCCAGAGGGTAGAAGCTGAAACTCTGTGTGCAATGGATGAGAACTGTCGTTTAAGATTGAACTAGTTATGCGCTGTAACTGTTTTGTGCACAAGGTCTCCACATTACGCTGTGGCTCACCAATCAGCCTGCTAGTCCACTTTACTATTTGGTTGAGTGACTTTTTATTTTTCAAAGAGAGGTTCCCAAACCAGGCTGCTAGCGCAAATGATAAAACTGATTCAATAAAAGCGTGGTAAAAGAGGGTCATGATGGATTTGTCAGTGTGACTCAGTTTCCTCAAACAGAACAAACGCTGATGCCCTTTTTTACACACAACTTCACAGTTAGTTTCAAATGTGAGTTTGGAGTCTATTATCGTCCCCAGGTATTTATACGATTGGACACATTGAACAGTTGTGTTCTGTATGTAAGCCCAAAGTGGGCGGAGCCGGCCGTCGCCATCTTGGCCCCGCGTCACTCCCGGATAACCGTAAATGTGCAGCGAGGCGGATTAGCTGAGGTGCCGTGATGCTAACAGACAGCAGACAAATGCTAGTAGTGACATCAGCGGCAATCCACCTGTCACTCAAGTGGCCACGCCCTTAATTATGCAGAACTTTAAGGCTTTAATATAATTTAAACGGATGAGTTATAAAAATATTCACCCCCCTCACAGTCGTCATGAAGGGCAAAATTAGCTATATAGACCAAAACCACTTTTTGCACCAGGCTGTAAACACATTTCTTTCTGCTGTAAAGTTTGGCATTTTAACATGAGGGTCTATGGGATTGACTCTCTTCTGCAGCCGGTCTCTAGTGGCCAGCCGATGAACTGCAGTTTAAGTCACTTCAGTGTTGGATTGAAGAGAGAGACCGGAAGTTGCCGGTTGGTCAGAATCAAGTTATCTTTCGCGCTTGAACGGACTTGCCGTTATGCCAAACTGTCAGTTTTGTCGAGTATCCTCATAAGAGCAGCCTTAAATGAGTTAACCAAAGTCTTAAATGAACGTAAAGAGTTTTGAGAGAATGAGTATGAGATCAGCAGCGGCTGCTCTTAAAGTGACAGGAGCCACTAATTCTGTCTGTTGATTTAGCGTGCTTGTTTATTTAGCTACTCACTTATTTAATAATTTACTTGATTCTATCACAGGTAATGACGTATGCAAAATCTAAATCTCTGTCCGCAATTGTTGATAAAGGACATTTTTGCACAATATTGGAAATATTTACATTATAAACCATGAAGGCGAGTCAGCGGATATCACACAAGCAATGTGCAAACTTTGCTCTAGAGTTATGGCGGTGGAGAAGTCTGAAACCCCAGTCAATTATTCACTACAGAAGGAGAAAAGTAAAAACGTGACGCTGCATTAACGGTGCACATTCTCTCAGAGACGATGCGAGCTGAATCTGCTTTAACGTGCTGTTTACAGTATATAACTGTCTTCATTTATTTTCTTAATATTTCTCTTGTGGACCAAAAGTAGTGAAAAATGAAAGAGAAGTACTTCGTTTTAAACAAGTTGTTTTTGAAATGAGGAGTAAGCTAATCTTACGCGTCTTAAATTTTCCTCGCAGCTCGTCGGTTATGGGGTGATGCGCTATCAGATTATTGTGGGGAAATCTAATTGTAGCTAATAGCCTATTAGTTTAATAATAAAAGTAATAATGATAATTTATTGGGCCTACATTAATTGGAAATGTCAAATCTTCTTGATAAGGCCGATAGCTGATGCTGATCATCTTCTGATCATCGTCTATCATCCACTACGCCACTGAGAACCGTGTAGAAATTAATCAAGGGTGTCGAGTTACATTCAAGCTATTTAAAGGCATGAAGAATTTTTTTTCAAGGAAAAAACGTTTAAATATGTCACAACTGTTCATGTTCACTTAAAGTCCCCCTGTAGTCAATAATTGTATCGCTTAAAACTCATCTTTGATCACCAAAATTACATTTTAAATGTTTTTTCCTTGAAAAATGCCTTAAAATATCTTGAATGTAACTCGACACCCTTGCCTCATTTAGTATACGCGGTTCTATGAATATGCAAATAAGCCCCGCCTCCACTCACTCACTCAGCTCAGAGATCCACTCAGCCAAAGTAAACGCTGCACAATGGTATCGCTCTTTACAACGTCGGACACATAACGGTAATTATTATGATTGATTAGCCCTTTTGCTTGACTTATCAAACAGCTAATAATGTGTTGCTAATGTAACCATGTTCCCGTTCGCATCTCAGAGTGACACAGCAGCCTTATAAACATCAGTATCCTTAGACATGCTTTGAACAACTCAGAACATCAGTGGAGAAAGGTATATAATTCATCATAAAATCATAATATACATCTCATACATAATTCACCCGCTATATTGCTGAATGTACCTGATTTTACATATCAACAGAAATATGCCGGGATAACCTGCTTCTCTCGAGACTACCCTGCTAGTTCACTGTTAATGATATGCGAAAGCCCGCCGGCACCTTGACCTGATTGGTTACAAGGTAGTTTGTGACGTCAGAAACACCAGCGATTTCAAACCGTGTCTATGTGATGTTGTCGACACCATTGCTGAGTATTTTCTCCTTAAAACTGCAGTGAACCAAAGACAGTCTCAAAAACACACTTTGAAATCGCTGGTGTTTCTGACGTCACAAACTACCTTGTAACCAATCAGATCAACGTGTGATCGTCAACCAGTGGATCTATGAGCTGGTGTGACAGAGGAGGCGGGGCTAATTTGCATATTCATAGAACCGCGTATACTAAATGAGGCAAGGGTGTCCACGAGTTACATTCAAGATATTGTAAGGTGTAAAAAATAAAATTTCAAGAAAAAAACGCTTAAATATGACAATTTTGGTGATCAAAGATGAGTTTTAAGGGATACAATTATTGACTACAGGAGGACTTTAAGCCGTTTATGACTCGTTAACATGACCACACCTAAGCATAATCGGGTTAAGAACGTGCATGTAAATGCGCTTGGAGACTTGAAAACAAAGGTAGAGACCAAACCATCATCATCTGTTTAGATATTTTTACTGAAAAACCGGAAATTCATGTTCAGAGATTCTCCTTTCTAAACATTTAGTCTTTAAAGAAGATAAAAGCATCACTGCTCTCTCTCTGCCCTGTCTCAGGTGTGATCGTGTCGACTCCCACTGGAAGCACCGCATACGCAGTAGCAGCAGGAGCTTCGATGATCCACCCGAACGTCCCTGCCATCATGATCACGCCGATCTGCCCACACTCCCTGTCCTTCAGACCCATCGTGGTGCCGGCCGGCGTGAAGCTCAAGGTGTGTTTACTCCCTGTCAGACGGGAAATCACATGAACATGACGTTACTATGGGTTTATGTGAGGATTGGAAGGGCACATAAATATGACATTTATTATGGGTTTATGTGAGGATTGTTTTAAGTTCACTTAAAAAAAGTTGTTATTTTTTTTTGAAGCCTAATAAATGTTAAAAAATCTATAGCTTTCAATGACACTGTAATGTTGAATGGCTATAATTCATGTTTAAAACTGGGGGAAAAAATCATTTTCATAGAGACATCGTGTAGCTCAGTGATCCTGGCCTTCATTCAGAAAAAGATGCCATTAAACAAGCATTTAAAATATTTGTCTTTATGTTCTCTCTACATTCATTTGGAGATTAACTATGAAATTATTACATTATAAAATATATTTAAAAAGTGATTTTAATTGCGATTAATCACAGAAAAGAAATGTGTGATTAATCTAGTAAAACATTTTTTATCGATTGACCGCACTTATTTTAAGCAGTGTTGCTCAATAAAACCATACGATTACTTGCTTTTATTACTTTATTTAAACCAATTATTGCCCCGTTGTTATGCTTCTTTTAAGTCATTTTAAGGCCTTAGGTCCACAGCCTCTGCTCGTGGGCTTTGACTGCATGAGGACCTTCACTGAACCCTGATGTGCTTTCAGATTATGCTGACCCGTGATGCCAGAAACACGGCCTGGGTGTCTCTCGATGGAAGGAAACGCCAGGAGATCGCGTATGGGGACAGGTACGGGACTTCAGCTTCCACATTAATGCTTTCAACACGGGGTGTCGACATGCACATCCCACAAAAGAAGAACAGGATCTACACAAATCATTTCACTTTAAGAAGTGTTTCTCAACATTGCAACACTGCATATTTAAGCAGCTCCTGACGAACACAATATTTATTATTTGAGTTATTTAACCATGTTTTACTGTCTCTGGACAGTCCATCAAACACATTCAAATGTACAAATTCCCGTAATTTCATATGTACAAGCACTGTATGCGATTCACCAACTTTTTTTCAGCTGAACCCCTTTGACCTAACATGTTCACTTCAAGAACGCCCTGAGATGTTAAGTTAAAGTCCCCCTGTAGTCAATCATTTTATCCCTCAAAACTCATCTTTGATCACCAAAATGACATATTTAAATGTTTTTTCCTTGAAAAAAAATTCACATGCAAATGAGCCCCGCCTCCACTCAGCTCAGAGATCCACTGGTTGACGATCACACATTGATCTGATTGGTTACAAGGTAGTTTGTGACGTCAGAAACACCAGCGATTTCAAAGCGTGTTTTTGAGACTGTCTTTGGTTCAACTACCTTGTAACCAATCAGATCAACGTGTGATCGTCAACCAGTGAGTGGAGGCGGGGCTCATTTGCATATTAATAGAAGCACATATACTAAATGAGGCAAGGGTGTCGAGTTACATTCAAGATATTTTAAGGCATGAAGAATTTTTTTCAAGAAAAAAAACATTTAAATAATACATAATTTTGGTGATCAAAGATGAGTTTTAAGGAATAAAATTGACTATAGGGGGACTTTAAATGGATTACGTTACTAACTACAATTTGTGTCATGTAATTTGTAATCTGTAACCAACTACAATTTGTATGTAATCTACCCAGCAATGTTGATTAGCATGGACAAGATGCCTTTTACAGTGCAATGCATAAGTGAATACACCCATGCTAAAGTTGACTAAAAAGAGGAATAAAAAATCATATTTTGGAAATTGAACTTAATGCCTTAATTTAAAAAATGAGGAAAAATCCAACCTTTAAGGACACCAATTTTCTTTGTGAATGAATAATGTATCGTAAATAAATAAATGTTCTTCCTTAAAATACATGGTGCATAAGTGAGTACACCCCTATGTTAAATTCCCATAGAGGCAGGCAGATTTTTATTTTTAAGTATTTTTTTATTTATTTTTTTTAGGATACTATGCATCCTGATAAAGTTCCCTTGGCCTTTGGAATTAAAATAGCCCCACATCATCACATAGCCTTCACCATACCTAGAGATTGGCATGGTCTTATTTCAGTTAGCCTAAAAGCTAGTTTGATTTGCATTGAGAGATGATCTTATGGAAAGTACCCCATGCCAATCTCTAGGTATGGTGAAGGCTATGTGATGATGTGGGGCTATTTTAATTCCAAAGGCCAAGGGAACTTTATCAGGATGCATAGTATCCTAAATTAAAAAAAATAAAAATACTTAAAATAAAAAATCTGCCTGCCTCTATGGGAATTTAACATAGGGGTGTACTCACTTATGCACCATGTATTTTAAGGAAGAACATTTATTTATTTACGATACATTATTCATTCACAAAGAAAATTGGTGTCCTTAAAGGTTGGATTTTTCCTCATTTTTTAAATTAAGGCATTAAGTTCAATTTCCAAAATATGATTTTTTATTCCTCTTTTTAGTCAACTTTAGCATGGGTGTATTCACTTATGCATTGCACTGTATGTCTTTTGCATCACGTCTGGTTAGGGTATGATGTAAGCATGCATGTCAAAGCAGACTGGCGTGTGCTTCCTCGTAAACCTGATGCATGATTTTCCTCTCTGCCCTCTAGCATCACCATCACGTCTTCATGCTTCCCTGTTCCTTCCATCTGTTTCCGAGATCCGGTGAACGACTGGTTCGAGAGTCTGGCTCAATGTTTACACTGGAACGTTCGCAAGAAACAGAGTCATCTGAGTTCTGAGGAGGAAGAGTTCTGAACACATTCCCAACACTATTACTCAACACACGACTTTTAACAGTATCTTCATTAAAACAAACCACTCCCATTTCAGCTCATTATTACAACATTATATTTTGCTCAAAAAAACAACTATTTTTAGGACCATTAAGACTTTTTGCCCCAAAACTTTCCGAGTGTGTAATTCTGATGATTTTCGGTACTGTAATAGCCATTATTATTGAATGACAGTGGAAAATTACTGCAAAACAATGATTGTTTTATTTAAATATGCATAAAAGAAAGACAGTACAACTACTACAGCCATGATGTATAAATACTTAAGAGGTTACATTTTTTTATTATTATTTGTTGGTAATGCAATTATTTTGCATTATGGTAATGAGAATTTTTGGGGAAAGTGTGAAAAATTATGAAGGCATCATTTATTTCGTTTTCTTCAAGTTTTGGGTGAAATGTGACCCCAATATGCGTGACCACATATTGGCACATTTACTTTTTAATCGTCATCTGTTCATTCCATTATAACTTTGGGTAAAGTATCATGTATTGTCAGTTTTTGGCTGACAAGGTCCTTTTAAAGCAATAACTGAATTTCAATAGATTATATTGTGCCTTATAGAGCATTGCATCAAAGTCTGTAATTTGGGGGAAATGTATTTATGGCATATTTAGAATGTATCATACCATCTTGGTTATTGATATATTACATATCTGAGCTTGAATATTCATTGGCTATTTTTCTTTTTTTCCACTGGATTTTGTCCCGTTGTAGTCTTACAGACCAACAAGCAGCCGGATTAACTATCAATTCACCAATGGGTTTCTTAAAAACTACAACAGGGAAAGTGAACACTACAGAAAAAGAGTCCATTATGTGTGTGTCAGTTTTTTTTCCAGTTCTGTTATGAAGGTATTTAAAGATGGACAGAAGCAAATCAATAACCATAGCACTTATGAAGGGGGTGATGTTTTTTAATTTTCCTTCAATAGGCTATTAAATTGAAATGTAAGCTTTTTATGAGATATAAAACATTTTGTAACAGCTTCACAATTAATCATTGAGCGTTTACTCTGTTTACATCATATCTGACCTCTGCTTCTGTGTTATACCACACCCTGTCAGAAGCCAGGTTTTATTTACTGTTAGAACTTTTTATTATTAAAAAGAACATTTTCATAGCAAAAAAAATAAAAATCTGTTTATCCTTCTCGTCTCTTTATGTTTTCAAAGGTTGGTTTTATAGCTGGTAATTGTGTATTTGCAATAACAAATTTGTAAAGTGACAGTAATATATTTTTAATGCACTTGAGACATAACTGCATCTTTTACAAATTTAGAGAGACAAGAATGCGTTGTAGTTGATAGACTGATATATTTCTCTTTTTTTTTGCACTTTTATTGTGACACCATTAAACTCATTATTTTTCATAATTTACATTCATAGATAAGACAATAAAACTACACTTTATCACTGGCTTTCTCTTAGTGGTCAATTAAGAAAAATTGTGTCTTGCATTATCTTTGCTTGCCTACTTCGGCCCTGTCCCAAATAGCACACTTCACATGCACTTACAGTCTTGTGGACTTAATGATCGGAAATATCCCACTTCCCACTTATGAAGTCATGATTACGAGTTCATCGCATTAAAATTTTGACTTCAGAGGTCATTCTGACTCATCCATGTCCAATTTTTTTAACTAGGAAACCAGTATTTATGATAATTCCGGTAGCATGTGAAGGCAGCATTAATGTTCTTAATGTTGGATGGTGTCCCATTTGTCATTTTAGGCTTAAAAAGTGTGCTTGCGAGCGTCCTCTTTGCGCCCTTGATGTGCACTTTTGCCGAGATCCGCCTTCCCGACTGTCAAAGCGTCATACGTCAACGTCATCAAAGTGTAGAAGATCGCGAGGGCTTAGGGTGCCATTTGGGACAGGGCCACTAACTTTTTTTTTTTTTCAGGGCCACTAACTTCCCTCTGTCTCGTTTACTCGATGTATGTCATTGGTTGCGTTGCACGAGCGCCCACTACTGGCGGAACCCTTGAAATGTGCTTAAATGAAACTATAACTTGATTTACAATAAACTTATCAGTCAGCCTGAGGTAGCTACAAGTATTATGCGGTTAAATGTCAAAATAGCTCTAGTTGTGTGGGGTGGGGGTCAGTTAAGCACGATCTGCTGTGACGTCACAATCATGGTGCACTGTGGTCTATGGATCTGTCTGAAATGTACATGTTGGCTGCATCTGAAATCACACTTCCCCACTATAGTAGGCGAAAAACAATAGGCCTATGTGATAAAAGAAGTATGTCTGAATTCACAGTGCTCATAAAACATTAGGTGAAAAGCACCCGGATGATCCGATGAGGCCACAGGAGAGGATTTATGAATGACAGTGAAGCGACGCTGGTAGATCACATGATAATAGGCTTGTTTGAGATGAGCAAAATCTGCGCAGAATCGATCACCGGTGATCACCGCGAGATGCATGCCGGTTAGAAATGTGTCCGAGTGCGGTCCGCCTTGCTCTGATGTCATGCTGACGTATGTCAAAAATCTCTCGCGAGCGCAAGGCGGCCGTGTCGGATTCTGCAGTTGGGCGCAGTTGCTCTCCACCGACTGCGCTGATCAAAAGCATGATGGGAAACGACTTAATGATGACAGCTTAATGCTCATTGGTTTAAACAACTGTGATGTATTGTTGTCTTTTAAAATGTTTGATTTTAAAACTCTAATATCATGTTTTATGTGTATAGCCTATGTTATGTGTGAATATTCCCAAACTATCTGACAGTGCGATCTCTTTGGGTTATGCAATTTAATTTTTTATAAAATAAATAAAAACACATGTCTGTATTAAAGAAAAAAATATTGATAAACATGTATTTGGAATGGAATTAAATAACAAGTACTTTGGGTGTCTTGTTCATTTTATTTATTTTCATATAGAAGCAACAGAACTTAAATTCCATCCAGTTTATTGGCAACACTGTGCACGAGCGTGAATCCCGCGATATCCATCTTTGATCTCACAGGTGTCAGATCCACTGCGTGAAGAGAGAACTGTCCGGCTTGCCTGCTCTTTTTTCACTCCTCCTCTCACTGCAGCCGCCTACTCTCGACTACATTTCAGGCGAGGCAAGGCGCATCTCAAACAAGCCTGCTGTGTAACTATAGACTCTCGAACTTCCCCAAGCACTTCCCCTCGGGGGAATTCCGCCATTGTTGTGTTTCATTTTATACTTACAAAATGTGTAAAAGAAATGTGTCAAGAACTTGCTGTTGAATTCTGTCATTTTGAAACTTCTCCTCAGGGGAATCCATGCCACCATTTTGACCTGCGGTCAACTTCGTCCAGTGGACGAGGGAAGTGTATTTGGACAGACCCTCGACCACTTGATTTTGACAGAGGGAGTCGACTCAACATGTAGGCTACACTTTCATGCAGATATAGACCATAATGACCTTATTTTACCCCCAGCCCACACAACTCTAGTGAGCTATTTTGACATTTAACCTAATTTAATAGGCATAAACTGACTGTTTTTTACACATAGTTCGTTTATTGTAAAATTTTCGTTTGTGTAATTTTTTTACATTTTCTCAAAAAGCCCACATACAGGCCTACAGTATAGAATGAAACAAATTCATAAGGGGAAAAAACTATAAATAATAAATAATTTCCAGTGTGGATTTCAAGTGATCAAGGCTTTATAGTCCAGTCATTTTAAGCCAAAATGGGGGTCAACCTTGAACAAATTGCAACAGAAGCAAACTCAACTGATTTTGTATCCTCAATATGTCCTGAGTAAGGAAAAAAAAGTCCAGAAGAATCCCATTAGGGGAAAGTTTAAAAGACCCAAATATAGCCTATTCATTATTAACAAACAAAAAATGTATAACAAGTTTTTTGAAATTGTTTGTTAACATGGACAAACGGTGTATAATCTAATTACAGGAAGAAGTACTTTAGAAACCATGGCCTTTATTAATTTTTAAGAGATTTGGGGCTGGGTCCGTGGGACTGTTTCTGGGGGATGAGTCTGAGGGAAGAACAGGAGACAAGGGTAAGGAGAATTCAGCAGACAAAAGGTAGGCAAAATAAAAAGTGAATCCCCAGAAACAGTCCCAAACCCCATCTCTGCAATAATAATGAATAAAGGCTGGTTTCTAAAGTACTTCTTCCTGCCTCTATGTATTAATGTCCATGGGTAGCCTAAATGGGTTCCATTCAGACCTTAACATTAAGTATTTTACTGTTATATGTCAACAAGATTCAACAAGACATTTTAACCTGGCTATACCCAATGTTTAGATCTGTTGTGGTATGCAAATTAGCACATACTTAGATTATGCACCGTTTGTCCATGTTAACAAACAATTAAAAAAAACTTGTAATACATTTTTTGTTTGTCTTGATGTAAGTAATCAACTCAGTAATTTTCATGGTGATATCTAAAGGTTAACATTTTTACCCTATTCACGTAAGAAGAAGAATGAATAGGCGTATGAATAGGCTATATTTGGGTCTTTTTCGAAACTTTCCCCTAATGAGATTCTTCAGAGCTTTTTTTTTTTTCTTACTCAGGACATATTGAGGATACAAAATCAGTTGAGTTTGCTTCTGTTGCAATTTGTTCAACCTTTTTTCATAAAATGACTGGACTATTAGTGCGTTACATTTAAACACATTTCAAGGGTTCCGCCAGTAGTGGGCGCTCGTGCAACGTAACCAATGACGTACATCCATAGTGAACGAGAGGACAAAAAGTAATTGCTTATTCAAAACCTCTATGTTCAAAACAAGTATTCACTCAAGAGAGTATATGCGATTTCGGACGAGGGGTCGAGGGTCAGTCCAAATAAAGTTCCCTCGCCCACTTGACGAAGTTGAACGCACTTCAAAACGCAGCCTGTGAGTGTTTACTGTGCCATTTGGACAGGGCCTATAAGCTCTTCCTTCTTCCTTGTTCCTGCACTCTTTCATGAAATAGGCATTGTTTCACAGAAGAAAGGGTCATGGCTGTACAAAGATTACACTGCTTTATTATGCAATCATGAGGTAGTTGTTTTTTTTACACTAAGTTTCCTTATGTCACTTTAACTTTCCTCTATTATCTCTTGAAGCAACAATAGATTGACAGGGAGATTTCTCTGGTCTAGACAAAGAAAGAATGCCAGCAGGAAGTCTTAGAACATTTAATAAAAACATAACTAATGAATGATCTATTTAAGTGATTTCTCTGGTGCACACATTTTTGCTTCATTCAAATATACATTCACTAAACATATAATGTAAGTGATTTGAAAAAAGTGAAAAATGCAAAAGATAAAAACAAATCCAGATTCCGTCAAATTACTGTAAAATACAGTTTTGTACAACTAGGCTACATGCAATAAACTATAAAAATGCAGAGCATATTTTACAGCCAAATTAACTGATCAAATAAATTGTCAAAATACATTTAAAACAACAACATTTCAGATTATTCTCAATAAATGTAGGGCTTTTATTAAAGTTGCTCTGTATATACAGTAATTTACCTTTAGGATAGCCTATTTCTTTCATGTACAATAACTAAAATAATAAGTTTATAGCTGTTTATGCCAAAATATTGGGTTCTATATGTGGCAAGACTCGAGTGGAGGGTAAAGTGACTCACTATTAAATTAATCTGGTGGAGAGCCAGGGAAATAACTCCGGATAAGGACACACAGGTATGTTTTACCATTTGAAGACAGAGATGACGTGAGGAACAATACAAAAATACACTTTATTATAAAATCAACAGCGCCAATAAAATTCTCGCTCTCTGGAATTTCCCAACATGACAAATATAAATCTCCAGGGCCAGGCGTAGTGGGAACAAGGCAGGCCGGCTGCAACTCAGGAGATCGCCCAAACCTCAAATCACAACAGATCAAACACATTACTCAAAATAGGGAAACATGAAACATGCACATATTGCAGTCCAGAAACGACTGTACAGCGTGCGCTCTTATATTGCACAGCATTTGAAAGAGAATGATATGAGCCTGCAAGTTGCAACCATTCAGAGATTGCTGTATGAGAGAGTGCCGTGTGAAATCAGCCTTACAAAGATCTCCTCAGCACAGGGCCGTAACCATCATAGACATCACTAGAAATGGCCAAATTGACCCCACCAATATTTGATATTGGCCCTGTCCCAAATGGCACCCTAAGCACTCACGGTCTTCCTACGAGTCTGCGCTTTCGTGACGTAACGCAAAAGTGCGCATCAAGGGCACATATCGAAATGGGACGCTCGTGGGCATCCTTCTAAAAACCTGAAATGACAAATGGGACACCCTACATGGTACACCCTACCCCCATGGACTTCACAGACACGCGCACACATCAGCCATTGTAAGTCCACAAGACCGAAAGTGCATGTGAAGTGTGCATTTGGGACAGGGCCTGCGACGCTTTAGTTTTAAAGTCCCCATGAAAGAATTTTTGGGGGGGCTTTTAGTATGAATATGTTAGCCTTGCTGTTATCTATAAGCTAGTGTGCTCCTAAACAATGACACAATTTGCCTTTAGAAGATGGTGGACAGAATGCTGTATTTTAAAGCGATATGGAGGAGATTATGAGGAAACTGCTGATCAACGGCTCTGGCTGAGCTGTGATATAAAACGAAACGCTATTGGTTATTTCTAAAAAAAAAGGGGAGGAGCTGTTCGACATGCCCCGCCCTGTCTTCCTGTTTCAGTGGAAATTAACGTCAACACACTGAATAATGCTGTGCGTTTAAAGGCACTTCAGTGGGCCTTAAAGATCAGTTCACACTACTATAAAGATAAAGATATTACTGTATTCGTTTCCACACCAGCGGATAGTATCGTTCTGTTTATTATAAGCGCTCGCTTATGTAAATTCCCTTAATTCCCCTTTAGAACTTATTTAATTCCTTTATGGAAAATGTACATTTAAATACAGAAATGCATTGTCATTTTGCATATTGCATTTCTGATTGAATATTGCTACCCATATGCTTCCATAATAGAAGACATGATGGGCCGGTTTCACAAAGCTATTTTAGACCGGTCTATAGTGTTAGACAAGTCTAAAATGTGCTCATAGACTAGTCTAATGCAAGTTAAGACTGTTTCACAAAAATAAAGGCTGACTAATAAAGGTCTAAGACTCTATGTTACCTTGGCAACCAGCAGTAACAATCAGTTACATCACAAACAGCCAAAAGCAAAGGGAAAATGGCTCATAATTTAAACATTTCTTCTTGATACTTCATTCTCCGCTAAATTTCCCAAGTAAAATGTCCTTGTAACTGTAATACTCCTCCAACAAACACATATTTCCCGCTGGGGTAAACTGCACTGAGTGGTTGAATGCGCTTACTCGATCCGCCATGTTTTTTGTTTTGAAAAGTGTCTTAATTTACCCAGAATGCATTGCGGTGTAGTCCTACTTAAGATAGTCAGAGTCTTCAGTGCTTTATTGTGCAACGGTCTGATTTTGATGTCTATCTTAAGTCTTACTATCTACTATATCTAAGCCATAGTCAAAGTCTATCTTCGTGAAACCGGCCCCTGGGTTACAAGACAAGAAGCAGCAGCAGCAACACCTCCAGTTCGGCAGGGGACGGTAATTCACCTCTAGGTTGTTTGACGATCGCCAATAGACGCTAGAAGAAGAGTTTTGCTCCTGTAGTCCTAAAACAAACATGGCGGCGCCAACGCCGGAGGATTCGTCCAGCACACACGTGGAGAAAAAGAGCAAGCAAAAGGTAAACATGATCAATCTCTACTCTGGCTACAACAGCTCTCGCTTTTCACTAAGATGTGAGAAGTCTATAGACATAGTCTACATTTATTTTTTTTATATCGGATAGTCAAAGTAAAAGTAAGATGTTGTCATCATGGCAAAAATACGTCGCTTCTTGATTTTCACGGCTTTATAATATTATACTCGTAATTTCTTCTTGAGCTTTTTGATAGAATGTAAGAGTAAATCTATCGTTTGAAAAGTGTATAGTGTGGTTGATTGGTATAATGTGTGGTAATATCAAGGTACTCTGATATACCATAGTACTGAATAAATAGCATATTACCTATTATTTTAATACATCTCTTCTGTAATGAGCATGTTTTGAATTAATATTCATTCAGAAAAAAAAATCCTAATTGAGTAATGATGTTCTTGAAAACATAAGTATCATATTATCTATACTATATTATTTACATATTTCAATACACCTCTTCTGTAATGAGCATGTTTTGAATTAATATTCATTAAGAAAAAATCCGTATTGAGTTCTTGAAAACATAATCTTAAGAAGTTTGAAGTAAACACAGCATTATTTCCCAGAAAAAGAAAATCTTAAAATATTGTCACTGCTTATTAATATTTGGAAACCGTTAATCCACTGAAACAAAAGCCACCAAAACATTTGCAGACACTCATTACTTTCTGTATTTCTAAGACCTTCTAGATTTTTTGGTTTACCCTTTATTTTAAGGTGTCCGGTTACAGTGTGTAATAATAATTAACTTACTTACAATAGGGTTTGGTTAAGTTGCATGTAATTATTATGCATAATTTATCGATATTACATGTAATGTGTAACAAGGACACTGAAAAATAAAAGGTTGCCAAATGTTATCATGGACAGTCTTATTTATTAACCCACCAACGTGAATATTGTTTACCATTCAGGGACAATTGTTGTCATGGTCATCTGCATTTATTTCCCATGGAAGACATTTGTTCCTGATTATAAACGTAAAATAAAGAAAACATTTCTGAATGTGTTTGTCTTTTCCTCGCTCAGCTTTCGAAACGCTATTGGGAGGAAACAAAAAACGCAGACCAGAAGAAACC
This sequence comes from Rutilus rutilus, assembly GCF_951802725.1. Taxonomy (NCBI): domain Eukaryota; kingdom Metazoa; phylum Chordata; class Actinopteri; order Cypriniformes; family Leuciscidae; genus Rutilus; species Rutilus rutilus. The sequence continues at coordinate 4,044,875 of NC_140232.1, forward strand.
CGAGGAAGAACCGAGTAAAGATGTGCAGAACCAGAGTGAAGCAACAGTAAAAGAAAGGTCATTAAAAAGGAAGAAAGGTGAAAGTGACCAACCAGTGGTAAGAGTTTGTCTTTCCATTCAGTGACTTTACTTTACTAGTATGCTATGTATGAATGTTGCTAGTATGCTAATCAGATCAACGCCTCTTCTCACGGCTTGACATGAGCTGTTTTGTTCAGCAGACGCTGTGACTAGTGGTTTTCCAAAGTTACTGGCCACTCAGCATTCTCACTGGCCACAATTCTGACATCGATATCATGTCAAAACATTTGAGAACAACTGCTTTAAGCATGAAATTTGCTTATTTTGCACCATTATCGTGGTTATTAAGTGATTTAATTAACAATCACCAACGTCCTAACTTAATCACACCCTTTGTTTTAACTCCACCTAGAAGTTTTTGCTTCAATTGTGTCCTAATATGAACAGTCAAGAAGTCAATATTTCAGCAGCCCTTCTCATCGGATCATATTGTGTATTTAGAAAGAGGACCCTTTTCCCGGTCAGGCTCCGATACCAACAGAACGGCTCCAGAAGTTTCAGAGAGGAGAGAAACACAAAGCGGTGAGTCCCGATTTATACTTGTGACATTGTCCAAATGCGTTCCTGTATATTTTAACTAGTGGTCGACCGATATTGGTTTTTTGATGGCCGATGCTGATATTTTTATTATATACTTTATTTATTTTAATCAATATTTTATAAATTTTAAATAAATTAGAAAACAAATCTTTAAAATAAACATGCTTATACTTTAGATGGCAACTTCTTGAATCTGTAATCCTATTACAGTATTTTTCACTAATAAAGTAATTGTTTAAAAATATATGAGTATGTGAATAAAAAGGAAGTAAACATGTAACAGGGCACTCAGTAATCTGGTAATATCGTGCGCACTGGTAATCATATTTGTTCAAATAAAGACAAGGTAACGCTAATATTTCATACAGCACACAGTGAAACCGATATGAGTATGACACAGTGGCCAACTGGATATGGCACAGCATATTTTAAAATGAAGGATTTAAAGTTTTTCGATGGCGTCTCCTGAAGCTGATCTTGTGTTCGCATTCACTCACTTCACACGGGCCGACCGTCACTCGCAGTCACACGTTTATCAGGCTACAAATGCACACTTCACACAATATCACAGCTGGACTCCATTAAATCTGCAAGGTTTGTGAAATGAAATGTTTATTAGATATTCAGAGATTTGTTTAAATGATGTAGACGCGCATTTGCTGAATGTTGACAGTAAATGAGAAAGTATTTTAGCCTGATTGTTTGCCTTTTCTGTTACAAATAATATAAAAGCAACACTTTACTTTTTCGCATACCATTTCCTTTCTTTGTTTACCAGTTCTGTCTAACAAAGCATTAGATATGACTGACAGAGATCGTAAACTAATGAAGACGGAGAATGTGAGTGAGCTCTGTGTGATCTCATCGGCCTTGGCGATATATCGGTCGACCACTAATTTTAACACTTGTTTTGAGTCTATTCGGCATATAGAAATGGATGCAAGTTGCTGTTAGGGGTGGGAATTATGATCAAAATCTTATATCACTTTATGAGAATTGAGGTTTTTTTGTTGTTGCTGTAAATAATATTTTCAGTGAACTTTCATACATTTCAATACCAATTTCAATACCACAGGAATAAGATATTTACCTCAAAATATACTGATAACCATCTGCACACCCTAATGGACATTACTGATGACACAGATGTAAAAGTCAGTAAAATCACGTGAGATCACGCATGGACTTCTGGGAATGTCCTTATACTGATTTTCACAGTAAATTATACAGTTTCTAGTCTTTCAGTTTGTTCCGTCACGTCAGCGTTTCATTCACCAAACCTGCATACGTCATTGCTTGTGTGGGGATTAGATTCGCTGTTTAGGATCGCAGTCTTAAGGCGAGACACTACAGGTGAATAGGGTAACATTTGTAACTAGCAGGTATCACCATGAACCTTTCCCAGTTGATTACCTACATTAAAGGAGAACTCCGGTCAATTTTAACATTGAGCTAATTTTTTTTGTACATTTGGAGTGCTGTCAGTACAGAGAACAACGACAAAAATCGGTGTTGCCTACACCGTGTTATCCTCTTTTTTAAATTTGCACCCTGTTGACTTCAATGGGGCAATGTTTAAACCTGCTTTTAGCCTCTTAACATCCTTGATGTGTCATTACAAGTGCACAGGTCATGTGAGTGATTCCTTCTGAGTGAACGCAGGTGAATCTGACTGCAGTAGATGTGAAAGATATGAATAAAAATTATGTTTATTCAGCCAGCATTCATTCGAAGTCCACAGTAGTCGATTGTCGAGTTCACGCGCGTGATCATAGGTACTAAACCTATGCGTGTGAACTCGACAATCGACTACTGTGGACTTCGACCGAAAACAGGATGTAAATACAGGTATGTGCGCTGGCTGAATTAACATCATTTTTTATATATTTCTTTCACATCTACTGCAGTCAGATTCACCCGCGTTCACTCAGAAGGAATCACTCACATGACCTGTGCACTTGTAATGACACATCAAGGATGTTAAGAGGCTAAAAGGAGGTTTAAAACTTGCCCCATTGAAGTCAACAGGGTGCAAATTTAAAAAAGAGGATAACACGGTGTAGGCAACACCGATTTTTGTCGTTGTTCTCTGTACTGACAGCCCTCCAAATGTACAAAAAAATGAGCTCAATGTTAAAATTGACCGGAGTTCTCCTTTAAGATGAGAAAAAAATGTATTACAAGTTTTCTGTAATTTAATGTTTAAATAGGCAAATTAGGCAATATCTAATTAAATATGCGCTAATTTGCATATATTAAAAAAAAAAACGAAATCTTGAGTATTGGATAAAGCCAGGTTAAAAATTATTTTTTCATTGTGTTCACATATTAGATGGGAAAAAAATTACAGAGGGATTTGTGGATATCTACTTCTGTTATCCTGTAAATCAGAATATACTGTCAATAGCCTTAAAAAAATGATTTTCGCCATGTTTTTTGGAATAAAATGTTATATAAATCAGGCTAGGAATAATATATTTACAAATCCCTCTGTAAATGTCTTCATAATATAACTAGGTACAAGACTGGAGAGTTTGGTGTATATCGGTGCTGCTGAAGTGGAGATTTCAGACTTGGAGAATGAGAGAAAGGTCATTTTGAGAAAACGGGCTTTAAAGATTTATCATCAGCCAATGAGATTGCGCATTCAGCCCTTTTACTTTCACGATTGGTTGCTGATAAAAAGGAAATGACCATATTTGGATCCGACAGCATTGTACAGGAGAGAGAGAGCTTTCCAGCGGTGTGTGTGATGACAGGGAGCCGACAGCGATCGCGGAGCAGCGTGTTGATTAAGAACGCCAACTTTTGTTGAATTTATGAGAAATCTACAGACGCAAACAGTCAAAGTGGAGTAAAATAAAGACCTAAATGTGTATTTCGGACTTTTTTTCACCACAAGTCTAAAAGAAGACGATGTTTTTGCCTGCCGTGTCTCGCCTTAAACTTAAATACAGAACGACACGACCAGCCGATGTTCTTGGCAGATTTTGTGAGATTCACCCCAATAACCCTTGACACATTATCTGAATCTTTACATAAGGACTAGGGATGTATGAGATATCATATCGGCCACACAAACGATGTGTTCATTTTCAATGTTATTGTTATCGGCCTGATAAGAAAATTTGGCCGATATATTAAAGCTGATAAATAAAGTATTATTTCCTCCAGCTGAGACACTTCAGATGCGCACTGTTCAACATAATGGTTTTGAATTGCTTGAAATATGATTGAAATCACTTCAAAAAAGGAAAATACAGTTCAGTGCAACATGTGCAGCGCAAGTCTGTCATATCAGCTGCATAAAATTATAATAAGAACATTATAATTGTGTGCTTGGGACATGGCTTTTAATGATGAGACTTTTGTTTTTGTAATCCAAAATTTGGATTTAAGTGTATCGTCCAATATATCGGTTATCGGCTTTTAAATGTAAAGAGTTATCGGTATCGGTTTCATATCGGTGCATCCCTAATAAGGACTGTGTTTTGGGTGTTCACGCTCTTTCTGTCTGTGATGTCAGCCCGCAGGAGCCGGGAGAAAGCTGAAAGAGGCCATTGTGTTCTCGGAGTCCGTGTCTGAACTCGCTCAGAAACAGGCCGCACGATACGACCTCCTACTTCCAGAGGATTCTGGGTAATGTAGTTCACATATTGTGCCAGATGAAAAGAAGAATGACACTATGACAAACACCCACATGATGACACCTAAATGACCACGATTTAGCCGTGTCTATTAAAAATACAGTCCTTTCAACCACACACACAGTATCGTTATTTCCATTACAAGTATTCAAATTAGCACGGACGTACTGGGATAAAAGTTTATAGTTTGGATATAAACACAATCAAAATAGAGCAAATCACCTTTTGAAAGAAACTTAGCGCGTCAGATTACGATTGTGTCGATTACATCACTACACCAGTAGGTGGCGACAAGTGACTAAAAATGTATTTGTCATTGAATCATTCAAGAAATTCGTTCAGAAATGCGGATTCATCCAGTATAAGTATTTATGAGTGAGTCATTGAATCATTCATTCAAACCGATTTTTAAAATACTTTTAGTACATTACGTGTTATTTTGTTTGGTTGTCTGTTCAGAATCGTGATCTGTGTTTGAATCAAAGAAATCGTAAATCTCAATTTATCCAGAATCGTGCAGCTCTACTTTAATTTATATATTTAGCATCAAACTAATTATATAATCTTTTAAACATTTTAAACTTTTTAAAGTCCCCCTGTGGTGAAAATCCAGCTTTTAATGTTGTTTATGTGTCTATGTGGTGTTTTTAATATGCTTTAAGACAAACCATGTGTAAAGTCATGTAGAGTGGAGGCGGGGCTAATTTGCATATTCATAGAACCATGTATACTAATGAGGCAAGGGTGTCGAGTTACATTCAAGCTGTTTTAAGGGATATAATTATTGACTACAGGGAGACTTTAAGATTATTGGCCAGTAGGTGGCGATATGCACAATGTAAATCGCCATTAAACAACAATACTGTATTATGACATGCTGGAACCAATAACCATGCGTAAGAAAGATTTGGCTTAATCAACCGAGAGTTTGGGATTTATGTGACGGCAAGTTGACCCTGCTTTCTGTTATTTCCCCCAGAAGCCTCAAACATTCAAGTTTACAAATGGCAGTGGCTGCTCTTGGATAGAAAAGATTAGCTTGGACATTTGGTTAAACTACTGTTTGTGTGTTTGTATTCTTCATATATTCATAAATGTACACACATAGAGCTCATGTCTGTCTGCTTGTCTTCAGCTTCCTGGAAGGAGACGAGGGTGAAGACACAAGTACAATCTCTCAAGATGACATCGCAGATGCTGTTGACATCACTTCTGGATCAAAGGTGAACTATTTTAGCACGTTTGAACACTAGAAACTGCAGCGAGACCAATAATAAACAGTAGAGTTTGTTGACGGCCCCCTTCACACGTACAGTCTTTACTGGTAAAATACCGTTTAGAGATTGTTACTGAACCAGACTTTTTCTAAAATACCAGATTTTCCAGTATGAAAAGTTGTAACATTACCAGTATGATGCTATGTGTTATGCCTGGCTCACACTACAGGAGTTTTAGGCCGATTTATCCCCGATTTTCCCCTCCCGAGAATCGGAGAAAAAAATCTTGTTGATGACCTCGATCGGTTCCGATGTTCGGCGCAGTTTTTCTGGTAATGTGAGGCGTTCACAGATCGAATCTTGCATCTGATAAAATCTGATAAAAAATAAAAAACATTGGAATGCAGTTTAAAAACAGATTAAATACAGGAATAAAAGTTACAGTACGGTGAATTAATTAAGAATAAGCAACGTTAAAAAGATAGGTCTTCAGTCGTGATTTAAAAGAACTGAGAGTTGTTGCGGACTTACAGCTATCTGGGAGTTTGTTCCAGATATGTGGAGCATAAAAACTGAATGCTGCTTCCCTCTTTTTGGTTCTGATTCTGGGGACAGCAAGCAGACCTAACCCAGATGAGCTGAGAGGTCTGGGTTGCTCATAGCTTACAAGCAGATCCGAAATGTATCTCGGTCCTAAGCCGTTTAGTGATTTGTAAACCAGCAGAAGTACTTTAAAATCAATTCTTTGTGGCACAGGAAGCCAGTGTAAAGACCTCAAAACTGGAGTGATGTGATCCATCCTCCTGGTCCCTGGCAGCAGCATTCTGGATCAGCTGCAGCTGTCTGCTAGATTATTTTGGGAGGCCTGTAAAGACATAGTGTCAAATCGGGAGATTTCGTCTCAGCCCTAGCTTTGAATAGTTTTTCTATTATACGTAAACTTGCGCTTGATGGACGTTAGCCGAGATTCATCATCACTGCGGCTCTGCTGTTGGATATTATTGTGTGACATCTTGTGTTTTTAAGAGCAAAAGTGCATTCTGTGTGATCAGACCCTTTACGCCTGTCACTCAGAAGCAAAAAAAACGGTCAAATTGGACAGAAAGCGTCTGAAACGAAGACAACAGTGAGGCATTTAAAGGTCATTACCGAGGTTTAGCGGTATTCTGGTGCTGATGTGTAAATGGTCGCTTAATGGTAAAAGGACTGAATGTCAATGCTTGTGTGAACAGCATAATAAAGTGTGTTTACCAGAAAAGTCAATCTGGTAATTTCACACTAAAGTTAACATGTTTAATGTTTAAAAGGTGGTAATGAATTTCACAGATGGAGGATTTTGCGTTTGCTTTGAGATTAATATTAGCATTAGCATCACTGGTCAAAGTTTGCAATAAGGTGTTTTGAAAGAAGAGTCTGTTACTCTTCTGTTTGTGTCCTCAGACTAAAGCCGTTCATAAGTGTGTCAGATCAGTCCCTGCGGCCTCGTCCCCGGATTCACAGATAAAAGCTTGAACATGAATGCTCTTTTCTGCTTGGATGTTCCAGTGAGGAATCTATTGGTTGTTGTGCATATTTTTGGACCATATTTAATTCAGATCATCGAGCCACATGCAGCAGTGTTGCGAAAGATCTAGAGAAATGAATCAAAGCAAATGGATTTACTTCTTTAGAAATCTAGAAACAAATCTTTGCTGCTATACATTTGTTAAATATGATAGAAAGTGAACAAGCATGTTTAAATAGTGGTGTAAAATATTAAACCGATTTTACAGACCTACAGGTTTTTAGCAGCTACACATTTGATATGTTCTACTTGGTGTTTCTTGTTCTCTCCCCACAGTACTTCAACCTGCATCTCTCCCAGTTCGGCCCATATAGGCTTGACTACAGCAGGAATGGACGGTATGTGCTAGAGGTTTAAGAGTTCAGAACTGATGGATCACTACATGTACTTGTGTTAAAAGGCTCAGTAACAACTAAGAATGTCTGATATGATGAAAGGGAGAAACCTTTAGAAATATATGTTTCAAACATGCCGAGTTAAAACTTGTTTATTAATAAATGTTGGGAAAAAACACTCTTTATGCGTTTATAAAATTAAAAACCCAGATGGATTATCTAAAAGAAGTCATTTACTCTTATTTGTTTGTCTAATATGTAAAAAAAAACGCACAACGTTTCTTGTCTTGTCACTTCAGTTATGAATTACATGAATCATGTAAATCGTGCCATTTTCAATTCAAATGCAAAATTTGATATAAACAGTTGAGTAGTTTACATCACTGGATATCACTGTCGATCATTAAACATTTCTATCATAAAACATGAACAAATTTGTATTTTTATATGCATGAAATTGGAAAAAAATGTCTTAAAGGATGAGTTTGACACCTCAGTATTTAAATTATTGTACCTGTTTTTATTCCTTCTTAATGTACATTGTTTATATCACTGTACCTTGTCTAATAATATTCAGACAGTTTCGTTGGGAGATTGTTTGATTAAACTCGTAATCATATAAAGTGTGAACAGAAGTAGATTTCTCGTCTCACTCACATTTACACGTACATTTTGGAACCTACTAATTACATTTCTGTGTGAATCTATAAATAGGTTAAACACATTAACTGACAAAAGTCTGCCATTAATTGTCTTTTTTTCCAGACAACCCTGTTTTTTCCCCCTTGAATATCAGTTTTCTTGAGATTTTACTATTTAACCACCATAATTAATCTTATTAATTAAAGTAAACATTTAATCAGATTTTTGAGAAGAAAAAAATTGCTCTTTTTCTTTATGATCTCAGGACATTTACTTCAATATACCATGAACATTTTAATCCAGAAATTTAAATCGTGTTCATTATAGAAGAGGTTTATTTAAATTGCACAAATTTAAGTATATGTATATGTATATCCATACCAACTATATCTGTCTGCCACAGGCATCTGCTATTGGGTGGAAGGAAAGGTCATGTGGCCTGTATCGACTGGCAGTCCAAAGACCTGATGTGTGAGATGAATGTCATGGAAACGGTGAATGACGTCAAGTAAGTGCACATTCATGAAGACGCATCTCTTAATTTTAAGCTTTGCTTTGAAAATAATATATTTTTAGATTTTCTTTTGCTTGGCTGGCTAAAACATTTTTTTTAGCACTAAGCAAGCAACCTCTGCCAAACTCTTGTCTTCGGCACATGAAGAGCAGTGCCAGGTTTGAGTCCAGCTGATTTCTGCTTGTGAGCCTCATTTCTGTAATCTCTGGAAAATCAGAGGGAGTTTTTGGGTGCGGCAGCTTGAGTTAATTGTCTCTTTCCATCTATAAATATACTTGAACATATCAGCCTGGCGGCAGCTTGCAGTCTTCGGGACGTGGTAGTAGGCCGGGTGATAAAACTTAAAATTATAATATATATATATTGCTGAAGATATTTCTACCAGTTTAAATATTTTTGTGTCATGGTTATACCACTTTCCAGCAATGCTGAATCTTCAGAAACAAGAATAACATTTTCCCAATTTGTCATTTTGCGGTCTTAATCAGGACAATCTTCATGACTTCTTTTTTTTTTTTACTGTATTTTCTTTTTTTGCAGTGATTCCAGTTATAATATAAGCAATTCAAAACCGTCATGTTGAACAGTGCACATCTGAAGTGTCTCAGCTGGAGGAAATAATACATTATTTAGCCTATCGGCTTCAATATATCGGCCAGATTTCCTTATCTGGCCGAGAGCGTTATCATTAAAAATGAACACACATCGTCTGATATCGTGCATCCCTTTTTTTTTAATGCTTTTTTTTGTGCATCCCAGATTTTAGACATTATTGCTTCATTCACCCACCCCATCTGATCCGCCTCCTCAGCCAAAGCAAAGCAGCATAACAAAAACCCTGATTGCATTCAAGCTTTTTTCTGGGCGTCTCTTGAGGCAGAACAGGCTGAGTTTGTAGAAATCCTGGAGGAAGTTCTTTGTATTGGACTGACACATTTGAAATTAAGTCAGTCCAGATTCAGTTTATTTAGGGTTTTTATCACTGTACCCCTGTGCTTCAGTAATGAGTAATGTCTCAGTCTGGTCTCATTTAAAGCTCACTCTCTGTGCTCCTCCAGGTGGCTTCATACGGAGGCCATGTTTGCTGTGGCACAGAAGAAATGGCTCTACATCTATGACTCTAAAGGTGTGGAGCTCCACTGCGTGAAGAAGTTCAACGACGTCTTGAAAATGCAGTTTCTGCCCTACCACTTCCTACTCGCCACTGCGGTGCGTCAACAAATGCTTTTGGACAAACTTTTAACTTTTTTAACGCTTTGTTAACCTTCCAAATAGGAGTGACTGTGCACTGTTCTTTTACAAGTAATGATAAAGTTGTTCAATTGTCAATGTACAACAGAGTCAATGCAGGCTATTCCAGAGATTAGGAGCCGAATGTGAGAAAGCTCGTCCTCTTCAAGTAGACTTCGATATCCTCGGTACGATGAAAAGTCCAGAGTTTTGTGTCCTTGAAGAGCATGACAGAAGATTGGTTAAATACAAATAAGCTAGTCTGTTTAGGGCCTTACAAGTGAGCAGAAATATTTATAATCCATATGGATGAGTCCAATATAAAATTAGGGTGATATGATCATATTTCCTTGACCTGGTAAGAATTCTAGCAGCTTTTTTGGACTAAATGTAGTGTGTTTATTGAAGATGCAGGACGACCACCTAGTAGTGCATTACAACAGTCCAGTCGTTGCTGTCTCATATTGCACCCTGATCTTTAAAGAGGACCTATTATGCCCTTTTACAAAGTCTTGAATATGTTTCTGGGCTCTACTAGAACAGATTCATTATTTCCTCATATTCTCCATTGTTGCGGCTCCTCTCTTCCCATGCTGCGTTCCAGTCCACTTTTAGACACGCACTTGCGAACTTCCCTAAGCACTTCCCCTTGGGGGAATCCCTGCCGCCATTTTGAAGTGCGTTCCACTTCGTGAAGTGGACGAGGGAAGTTTATATGGACAGACCCTCGTTCCCTCGATTTTGACCGAGGGAGCGAGTCTGCTTCAAATGTACACTTCAGGCACCTATATGTCCCACAATGCAGTACGATTGTGACGTCACCACATATCTCATCTAATCACCACCACAACAGACAACTCTATGATATATTAATTATATATATTTTTTGTTTAAAACAACCCAAACACACATAAACATTTGGATGCTGCATTAAACAAATTCTTAAAGGAAAAAAAAAATTGTAAATAATAAATCAACTCCACAGCTGATTCCAAGTGATCAAGGGCTTAGGACGTTCCAGTTCAGCCCATTGCAGTTTCCGCCAGTAGTGGGCACTCGCAATGACGTACATCCGAGTGAACGAGACGGAGGGAAGTTTGCGAGTGAAGGGCATGACAGTTTTGGACTGGAACGCAGCACCAGTCTGTCAGTAACGCTCTGTTTAGTTCCTGTCTCTATGAAGCCCCTCCTTCTGAAAAGCACACTGTGCTCTGATTGGTCGGCTGGAGCGGTGTGTTGTGATTGGTCGAGCGCTTCGAGTGTGTTTGGGAAATGTCCCGTCCTTTACCATAACCGCCAGTTTAACACACTAACTCACTCAACCAGGCCCCGCCCCTTTATTCTGCGTATGAATTATTTCAGGAATGCACCGATATGAAAATTTTCTTATACCGATAATTCTTTATATTTGAAAGCCGATAACCGATAAATTGGCCGATAAATCTAAATCCAAATTTGTATATACATTTTGAGAGTCTGATTACAAAAACAAAGTCTCGCCATTAAAAGTCATGTCCCAAACACACAATTATAACATTCTCATTATAATTTTATGTAGCCGATATGACAGACGTTGCTCATGTTGCACTGAACTGTATTTTCCTTTTTTGAAGTGATTCTAATCATATTTCAAGCATATTTCAGTGCGCATCTGAAGTGTCTCAGCTGGAGGAAATAATCCAGTATTTATTGGTTTTAATATATCGGACAAATTTTCTTATCGGTCCGATAATGATAACATTATAAATGATCATATATATCGGCCGATACCAATATGGTGCATCCCTAAATTATTTAAATGAGGAATATTGTGACGTGTTCGTTCCCGGAAGAAAACGCAAGACTCCGATGGAGGCGTTTCAGACAATCTTGTGTATGAAAAAGAGATCTTTCCCATTTGTATTTCAAGCTGTATTCCTTACAGGTTTTCCATATGTCACTATAATAATGTTTTGACCTTTCAGAGTGCCACGGGGTTTCTGCAGTATCTGGATGTGTCGGTTGGTAAAGAGGTCGCAGCCATCGGCACTAAACTGGGGCGTCTAGATGTGATGGCGCAGAATCCCTATAATGCAGTGGTTCACTTGGGTCACCCGAACGGCACCGTGAGTCTGTGGTCGCCCAACCAGAGAGAGCCGCTTGTGAAGATGCTGTGCCATCGGGGTGCTGTGCGTTCCTTAACCGTGGACAAAACCGGCATGTGAGTCTCACTATATACTGGGGGAGTTCACTTCAGCGCCTGACTCGAGGAGTTATACTAATCTGTTTGTTGACTCTTAGTCTCGGTTCATTTGTTTATATATTAAGTTCATTTATGTTCGCGCTCCAGTTCACGGAGACCGAGACTGCAGAAAGCACATCCGGTTTGGTTTCTTTATTTTACAAAAGCACAATGTTTTGTTGTTATTGTAAGTTTACTCTAATAAAAGTAGACCCTTAACAGTTTCGAATGATGCATTACTCGTACTTACCTGTATGACAAACAACAGAGTACGGTTTATACAGATCACCTTATCCTGGGGGAATTTAATTCAAGAAATTATACACATCTGGTTGTTGCATCTTTAAAAAAACAAACAAAAGAAAAACAAATTGTGCAATGGCAATACACCAGTTCTTGTGCTGTCTGTGGGTATAGTCAAGTCACCTTTATTTATTTAGTGCTTTTTACTATATAGATTGTTTCAAAGCAGCTTTACAGTGATAATAGGAAAGTAGCAGAGATTGTTTTGGCTTTACAGCAGATCTAGAAGAAAGTCGTTGTCCAGCTTAAGTCAGATTTCAATTGATTCATTTCCGTTTGTAAAAATCATTGGTTATCAACTTAGGGGCCGCTAACACGACACTTTTAATGCGCTCTGGCTGTTAATTTACACGAAAACGGTTTTGGTTTGGTGTGTTGAATCCATATGAAGTTTTGGTGGCCTGAGAACACAAACTTTTGAAGTAGGTTTCAAAGTGCAAGTTATAGAAAACAAGGTATAGAAAACTCTAGAAATGTTATGCCAATTTTTCAGAAAAAAAAATCCCACTAATCATAGCTTTAAAAGTTTCATGAACTTTTCCTGCAACATCTCATTGTGTGTCTAATATTTTTCAGATGCGTTCTGTCCATGTGTTCTTCACCACTGTGACGTGACTATCAGATACTTTCAGTGTCAATTTTAATTATAGCATCGATTATTATTGATTTACTTGTTGCAGCACTGGACCATACCTTACAAGACCCTTCGTTTATACCAATAAAATGTCATATTTGTTTATTGCAGGCACATGGTGACGTCAGGTCTGGACCGGAAGCTGAAGGTGTATGACATCCGAGCGTTTAAACCCCTTCACTCCTGTTTCCTCCCAGCTGGAGCCTCTTGCCTGTCTCTGAGCCAGAAAGGACTGCTAAGCGCTGCTACTGGAGATGTTGTACAGGTAGTGTACATGTACAGTGATACACACACAAGATCATCATCCACGGTCCTAACCCAACCCTTAACAATAACCTATCCCTGAAATCAGACCAGCGCATATTCAGTTGCAATTATACCAAAACAAATCACTCTTAAGTCAAGTCATCTTTATTCATGTAGCGCTTTATACAATACTTAATAATTCAAAGCAGCTTCACAATAATAAACAGGGAAATAACAGAATCAAATTCTGCTGTAAAGCAGCTCTAAAAAGACAGTAGTGTCATTCTTCAGCTCAATTGTGTTTCTAGTGTTCGAGTGTTGATTCAGTTCAGTTCAATAACTGTACATTTCAACAATAATGAAACGAGTTAATTTCAGCTATAAGCAACTCTACTGAAGACAAGTGTTATTCACTGAGTCTGTTCAATGTTCATTCAGATCAACAACAGTGCCGATGTCGCAAACTTCATCAATTATGCCATATTATTCTAGTGTTATTGCAGTCGAATCGATAATATTACTGAATGTTAAAGTCCCCCTATAGTCAATAATTTTATCCCTTAAAACTCATCTTTGATCAACAAAATTACATATTGAAACGTTTTTTCCTTGAAAAAACCCTAATGCCTTAAAATATCTTGAATGTAACTCGACACCCTTGCCTCATGTAGTATACGCAATTCTATGAATATGCAAATGAGCCCCGCCTCCACTCACTCACACCAGCTCAGAGATCCACAAAAAAAAACTGGAATCACCAAAACACGAGAATGATTCTGATTTTATTCCGTCGTGTAAGTGGCGATTGAATAATGTCCTGACGCTGTTGAGGCTCGCGCAGACAAATGGAAACAAATAAGCGCAGCTCACACACAAAACTCAGTTAACATACTGTGGTAAAAATTCTAAATTGAGTTTTTATATTTATAATATATGATACAGTTAAGCAACATTACACGATCAAGAGCGCTGTTTTCCTGAATACCATCATGATTGAAAGTGACACTGATTTCATACAAAAGTTCAATTAACAAGAAGTTAATATAACATTTTAGATGTAATATTGAGTGTTTTTGTAATATTTCAGCAGCGAAAATAGATCCAAACAAAGATCACAGCAGAACCACAGCGCATCTCACAGCATCTCACTTCATTACTGAATGATCCAGCGCTTTGAACTAATCGGTTGAGCGAAAGATTCAATGACTCACTCATAAACTGCCTCGTTCTTCAATGAATCAGCCGTTTGAATCAATGACTCACTCATTAAGACGGATTAGCTGGTGGTTTAGTTTCATGTTTAAATCCAATAATTTGTTCCTCAACATTTCTTATTTGTATATTCAAAAAATATTTAAAACAATTTTATAACATTATTTAACGCAGTTGTAATTTTTGAATGTCAATTATTTCATTTGATTGGTAACAGCCATATAGCTTCTCAATATACTAATTACATTTATTGATCAAATTTAAGAATTTGAAATGAAAGATGAAGATGAAAGATGAAGCATATATTTAATATCATTAGGGAATGCCCTTTTTAAAGGTAAAAAATGCCTTCGGGGTAAATATCACAAGCATGCGGATTTAAATGTCAAAGCTGATTGAACACTGATGTGAATTAGAGGATGACACGGGAGTGGATTTTCACTCCTGTCCCGTCCCACTCCCATAGAAAGAAATCTTGTCCCGTCCCACTCCCAGACCAAAGTTTAAAAAATAATCCCATCCCATCCCGCTCCTGGTAAATTGACTCCCAGTCCCATCCCGCTCCTGTTTAAACTGACTCCCGCTCCTGTACCGCTCCCATATATTTTTTTCTTCAATTAGTGTTTAGTTAATACATACAGGGGTGCAAACACATGTATGGTCAAAAAAGAGAGAGGTAATCGAAGCCCTCGTCCCGCGGCAAATATCCAGATACTACATTGCCACCATCCCCAACCCACCCCTATAGGCACATAGAGTCAAATGAAATTTAGAAAAACTATCTTGCACTTCTTCTTGCTTTACTGCTACTTCCTGAAAACAATTTCACCTGATGATTTGAATAGCTCTTTTTGTAAAGAATGAATAATTCTAGGATGATTGGGGTAATTGTGTAGGGTAGGCCTAGTGCATCTGCATAGAAACTAATAAACAAAATACAAATATAAATACAATAAAACACAAATACATGAGAAATAAAGCAGTGCTTTATGTTTTTCAGGTAAATGAACTGTATTAAATATTAATACAGTTTATCTTTTGACAAAACATGATTTTTCTCTTTCTCTTTTGTTGTTTGATTAACTTTGGGGACACAAACAGCTGCAGGTATATTGGGTGCTGTCCCTTTAAGACGAATGCACATATCTAATACCGGTAATGACACGCATCCGTTTTATTTTGACTTGCGTTTACGGGGAAACTCGTTGAGACGGACACTGGCTTATTTTTTCGTGCACATGTCTGTTCAAACACAAATAGATAAGACAGAAAAGGGAATTCGGTGTTCACGAACTTCACGTGCTGTCTGCGACTGCGTGGCTCTGTGCGCCGACAGACCATCTACATTTGGATGTTAAACATAATATATATAGCCTGATACAACAAAGACAACGTCGGCAGAATATTTCGTTCTGTAGGCCTATTGACAGGGGCAATATTTGAAAATCGATAATTAGGCCTATTTTTTAAATTGCAATTATATATGCATTTGTCAAAACCGAGAGACTTTCAAGCATCAAAATGTAATTTATTAATATGTATTTGCGCCTTCAATTTTGTCTGAAAACTTCCAACACTCTTGCGTGTCGTGTGAAAAATAGGCGTCGGTTGCGGTTCTATTTCTAGCACGCGGTTTCGGCGCGGCTCGAGAAGTGTGTGTGTCACGCAGGTATTGTGCTCTAACACAAGCTCTAACCAGTTAACATGAAAGCCGACATAAAAACGGACACTCCACGCCACGCAGAGAGAAATGTGATGCAGTGGCAGATCCAGAGTGAGACAGAAACACTAGTGGTTCACGCTTGCGCACATAATGCTGGTTTGGCGCGCAGTGTTCTGATTCGCTTATTTCCTATTTAATTGTTGGTGGACGCAATCCAGAATTACTGTTGGTTAAATTATAATCAGTTTTCAGTTATTTTTTAATTGCGTTACATTGTAGGCATATTAAAAGGAAACTACAAAATGGTGCATTTACTTTTTTCTTTTTTTGTCATCTTTGCTATTGGTTAATTCCCGCTCCCGTCTGCTCCCGTTAACCATTTATCCTGTACCGTCCAAATCCCGTGATTAATAGCAAAGATGACTCCCATCCTGCAGGAATCCCACGGGAATCCCGTGACCCATGGGATTCCCGAAAAAATGTCAGCCTCTAATGTGAATATTGCTTCAGAATAAATTATATTTACACCAAAAAAGAAAAAGGGGGAAAAAAATCCAGACAAGCAATTTTTTACTTGAGCGAGTGAATGACCAATTTATTGTTGAGCCCTGGAGACATTCCTTTATTTCTGATTTACAGGACAAAACAGCATGTAACATAAGACAGTACTGAATTCTTTTCAATATGTTATATATAGAAAATAATATGAACGAGATAAAGAAACAGCTGCGCATACACATCATTTGCAGTTATGAATGTTACACAACAATTCAGTATTGTAATATTAGAATACTTTCTCAATTGTAACATTGAAACAAGCTTTCTCTATAAAGCTGCTTTGAAACAATATCTATTGTGAAATACATATACGCTATACAAATGAACTTGAATTGGATTAATATTATAATGCTGCTATTAAGCCTCGTTCAGACCGCACTCGTTTTGAGCTACTTTCATATGTGGTTTGAAATCAACTCAACTCACCTTTTATTTATAAAGCACTTTCAAAACCATTAGAATGGACCAAAGTGCTGTCCATAAATAGTTAATAACTCTAAAATACATAGAAACATAAAATAACATCAAAACATGACACCAAGAAAAACATACAACCAATCACTCGCAGTTCTCAGACCTAATCAAACGCCAAACGCTTGATAAAATAAGTAAATCCCACTCAAGTTGCATTTCTGGAAATACATTTCAGTCTAACCGGATTTTGTGTGGTTTATGTAAGTTTCTTTTAAAACGTAAACATGTCAGATGTTCCTATACAGGAAACATGCATGTAAACATGCAAGGTTGTGTTGTTGCAAAAGTGACAAACTACCAGACAACAATATATGGAGACATGTTTTGAGACCAACTAAAGAGTGTCATGGGCACACAAATCAGATCTGAACGTTGCGATACACCGTGTGGACAGTCAATACCTTAAATCAGATTACAATCTGGACTGACAGTGTGAACTTGGTCTTACAGTTGTCTGTATGCATCCACAGGTCTATAAGAACGCTTGTGGAAGCAGCACTTTATCCAAACCCTACATGGCTCACCGCCTTCGAGGGCAGGTTTGTGGGCTTGCGTACTGCCCGTTTGAGGATGTTCTGGGAATCGGACATGATCAGGGCTTCACCAGCATGATTGTACCAGGTAAGACACAAATACATCAAAGTTCACTCAAAGGACATGTTCACTCCTTCATACCTGCATGTAGAGTCAGCTGTTTCATGAGCTCTGTTCCCAAACCTAGTGACGCTTACACTGCATTGTAAAGCCCTGTTCGCACTGCCAGAGAAACACAGCAACATGACATTAATGCGAATGAGCAGCAGTTTTGGGGAGATAAGTCAGATAATGTAGTGTTTCACAGAATTATTTTAGTGTTAAGATTTCAGTATATTGCAGAACTCATGACTTGGGCCCTGTTTACACCTGTATTAAGATGTGTTTTGGTCGATCGGATCACGAGTGGACGACTCTAAATACAGGAGTAAACGGGTCTAAAACGCTTTGAGCTCGTCCAGAGTCCTCCACTTCCAGAGTTAGTTGAAAACACATTCGACCGGATTGCTTTCGTAGTGTAAACGCTCATGTGATCGAATGTGTTCAAACAGCCACTAAAGACTGTCTTCTCTCCGTCTACTGGTCTAATGCAGGAACATTATGAGAAGAGCGATAGTCAAACGGGATTTAAACTCTGTCGACTGAAGACTCAAGTTTGGTTTGAAGATGAAAAACGTATGAAGCTCAATGTTCTCTCATCATTCCTGATTTCTAACACACACTCACAGCGTTCGGCTGATCTCGCGTCTGTCAGAGCAGAAACTGAAGCTGATGTTCTCCGTGTGTTTCTCCGCCGTCTCCGGTCACGTTCATATGTAAATATCGAGAGCTTATTTCATCCATTAGATCACAAGATCTGAAAAACCCAAACATTTCCTCACCCATAGACCCTCCCCTCGAAGAAATCAGGACAGAAGTGTTTGAAAGTGGACAGAAGAGACGGATTAAAACACCAGGTGTAAACGGGAATGTGTTTCCCTCGTCTACTTGTGATCCAATCGTCCCTTAAATGCAAATGAGATGCTGCTCCCGGCACAGAGGGCGGAGCTTCAAGAGCTCGTTCTCAGCAGAGCCATATATAGCCCTTTGTTGCGAGGCGGGGTTTATGTAAATTCTAGGGTTGGTGATGTCACTTCACTCACTTCAGACTAGAAATCCTTCAGTATTCGATAATATATACCGCAATAATGAAACGTGCACGATACTGTTATCGTGGGCACTTCAAAATACTGTGAATAATTATTTATTCCAAATAAATAAAAAATTTAGAGTGAATTTAAAGAATACTTTACCCTTCAATCATTTAAAATGCACAAAAGAAATAACCAATAGTGTTTAGTTTATCTCACAGCTCGGCCAGAGCCGCTGACCAGCAGTTTCCTCATAATCTCTACAGTTTCTCCTCATAATCTCCTCAATATCACTTTAAATACAGCGTTCTGTGCAGAACTCAAATGATGTCTGAGATGTTTCCTGGTCTAACTCGATCACGTGATCCGCTCTGTGTTTCGTGTCTCTGGACCGGAGCTCACGAGAAACCAGACGGTTTAATGTCATTAGTTCAGACTTTGATCCATTGGCAAAAGAGAAGTTTAAGCCCATAAAAAAGAAGAGATCAGGACAGAAGTGTTTGAAAGTGGACAGAAGAGACGGATTAAAACACCAGGTGTAAACGGGAATGTTTCCCTCGTCTACTTGTGATCCAATCATCCCTTAAATGCAAATGAGTTGCTGCTCCCGGCACAGAGGGCGGAGCTTCAAGAGCTCGTTCTCAGCAGAGCCATATATAGCCCTTGTTTGCGAGGCGGGGTTTATGTAAATTCTAGGGTTGGTGATGTCACTAACCCGGGAGGAATGTTTGTTGTAGTCCTTTAAAAGCGATTTCTTTAAAAGCAAATATCTCCCTTTGCTTTGAACTTTGAGCGTTGTAACTTTGCAGATGTTGTTTATGCTCAAACAGCAACATTACACACTAACTAAAGTTAGAAAAGTGAAATCATAATCAACCACCCCTTTAATATCAGGTGTAAACGAGGCCTGAAAGTCACAAAAAATGTACAGGTCACATTTCACTTCAAAAAAGGAGAATGCAAGCTCTTGAATGTCTCTCAAGGTGCAGGAGAACCGAACTTTGATGCCCTGGACACAAACCCGTACCGCAGCTTCAAGCAGAGACAGGAGTGGGAGGTCAAGGCCCTGCTGGAGAAGGTGCAGCCTGAGCTGATCGGCTTGGACCCGGGACAGCTGGGTAAAGTGGACCACGCCAGCTTTGAGCAGAGGCACAAGGAACGGGTTGAGGCTTTGGTAAGTTCAGCACTGGTAACCCAGCACAAATACATATGTGACCCTGGACCACAAAACCAGTCACATGGGTCAAATTTTTAAAATTGAGATTTATACATCATCTGAAAGCTGAATAAATAAGCTTTCCATTGATATATCAAAAATCAAAACATTGAGAAAATCTCCTTTAAAGTTGTGCATTTATGTTGGCGATTGTGCTGCATTCACTCACAAAAATAAATGTTTTATATATTTACGGTAGGAAATTTACTAAATATCTTCATGAAACATGATCTTTACTTAATATCCTAATGATTTTTGGCATAAATGAAAAATCGGTAATTTTGACCCGTACAATGTATTGTTGGCTATTGCCACAAATATCCCCGTGCGACATGTGACCGGTTTTGTGATCCAGGGTCACTAATGGGCGAGATTGCAGTAAGCTGGAACATCCAATTAGTAGTGGGTGATTTTACCAATATTTTCACAATATCAGAACATCTAATTTCACGATAAAGAGATGTATCACGATTTGTTTTTATTTATGTTATAAAATATATATGGAGCCACTAGAGGGACATGTAGGGAAAGAAATGAGACGTGAGGAAAAATGTTTTATGTCTATGCTTTTGCGTTCCCCCGAGAAACTCAAAATGCAAGAACATTTAAATATAGGGTTTCCGCGGGGTCTTAAAAAGTCTAAAATTCTGACCTTTAAATTTAAGGCCTTAAAAAGTCTTAAAAACGGCCAGATTTTCATCCTAGGTCTTAAATTTCATTTAGTCAGGTCTAAAAAAGTGTTTACCCTCGTTCATTTCCAGAAACGCTGGCCGCATAAAGTTATTACAAAGTAGCAAAAAAGTATCGAGTCGTAGCCTACAAAGCGGAGCTCTAGAGCAGGGGTCTCCAACACGCCGCTCGCGTGCTCCAGTCGCTCGTGGCCTGATCTGAGCTAGCTCGCCAGAGGCCGTTCACATGTCGCGTCTTTTGTGTGCTCAAGTTTGTTCAAATGTAGGTTTATCTTTGTATAAAACCTTTTTTGTCAACTTTATTTGAACTTGTACAGTACCAGTCAAAAGTTTGGAAACACTACTATTTTTAATGTTTTTGAAATAAGTCTCTTATGCTCATCAAGCCTGCAGTAAAAAAAAAACAAAAAAAACAGTAATATTATGAAATATTATTACTATTTAAAATAATGTTTTTTTTAAATATATTTTAAAATTTAATTTATTTTTGTGATGCAAAGCTGAATTTTCATCAGCAAGTACTCCAGTCTTTGGTGTCTTATGATCCTTCAGAAATCATTCTAATATGATAATTTGATACTCAGTTATTATCAATGATGGAAACAGTTGTGCTGTTTAATATATTTTTTTGGAATACTTTTTTCAGGATTCATTGATGAGTAAAACGTTAACAGCATTTATTCATAAAAACAGCATTTATTCAAAATAAAAACATTTCTAAAAATATAAATCGTTACCATCACCGTTTATCAACTTAACGCATTCTTGTTGAATTAAAGTACTAATTTCTTTAAAAAAAAAAAGTTATTTTTCCCAAACTTTTGAACGGTAGTGTATATTGTTACAAAAGATTTCTATTCTAAATAAATACAGTTCTTTTTAACTATTTATTCATCAAATAATCCTGAAAAAAGTATCTCAGGTTATAAAAAAAT
The DNA here is from genome assembly GCF_951802725.1 of Rutilus rutilus. Lineage (NCBI taxonomy): Eukaryota > Metazoa > Chordata > Actinopteri > Cypriniformes > Leuciscidae > Rutilus > Rutilus rutilus. The sequence goes on from NC_140232.1 coordinate 4,066,460, forward strand.
ATTAAGCAGCACAACTGTTTCCAACATTGATCATAAATCAGCATATTAGAATGATTTCTGAAGGATCATAAGACACCAAAGACTGGAGTACTTGCTGATGAAAATTCAGCTTTGCATCACAAAAATAAATTTACATTTTAAAGTATATTAAAAAAGAGAACCGAGAAAGAATTATTTTAAATTGTAATAATATTTCATAATATTACTGTTTTTTTTTTGCTTGATGAGCATAAGAGACTTCTTTCAAAAACATTAAAAATAGTAATGTTTCCAAACTTCTGACTGGTACTGTACATGTTAGTAGATAACATGTTGCAAGACACTCTTTTAAAATCTGGCCATCATTTTTAATGGTATTTTAATGTTTACGTAAACAAAAAGTGCATATTGATGCTAATCAATTTGTTATTTGCTGTTTTTCGACATAAAACTTGTTGAATTGACTTCATTCTGTAGTATTAGTACTTTTTGAACAGGATTCTGTGATAACCGTGATAATTTTGGTCACTTTAATCATCTCATCATTTCCTCTCTAGTTATGATCAACTATGATCAACTAAAATCAACAATAATTGTGTTTTTACAGTATAATATGCAAAAGTAAAATTTTCTATTAAAAAAAAGTCTACCTCTCTCACACACACACATCAGATAATCCTAGATAGATAGATAGATAGATAGATAGATAGATAGATAGATAGATAGATAGATACTCTAATGATCCTGAGGTAACTATCTAACTTGGATAATGCGTCGTGTAGGTCTTAAATTTCAATCTTTATGGTCTTAAAATGTCTTAAAAAGCTCTTAAATTTGACTTACTGAAAAGTGCAGAAACCCTGTAAATATGAATTTTTTCCTCTCATCTCTTTTTTTTTTTCACCATGTCCCTCTAGGGGCTTCGTAAAAATATGAAGCAAATTAAAAACAATAGTACAAAGATACATATTTATTTAACATGTATTAAGAAATACTGCAATAATCAAATGTAAAAAAAAAAATACTGCATAGTATGAATGAAATATAAATTGATTCTTATTAAAGCTAGAAAAGTTATTCAGTCAAGAGCAGTGAGTGATTTTCTCTTTGTGGTTTAGTTAACATTAATGACAGTTTTCAGCTTGTTTACGCTCACTTCAGACTAGACATGTATCAGTATTCGGTCATATATATCGCAATAATGAAACGTGCACGATACTGTTATCGTGGGCACTTCAAAATACTGTGAATAATTATTTATTCCAAATAAATATAAAATTTAGAGTGAATTTAAAGAATACTTTACCCTTCAACCATTTAAAATGCACAAAAGAAATAACCAATAGTGTTTAGTTTATATCACAGCTCGGCCAGAGCCGCTGACCAGCAGTTTCTCCTCATAATCTCTACAGTTTCTCCTCATAATCTCCTCCATATCACTTTAAATACAGCGTTCTGTGCAGAACTCAAATGATGTCTGAGATGTTTCCTGGTCTAACTCGATCACGTGATCCGCTCTGTGTTTCGTGTCTCTGGACCGGAGCTCACGAGAAACCAGACGGTTTGATGTCATTAGTTCAGACTTTGTCTTGTCTTTATTTCAGGGCTATGATCCATTGGCAAAAGAGAAGTTTAAGCCCATAAAAAAGAAGAAAGGAAGAAGTTCGGCTGGTTCTGTGGAGAAAAGAAAGAGGAAAGTCGCCCATGAGGATCAGAGGGTATTTACTTTTTACTTTTTCTTTTTGTCTCTCAGTCTGTCGTCTTTCATGTTCAAGCTCAAGAGCACCTGACAATGTTTGTATTAGTGGTGTTTGATACTGATCATGTTTGAGGTTTGTTAAAATCATTAATCCCAAGGAAAGGAGGAGAGGTAACGTTAACCAAGCAGATTCAAATGTTGGCTTGTTGACAACAGGTGAAAAATATAGAGCGTAACAGGCCAGAATATCATAGACTTGAGGGATTTGTACAGTTAAAGGTCTAATTTACCCACAAATCCTCTCTCAGTATAGTGTTTCTCTTTTGCTCTTTGCTCACATCACTTCCTCTCTCGTGTGATTCTGCAGGATATAATTCGACAATCTGTACAAGAGAAAATGGAAAGACAGAAAGAGCTGGAAGAGAAGTCCAAGGAGAAGAGAGACTTGGGAATGAAGTCGACTCTTGACCGTTTCAGGAAGTAGCGGACGATCCCCGACCGCTGGGAACATGAGGACTAATGCAAAGCAGAACAGACATTTTTATAACAGAACCTCTGGCTGTCATTTCTACTGTTCCTTGATTGTGTACAAAACAAAGCTATTTGCTTGTTTAATAAAACACCTAGAATATCTATAAGAAATTGCACATGTATTTATCTTTAAAGACCCAGGAATAGTTAAATGCTTTCCACCCACACTTGCTTTTTGCAAAAGTTTCTTATCCACACTGAAATCATCTTAATGCGTAGGCCAAAAACATAATAAGATCTCACTGAGATGATGGCGAGAGGCCAGACGTAAAGTTCTCATGCTATTCTGTTCTGATCATTTTCTTAGCAAAATATCTGTGTTCGGGTCGCACTCCATGTCTGGTCTAAAACACAATCACCCTTATGTTCTGACGCAGGACAGCAGTTGAGTGTAAATCTTTTGTCGTCTTTGCAGGATATACAATTTGAAGATTGTATGAAGTAACATTTGTCTTTATCAACACTGACAGTGAACAGCTCATAGCAGTATAAACATCTCTTTGGGTACAATATGCATCACATGACTAAACGTCATTGTTAGGGTTTGGTATAGTTTGAATTTTAACGATTCCGATTCTTATCGATTCCTAATTTCAATTCTAAATAAAGGTTAAAAAAAAAATGTATATCATTCACATTTATTCTGTCTGATTGCAAAACATTTCATTGTAGCTGAATACCATGACCAAAAATCAACAGAGGAACAGAGGTTTAAAAACACCACAGCAAAAACAACTAGCATAACTAATATTAAAGGGATAGTCCAGTATTTGGCATTAAGCTTTGTATTACCGGTAGTAGAAAACCTGTAGTATTTTCGAATTACCGTGCTTTCCACCCTCATATCCCTCTGAGATGAGAGATTTATGTATTTTTTATCTGGAAAAAATCTTCCGATGACGCAAAAATCGTCATTTTGCGTCATCAGAGGATTTTTTGGCCAGAGGCGAGAGACTACAGCCAGTAGTAGGAGCTGTCCCGCATGTGTTCAACCCGCCCATAGGAGGGAGGGATCTCACTCACAGAATGTACACACAGTTCAGCCAGAGCCCGTCTACGGAGAGCCTGCCCACTCTCTATTAAGCCCTATTGTACCGAATTTTGGTTGTAGTACCACCAGAGTTCCACTGGGGGCGATCGCCATGAGTGCAGAATGAATGGGAGTCAATGGGGCTAGACAGCTAAATTTGTCTCTTTCACCCGATTGCCGTTGAGAAATCTCAGATCTGATTGTAGATTTTCCAAGTTCAACATGGGTTTTAGGTCGAAAGTTGAATGAACGAGTACTTATGTCCTTTCGATTTCTTACAGGTTGAGTTGTTGTTGTTGCCTATAACACGCTAGCATTCTGCTAATGAACGCTGATTGGTCAGTGAAGGACTGATTACGACCAGAGATACCGCTTGATGGCATCGTGGCATCCGAAGCAGGACCAGAAACAAACAAAACAAAAACTCTTCTAGCACATGTATTTACCTGTGTCAGCTGTGTGTGTTTACTGTGTGTGTTTACCTGTGTCAGCTGTGTGTGTTTACCTGTGTCAGCTGTGTTGTCGATGCCTCGAGAGAAAAGAAAGTGCAGAGCGCGAATGCACCAAAGTGACTGAAGGATTGCCGTAAATCAGTATATCTGGTCGTACGATGTGTATGACGTCATTAATGTTTTAAAAGACTTTTTAAAGCAAATAAGTGACTCTAAAAAATCTAACACCCAGCAATGTGTAATTTCTTTGCATCTCCTTTCGAATACAATATTCAAATTACTAGACAAAAAATTATATCCTGAGAAAAGTGGATTTTGATGGGTATACTGCCATAGACCTCCATTCATTCTGCACTCGTCCTGTGAGCGCCCTCATGTGGAGCCAGAGTGGAACTGCAACCAGTTCAGACGCCGGAAGTTTACTGAGAGTGGAAGTTCTCCCCTTATTAGACATTCTCTGTCCTTATGCATCGCTTTCTGTCAGGACTTTTACATGCTTTTCCCAAATCACGGAAGTGACGTCGACGTCCGGGTTAGCGGTAGCATTAGCCATCAGGCAAGTGTTATTTAAATAAACACCTGATGTACTTACAAACTTTCCAATGCCTCATTTTATGAGTACAGAACCTATTTGTACAACTGTAGAAGTTTGGTGCCATTCTGGGCATTATTAGTGCGGTAATTTACCAGATACATCATAGGATCCATTAGCGCCTGCACTAACGGCTGATATCTCTAAATAAGCTCTAACTTTAATAATGTTCAACCAAGGGAAAAAAGACTTCTGGGGGGTGTTTGGCTCGAGGACATGGTGCAAAGGACCCTAGGTTTATTTTACTCCGAACCATCCCTTTAAGACATAACCGACTGTTTACAGGGATATTTAGCCATATTTTTGTGTGTATTTGTCTGTTCAAGTGCACAAAACACGGAAGAGGACTCAGTTCAGTATCACACACTAAACCGAATGAGAGGCGGCTTTCTGTGAGTGCGCTTTGGATGTGAAAACAGAAAACAGCCTGCGGGTCTTCATGCGCTTGAATGGTTTAATATCATTTTTCCAGTATATCTGCATTAGCGTAGACGTGTCTGAATCAAATCTTGCCATGGTTCAGTGCTATGCCCCCTCCTTTTCTCAACATGCAGAACTTCACTGGAAACAATCATAAAGACATGTCTGGCTTCAGCTCAATCTTGCACCACAACATCACTGTTCAATAGGGGTCAACAACACTAATGCCGAACATGACAGCAAGAAACCAGTTGAGCTTTACAACCCACAGCGGCCCAGTCAGGTTCACACTGTTCACAAGCATTCCTGTTTCTGCAGTCTGTGCAGATCTTCATCCAAGCTCTTGACATTTTCAAGATTAGATTATTCCTGCAATTCCCTGTTGGCTGATCTTCCAGCCGGCGTGACTCTACACATCCAGTCTTCAATCACAGTCACCAACTCTTGGCCTCACTCCACTGACTACCTTAAGGTTGCCAACTGTCCCGAATTAGGCGGGACGTCCCGTATTTTTGGCCTAATTTATTTGTCCCGTGCGTGACCTCCCGTGTCCCGTTTTTTGGCAAGCTGATAAACCACTGACTGATACAACAGCAGCAGTGCTGACCACGACACTTGAGAATGATCACCGACACCTGTCATCATCCAATCACAGCTTTTTTTAATCACTGTTTTGAGACAAATCATTGTTTGATTTGTGAACATCCTCTGCCGTCTGGTCGCTTCCGCTTCAAGCCGGACTCGTCTCGTGCTAACGGTAATTTCCTTTCACTGTCCACGTTTTGATTTCGGCTAATCAATTTTGGCGAATGCAAACAACGTGATTATTGTTCATGAGTCTAACATCCAGCCACGCAAGAAAACATGTAATCTACCTGAGGGAATAATATGCTCAAAAAACATTTCTGATTATTATTGTTTTAAAGCTTTTAGAAAGTACATAGAAAGCTTTTGTAACATTACTGTCACTTTTGATTAATGTAATGCATCCTTGCTGAATAAAAGTAGGCAATTACTTTCTTTATTTTTTTCCCCAAAAAATAATCTTACTAACCCCAAACTTTTGAACTGTAAGCCTAGTGTATAATGTTAAAAAAGCTTTCTATTTTAGATAAATGCTGTTATTTTGAACGATGGTTTGTTTGTAATGTGACTTTTTTCATGTATGACATTAAAATTATTTTTAGAATTAAATACATAAATAGGTTAAGCAATACAAATGTGTTTATGTCTGATAACCTTTTAAACACTGAAATGACGTACACTGTGTGATACAGTACAAACATTTTGAGTGTCCCTCATTTTCCTATAAAGAACCACAATTGTCCCGCATTTTCCTTTTCTGAAGTTGGCAACCTAGAAATCTAGACGCACCCTAGCGGCAGCAACATTTATTTTGCAGCCAGTGTGGTCTAGCAACTCTCCGTTGACTTTCGAGCTGGAAAAACCAGGGGGGCAGGGTTTCATAAAATATTGAAGCTTCCCCGGGCGCCGCCATTGATTAGCGGACCATCACCTGCTGTTAGCATTCCATTGACTCCCATTCATTTTGGCGTCACTTTGACAGCGAATAACTTTACATCTGAGGCGTTTAAAGACTCCATTTGTCCATTATTTATTTCTAAAGAAACACGAAAATGTATATAAGGCTCCATTACCTTGTATCTTACGTTATGGCCCCGTAGAAGCAGTTTTTGTAAAAATAGGCTAACGATTGCGTCATAACCACGCGACTCTCTGTCGCACAGTATAGAGATTACCGTATGGACAGGAGGAGAAGCTCGCGGGCAATCGGGGGACGTGGAGGCAAAATGACAAAGTAATTAATCTGAATACTTAGCAAGAGTTTCTCCTGCTCCAGCTCATGGACAGCTCCTACTCACACTCTCCGTCTCTGCAAGTTTCGGAAGGGAATGATTCAGATTTCTCTTGGCACAGCTACTAGAAGACAGACGGGTTGCTCACGTCACATCTACGTCATCAAGCTCAGTTTGAGTCTGCGCAGTACGCTCAGCCATCAGGAAGAGAGAGCTTCTAATTGACTTCACTTTTCTCCGTTGAATCCAGTGCGGTCGCTGTGTCCAGTTTATATACTGTCTATGGGAAAAACCAAACTCAGGTCAGGCCAATCACATCGTGTATAGAGTAGGACATCGTGTATCCTCTGTATTGAAAACCTGCCAGCCTCCGCCTGATCTGCCGAGACTGAGAAAATTGTCATTTTAAAATGAACTAGAAATTAACAAATCAAATGCAACCTTTATTAGTATCGTAAAGCAACTTTCAGTATGTGCCAACCCAGCTAACAATTTTTGGTTCCCATAACGTTAGTTTTTGGTACCCAGAACATTCTCAGAATGTTAGTTTATGGTTCCCAGAACGTTATTTTTATGGTAACCACCCAGCAACGTTCTGGGAACGTTATTTTATTGTTACATAAAAATAAAACCAAAAAAGAACGTTCCCCTAACGTAAGTATTTGGTTCCCAAAAAAATAACCCAAAAATAACATTAGGGGAACGGTCTGTGTTAACTGGGAAAGAGAATCCAAAAATCGAAATGCGTGCTTGAAAACATGTAAACACTGTTTTGTTTTTTCCTTCTTTTGGTTGCCTCCCAATTCGCCTACTTATACTACGCCCTAAAAGTATATATTTTTGTTGAGAAAAAGTGCATACTTTTGAGTGTGTAGCAGAAGAGTATACTAGACAAGTTTTGGGACGTACTCAGACATCCCACCCTGCGTAAACTCATTTCCGGATGGTTTTACCTCGACAAACTGACTGTTAAATAGGGTTCCCACGAGTAATTATTACGCTATTAATCATGGCCATGACATATTATCACTATCCCACCCATGTTTTTTTTTTACAGTCTATGTATCCCACCAGTTAATATGATGGGGCCACGATGAAACTATGTGAACCGAACATGTCCCCTCCCGCTCACCGTAATAATCTGCCAATGAATGGCACTTTGTGAACACTAGAGGGAGCCACAGTTATTAGTGATGTAAAGCTGGGCGAGGCCTCAGTTCCTCACAGCGGAAGATGGCGTTCACAACAGATGCTTTTCAGTGCCTTGCAGTAAAATACAGTGTTACTAATACAGCTGATTGACTTGTGTTCTTTTTAAAATGTCATTACTATAGTAATAACAATAAATTATAATAACATGCAACTAACCCTATCACTATAGTAAGTACATGTTAATTAATATTACTCAGTACCTAAACTAAATGTGTAATTACAATGTAACAAAGACACCTTGAAATAAAGTGTAACCCTGCATTCATACGACACAAGATATCAGTTGACTCCAAATGAAAACGCTGTAAATACACAAACAAGTATTCATGACTTCAATGAGCTCATTGTTTCTGCCTTAAATTATTGCATTGTTTAAATTAAGACATTTTTAGCTAACTATGATTTTGTATATGCACATTTCTGACATACATAACTTGGACAGTTTCCTCTGATAACAGATCACTCTAAACTGTAATGTGGACTCATGTATTTTCTGTAAAGCTGCTTTGAGACGATGTGTGTATTGTGAAAAGCGCCATTCAAATAAATGTGAATTGAATTGTATGAATTAAATTTTAATAATTTTTCACAGTGAAATGTTTAAACCAATTCTTTGCATTAAATTGTAAATCTGCATCATACTGGTAACCATGTAAAAATTATTTTTCCAACTTGTAAATGAAACAATTTCAGGTTTTTGCAAGAAAAACAGGTTTTCAACTTCAAATTTTCACATTTCTTTGTGAAATTTCCCTTGCAGTTTCCGAACAGCAAGACATAGGCTCGTAATGATTAACCAAGATAATCTTGCTATAAATATATAACACAAACCACTGTATTCTGTGTACAGCAGAGTGACTTCCTTCTTTTGTGGCTCACTAATGACCTTTGGTCCATATTAAAGTCTTCTATTGATTGGGAAGATGCGAAACCCTCCCCCTAAAACCAATAAGCATCCAGAGTTCAACAAGGCCTTCAGGAAAGGAAAAGACAAACGCTCAGTCAGGCTACAAAATGTGCCGTCCTAAGCTTAGTTAGTTTGCATAGCACATTTAAATACAACATGAGTTGGCCAAAGTGCTTTCCATTAAAACAAGATTCCAACAGCATACATAGCAAAAAATACAAAAAACAGTAAACACCAAACCAAAGGACAATTAAAATGCAAGACAACAGTAAAACGTAAAAGCCTGAGTAAGTAAATGCTCCCTCAAACGTGATTTATAAAAAAAAAACAGTGTATGACAACATCTAATATCCAAAGGCGGGTTATTCCAGATTTAATTGCCGCAACTGAAAAGGCACGATCCCTTTTGCACTTTAGGCCTTGTCGTCTGATAGACCTGGATAAGATCCGACATGTATTCGGGAGCGAGGCCACGCAAGGCCGTACAAACAAACAGTGAAACCTTAAACAACATGGGCCGAGTTCCCAGTTCCCAGTATGACCAACCGGTTTCATAATATTATTTTAACTATAAAATGTGCTTCTGTAGCAATCTGTGCCTGTGTATTGTCATACATATTCATAATGTCAATGGCAGCAGACATTGTCATTTGGTAAAACCGAAATATATTAAAATTGAGTAATATTGTTTTTAATAAGGAACTACAATAATACAAATATAAAGCAGATTAGGCTTTTTTTCTACATTTCCCCTTTTCTCATTTCTCTGTGCAATGTTATCCTTGAACATGTTGGAGGGTTTAAAGTAGTCCAATAAAATGAATACATTTATGAGATCTGTGATAATGTTATTTTATATTCTTCCGTGTTACACACTATATACACTATCTCAACATCAATGTCAGATCAGATTTTTTCATGAATAATTAACTGCAAATTACTAATTTTATTGAAAAAAATGACAAAAGCAGTGTTAATAGATTGCAAAAAACACTTAATCTCATTGTTAACACTTAGTAAAATTAAAAAATGGTTTCAAAATTAATTATATCCCCATTACATATTTATTTACACTTTTAAAACCCTTATTCATCAATGACCCGTGTATCTATGCAGTGAAACGGTGTGTGTTCTGCGTGAGTCTCCAGGGTCTCATCAGCATTCACTGCATGTGGAGAGATGGGCGGGGGACAGTCCATTAGCATTAGCATCAGAGCTCATATCCTGCTAGCGTTTCCCTAGAGAGACCAGAGCGCTTTAAACCAGTCTCAACCCCCACAGCACATCTCAAACCAGCATAATACACACCGAGAGAGAACTCAACTCAACCCAGCATAACACACACCGACCACTGCGAGAGAACTCAACTCAACCCAGCATAACACACACACTGTGTATCAACCCAACCCGTTTACAGCGCGTCGAGGACGACTTCTGCGATTCATTCCAGCTCATCAGAAGAGAGTTGAATATGAAAGGTGATATTCTGTGGATGATTGACTTGCATGTCAATGATTTACTACAATAGAGGAGCATTACTCTCCTCATACATATGCAAACCCCCTCCTGCCATCTGTATGTTTCCTCCAGATCCTGATCTCCATCTGCTCCAGTGCTGGATTGATCACTATATGAGGATCAATTTAGTGCAAAGAAGCTGCATATACAGTTGTGGTCGAAATGACTCAGCCCCCATTGCAAATCGGGTTTACTGGCACGTTTACAGACGTTCAGCTGTTTGCAATCAACTAATCAAACAAAAGTGACTGAAATAGCTCAACACAACAAATGTTTCAAGCGGTTTCCCTAATTTTATTCCTCACAACAGCACAAATCTGCAGATTCATCAAATTCATCTCTTGACTATAATATAACCCTGATATAATATATTTTTTGAATCATTTTAATGTTACAATAGATTTCTATTTCAAATAAATGTTGTTTTTGTAACTTTCTATTCATCAAAGAATCCTGAAAAAAAAATGTATCGCGGTTTAAACAATGATATGAAGCGGCACAACTGTTTTCAGCAGTGATAATAATAATCATAAATGTTTCTTGAGCATCAAATCATCATATTAGAGTGATTTCTGAAGGATCATGTGACACTGAAGACTGGAGTGATGAAAATTCAGCTTTGATCACAGGAATAAATTACACTTTACTATATATTCACATAGAAAACAGATATTTTAAATTGTAATATTATTTCACAATATTACTGATTTTACTGTATTTTTGATCAAATAAATGCAGTCTTGGTGAGCAGAAGAGACTCTTTCAAAATCATATTCAATAGGCCACTGAAAAATATCTATAAAATAGCTTTATATTAACAGGATATTTGTGTGCGATGTATTTTATGCTTATTACTGTATTACATTATCAGCTTAGCAACATGCTAAGTTTCTAGTTATTGTCTCATTTATCACATTAGTAAATATGTTTTTTCCTTTACATCTGTGGACTTAAAAATAACAGGGCAAAAGAATGATCTCATGGTTTGAGCCTGAGCCAGAGCTGTATAAAGAGAGTCTTGAGGTCACTGAGTTGTGTGTGTGTGAGAACAGCTGACTGTGGGAGTGGAGATGAAGTGTGTGTGACTCAGGATCCTGTGGGGGGAAGGGCAGCCGAGACACAAAGACCAACATGTTAAAGGAGCAGTTCCTCAATAATGAACATCTGACGCAGCGGCTCATAACACTGCAGTTAATGCCTTATACCGTATATATATATATATCCAGCGCTGGATTACTGATCATGACGTATCGATCGTGTGGATCGGGATCATGATATCCTGTGGGATCTGGTGAATTTCCCATCAGTCGAAGCTCAGCGAGAAACAGCTGTTCATATGAGAGATATTCTGTGCTGAGATCTTATTCATGAGTACTGAAGAACTGCAGCCTCTGCTTTACCACACACACACACACACACACACACACACACACACACACACACACACACACACACACACACACACGCTCTCTTTCTCACTCACACAAACACACTCTCTCTCTCTCTCTCTCTCTCTCGCGCTCACACACACACACACACACACACACACACACACACACTCTCTCTCTCTCACACACACAAACAGACACACACACACACTCTCTCTCTCTCTCTCTCTCACACACACACACACACACACACACACACACACACACACACACACACACACACACACACACACACACACACAAACACACTCATGCACACACACTCACACATTGACAGACACACTCTTACACCCACGCACTCAGACACTAACACACACTCACACAAACACACACACTAACACACACGTGCACACCCTCACTCTTACACACACACAGACACACACTAACACACAAAAACACACATACACACACACACTAACATAGACACACATTGAGAGACACACACAAATACACACTCATTCACACACACACAGGTTATTGCCCCGCCCTCGTCATAGAGAAGAGAAGAGAAGAGAAGAGAAGAGAAGAGAAGAGAAGAGAAGAGAAGAGAAGAGAAGAGAAGAGAAGAGAAGAGAAGAGAAGAGAAGAGAAGAGAAGAGAAGAGAAGAGAAGAGAAGAGAAGAGAAGAGAAGATTCATCATTACCAGGAACAATAATGATGCGCACGGATAAATCATTAAGAATAAACACTGCAATAGCCCATAAAAAAACGAGAATTGTCCATTTTGATTTAATGGTTACTAAGTATATTCAGTTTATTATTTATGTAATAAGTAATCTTTTTAAATGTAGGCTAAAGTGTCCATTTTTCACAAGAGTATTTCTGCTTTGCCAATGCAAACACTAATGCTAATGCTATACTCTCCTCCTCATTAGTGTTCACAGTTTTAGCATCTAATAACCCTTCTAATATTTGATGATAATGACCAGATAGATTTTCAGAAGAATGATGCCGGGAACACAGGATTTATCATCCAGCACATGAGATCCATAAACCCTGTGTTGAATGCTTGCTTTAGCGAGCACGTGGTGCACTGGACCCACAGAGACTGCAGACTATAACACCAAACCCATCACTGAAACACAGACTGCAGTGCTGTCTGATGCTGTTATCCGGCTTCGGTTATGATTCTCTAATGCTGTTATCCGGCATCGGTTATGATGCACAAACAAAACAGAGTAACAACTTAAATGTGCAGCTTTGACTCCCCTGTGGCATAAATAATTGCTTATGTAAAAAAATGCTTATTATGCGACAGCTGGATGAAAGGAGAAGTGGTGAAAGAAGAAAAGACTCGAGTCCTTCCTCTTTTGCACTCATGTTATTGTGAAAGAGAATTGAGCTTAATTGCGTTGAGTGAAACGATGAAATAAAACGCCACTTAATTGAACTTAACTAGACTTTCGTGACTGCTTCTAACAATGTCTAATGAGACGTTTTGCTTTAAATTTAAATCATTATGTTATAATGACGTAGACATATTTTGATGACTATGAGGCGTGAAGAGAGACAGGGTGTGGAAGATTAATAAGTCTTCATAATGTCTCTAATGTTATTATGCTAAGATGGACACTGAGTGAAAGTCAATGTGAATCTCTGTTTGCAACACATTTTCCTTCTGTAATGTCACATATTTCCAAATGAAACTAAGATATTTAACCAGGAAGAAAAATGTGTGACACTAGTGGGGGAAAATAATACTAAAATGTATTTGCAATACATTTATTTTATGCTAAGTATACTACAAATATATTTATGTGCATATTTATATACCCTGCAACTGTACTGTTAGTGTAATAAACTGATATACTTAAAGTCTGCTAAACTGGAACAACTAATTTTGAATTATGTACTTTAGTTTTCCAGAAATAGAGCTGAAGTTCAACTAAAGATATACTGAAGTATATTTGATTGTGCTAAAGTGAAACTATTGCACGTACACTTTTTAAATACTGATATTATACAGAGATCATACTATCCTCACTAATAGTGATATTAAAACTATATTAATCATTAATACTGATATTAATATTAAGAAAGGTGCATTGTGCAATAAAGAAGTGCTCCAAATGAAGTTTAATTATAATATTTATATCAGTAAGTCTCAAGCGATATGTTATTAGTTTTGAAGTGTAGTTCGTATGAAATAAATGTATTTTAAATAGATTCTGGCATAGGTTTTTTACCAGTGGACTTCGATCTGGCTATTATTGGTAAACATTACTGAAATGACTAGGTGACTTTAATAGAGAAGGAAAGTCATTTCCGAGGAGGATCAAGTTTTCACATTTTGATTAAAGTCGTGATAAAGTGTTAGTAGCAACAGATCTTTTGTTCTGTATTGGGAAGGACATCTGAGTGTGATGGACTCATACAGGGCAAGGATTTGATGCTCTGCATGGGTTGTTGATTAAATTGCACTCAAACATGAATGCGAACTGGTTTTCAATTGAACGGATAGTTCAAAATTAAAGCCAGCCTAAAATTAAAATACACCCTAAAATTAAAATTCAGTCATCATTTAATGCCGTTCTAATGTCGTATGCCCTTCTTTCTTTTATCATTAATGAAAGCAGGTTAATTAGGCTCCTGTCACTTTAAGAACTAATACACGGATCCAATATACTGTTACACGTGTGTTTTCTTTCTCAACTGTGTACGTTTACTCAAGACATAACTCACTGTGTTTACGTGAATACTCTCCAAAAGGGCATTTAGACTGCGGTAAACCTCGGGATAAACAGAGAGACTAATATTAGCGTAGACGCCATCCTTCTTATGATGTAACGAGTACATCAAGATTTATGGGAAGTGTTCCCGGTTCCGGCTGACCTGATCTATGCAGCCTAACACTGAATTATAGAAGTCTATAGTGTATTATGTGTATCCTAGGTCAAAGAGATGTGTTTTTAGTCTAGCTTTGAACTGACAGAGTGTGTCTGCTTCCCGGACAATGGTAGGAAGACTGTTCCAGAGTTTTGGTGCTAAATAGGAGAAGGATCTACCGCCAGCAGTCAATTTTGATATTCTAGGTATTATCAACTGGCCGGAGATCGCAATAGACGTGAAGGACTATAATGCGTTAAGAGCTCGCTCAAGTACTGCGGAGCTAAACCATTTAGTGCTTTATAAGTAATCAGCAATATTTTAAAATGTATACAATGTTTAATAGGGAGCCAATGCAGTGTTGACAGAAGACCGGGCTAATATGCTCATACTTCCTGGTTCTGGTAAGAACTCGAGCTGCTGCGTTTTGGACCAGCTGTAGTTTGTTTATTAAGCGTGCAGGGCAACCACCCAAAAGGCAAATTTTGTGCCTTCACATTTAGGCGTGTATCTGAAGCACATTTGCTGATATGTGCTGATAAGCCGCCTGGGGAACAGTGTCTCTTTTGCGTCTTAATGCGTTTTTAATAACAAACACGTTCCTGCTTTTTTTTTTTTTTCATATCGTAAATCACTATATGGGATCATTCTGTGATACTTTTGTCTCTTTATTTTAAAAGCTTGATGCTGGTCGCTATTCACTGCCATTATCTGGACGAGCGCGAGCAGGACATTTTCTTTAAAAAAAAAATCCTTTTGTGGTCCATAAAAGAAAAGAGGGCATACGGCATTAGAACAACCCCAGGGTGAGTAAATTATATAACTTAATTTTCATTTTAGGGTGAACTCTCCCTGTAAGCTGACTAGAGAGAGATCTGTTGTTTCTCTGCGAAGTTATGACATTTAGATTAAATAATATGAGATCAAAAACAATTGTATAAAACAAAAAAAACATTTACATGCACAAATTGTTTACAGAAAGATCTTTAACATGCTTTAACAAAACAAATATGGTGAATTTTACATTCATATCGACTATGTTGAATGAACACTGATTCTGCTGAACACAAGTCTAATATATTGGTAACACTTTACAATAAGGTTAATTAGTTTAATACATTAGTTAACATAAACTAAGAATGAACAATACTTATTTAGCATTTATTAATCTTAGTTAATATTAATTTCAACATTTACTAATATGTTATTAAAATCAAAGGTTGTATATTTTAACATTAGCTAATGCACTGTGAACTAACATGAACAGCTGTAATTATATTAACTAACATTAACAAAGATGAATAAATACAGTAACAAATGTATTGCTCATTGTTAGCTCATGTTACATTATCTAATGTTAACTAATGAACCTTATTGTAAAGTGTTACCAATATATTAGATCTCACAAATATGATAGACATCATAAAAATGAAAATATATCTATTTACAAACATGTATGCACATATAATGCCTTTGTTTGTTCTCACTTTTCATCTCCACCCTCTTTTACTCACACCTTCCCTGGGAAACGAGCTCTTCATATTTCTTACTGCTTATTATATTATAGGCCTGTTCCTCATTCTTTATCCTTCTCTCGCCAACGTGCAAAAGCATCCCAATGTGTTCAACATAAGAAAAAAGTCTTATGAGTTTGGAATAGTGGCAACGATTAATCGCATCCAAAATAAAAGTTTTTGTGTGTACTATGTATAATTGTTTTGTATATATATAAACACACATGCATGTATATATTTAAGAAAAATGTATTATTTATATATACAATATTTATGATTATATAGGCTATAATATAAATTATATATGAATATATATACAGTATGCAAATATTTCTTAAATATATTCATGCATATGTGTGTATTTATACAAAATAATTATACACAGTGCATATATTTTGTAAACACAAACTTTTATTTTTCCGCGATTAATCGTTGCCCAGCAAGTCATTTGGGTTTGGAAGGACAAGAGGGGCAAATAGATTTTGACCAAATTGCAAGCATGCCTTATATAAAACTGGAACTGATTAATACAGAAAAGCCTTCATGAAACTGCCGTGACTAACGTGACTAATCTGCAAGTATTCACTGTAATTAACCTATTTTAATCGTGAAACAATAGGAGTACATAAGTAGCCTCACTTCAAATGATCTGAATCCCAGAGTAGCATCTGCTTGTGTAACAGTATCTGCAGTCTTATCTGGCCAGCCGTCTGAAAACCCCGAGGACTTTACCCATGATGCAGCAGGACTGGGGCAAACCCTCATTCTCCAGGTTTAAGTCACAGCAACTGCGCCATGGCAGATTACATTACCATGCATTCCCTCTCCAGATTAGTTTTTAATAATACAACTGCACCCAAACCAGAGATGTGTCTGCCTGTGGAACATAAAACCCCAATACAATTACATTTCTCTCTTCTTCACTTACACACACACACACACACACACACACAAGACTTTGAAAGGGTTAGTTCACCCAAACATGAAAATTCTGTCTTTAATTACTCACGCTAATGTCTATCCAGACTTTTGTTCATCTTCGAAACACAAATGAAGATATTTTTTATTAAATCTGAGAGATTTCTGTTCCTCCATTGACAGGCTACGCAACTACCGCTTTCAAGCCCCAGAAAGGCAGCAAAGACATCATTACAGTAATCCAGTGGTTCTGATTTATGGTAAACTTAGAGATTGTTTGTAAATAAAGTGGTAAATTGTGTTTCTCGTGTCGCTTCATAAAATCGGGGTTAAACCACGGTATTCACATGGATTACGTTTATGTCTCTGAAAGTGGTAGTTGCATACAGTAGCTGTCAGTGGAGAGACAGAAGTCTCTCAGATTTCATCCAAAAGATCTTCATTTGTGTTCCGAAGACGAACGAAAGTCTTATGGGTTTGGATCGACATGAGGGCGAGTAATTAATGACAGAATTTTCATTTTTGGCTGAACTATCTCTTTAACTTTTCTTTATGTAGATTTGAGAAACCGAACTGGCACTACAAAGGGCTTCATGTTGCTAAAACATCACTATACATCTTCATCTCTGGCTCTGTGCTCTTGCTTCTAGTAGTAGCGCTCAATGATGAAACAAGTAGGGGTGTAGCGATACCCTCATGTCACGATTCGATACATATCACGATACTGAACTCACGATACGATATTATTGCGATACTCCAAGACATATGATAAAAGGTTAACAAAAAATGTACAGTTAATTAAAATGTTAAATTTGGTATTTCATTGTGTGTGTAAATGAATAGACTTGGACTTGGTGCTGGAAACCCAACGCACAGGACAATAGAGACACCAGAATAACAATATTCATGATTCTGAAGCTGATAATACAGAATTTTTTTAGATGAATATGCTTACGCTCTGTCACTGACTAGATATATTTAAAATAATGTAGGCCTAAAAAACATTTGGCATTATCAGGACAAACAAATATTACCCCATTGCATTATTATACATCATATTCAACATAATATATATATATAGTAGTTTAATATAATACTGACACTAAAACTCTGAAAACTTGAATTTTTTCTCACATAGTAATTTTCATTTTTGGTGAACTATACACAATAAATATGGTCACTATCCATGATACATATTGTTGCATTTTTGTATTGCGATTGTTACACCCCTAGAAACAAGTGCTCTATGTAGTAAACGCAGGACAAATTAACAGCAATGTATAGGCTAATCTTTTTATTTAGCACTTTGTGTACTGAGCTAATCTGTTTTTTGCTAAATTTATCTATTCAGCAAAGCTTATACATTTTTACATTCTTATACATTTTACTCGTTATGATATTTATGCTTTTTCTTTTTCTTTTTTTACCTGTAAATAGAATGTTAAATTTTACTTGCTGTTATTATACTAAGCCTGGGAACACATAACATTTCAGAGCCGTAAACAAAGAAGTGGTTTCGAAATGTACAGCTTCATTACAGGGCTTTGCTTCTGTGGTATGTCAACTATTCTCTTTCTTTCGTTTTTTTTTTAATATACAACACAGTGCTGCCGCAGAAAATCACACGTTAACATCAAATTTGATTGACAGTCGTTTAGGGCTAATCAGCATTCTCTGTCTCTACTGTGATTGGATAGAATGATAGTTGTGGGCGGGCTTTAGACAGACAGCTAATGGTGTTCTGATACATACTAACCTTGTGTGTCCGGGGGGCGGGGCTTGAGGAGTCTATTTATATGGGGGAAGTGTCTTTTCTCAACCAGTTGAAGAAAGAAAAAGGTTAGTTGCCTTCTGAAATCTTATTACCCAAGAGTCAAAATGAGGGAAATCGTGCATCTTCAAGCCGGACAGTGCGGTAACCAGATTGGAGCCAAGGTTTGTTTTTTTCATTTTTCATTTTTTTTATTATTATTATTAGATTTTTTTAATCGACATTTGCAGTTGTTGTTGGTTTAATATTTGGTATTAGTGTTTATAGAATAGAATATGTATTAATAATAAATAAAATAAAAAAAATCGAATAATTAATATTTTCTCTAATGTGCCGTATTGTTCACAGTCCAAAAGTCCAAACTACTCTGATCTCGTTTGAATGAAATCTAGGTCATACATGTGCTTCCTCGTTCGGGTTTATTTGGTTAGATTGAAACGATTAAAAGATTTTCAAAGATTATGTATTTTAGCAGTTGGCCAAAATGTATATAAATAAAAAAAATTCCATGTCAATTCTTCGTCTCGCCGGTGTCTGTCTGGGATCTTCCCTTTGTGAGATTCACTGCAGTGCGACAAAAGGAAGTGAACGTGTAAGCGCAGTCTAAATATAGCCATATCCCAGATTTTTTAAGGAAATAATCGCACTAAATATTACAAAAACAAAAATAGAATAGCACCGGCCTGTTAATTCGGATATTTATTTATTTATTTATTTATTTCCGAAATGTAGACGCCCAAAAAATCGATTAGGGTATGAGCGCACCGGAAATGGATTTCAGCCAACCGGTGCGCGTGGCGCGCGCGCGAGTTTTGCGCGGGAGGAATTCAAAGAAGATCATTTGTTAGTGACGTTGTAACACATTTTAACCGAAATTAAAATACATAAAAGCGCTTTATATGTAACAATTTTGTATACACCGTATGAGGCCTAAAAGCATGTTAATACGAAATATGCGTGGGAGTTTGTGAACAGTTGGCTGCTTTTGTTAAGCCCACTCGGTGAATATTTGAAAAGCATAGGTTTAAAGAAAGAAAGACTTTATTCACAACAGCGCCATCTTTAACATGTAACGGGGATGAAACCGAGGCTGTGAGGGATAGACATCTCTTCAGTCTGTTATTTAATGTTTTTTTTTTAATTGTTCTGCTTATAAAACACGACAAAACATATCTTTCCGAGAAATTTCTGTTGAAAAAAATGTAGTTTTGAAAATGTATAAGTGATCTACGAGCTTTATTAGGTTTACAGCAAATACCATTGAAAACACTAAGTCTATCCCTCACAGCCTCTCTTTCATACATGTCATAACGCCGCTCTGAATAAGGTCTATTTCAGTCCACAATATACAAAAACATTGTTGATTTTAAATCTGGCATGGATTACTGATAACATCGTTGTTAATTGTGGCCTGTAGTTTTAAGCACAATCTACTCAAGTCACTAATTATATTGTTTATTATATCCTGTAGTTCTGGGAGGTTATCAGTGATGAGCATGGTATTGATCCCACCGGCACATATCATGGTGACAGCGACCTCCAGCTCGACAGGATCAATGTCTATTACAATGAGGCATCAGGTACGTCCACATATCAATACTACTAAGAGAGGGTGCACATTATCATTTTTTTATTATGGGAAACATATTATGGTAAAATAGTTTTGTATTTTTAATGTATTAAGCCATATTAACCCTGTGTTTCATCATGTTTTAGGAGGCAAATACGTGCCCCGTGCTGTGTTGGTGGATTTGGAGCCTGGAACCATGGACTCCGTGAGGTCCGGACCCTTCGGCCAGGTCTTCAGGCCAGACAACTTTGTTTTTGGTGGGTATTGTTATTGATAGTGTTGTCACTATACTGGAATTTCCAACTTCGGTATGATACCTTGAAAAAATATCAATATTTCATACCATTTTTCGATACCACAGTTTTTTGGGGAATTTGGGTTGATTAAAATGCTAAATTTGGTGTTACATTGTGTGTGTAAATGAATAGGCTTTGACTTGGTGCTGGAAACCCAATGAACAGGACAATAGAGACACCAGAATAAACACAATGACTTTTTTTTTTTGTAATTTTGTTGTGATAGCTTACACACTGAACAGGGAGGTGAATCGTTGAACTAAATTGACCCCCTCCCCCCAAATTGCAAATGATAACACGTATAAATACAATAGAATGAAGAGACAAATGAAATAAACATGGCTTTAAGTTTTTCGGGTTTCCTAACACTAATTTGTGTAGCATTTCTTAACTGAATACTAAATTAATCAAATGTACAATAACACTGGATTGTTTTCATTTTTAAAAATTAAATACAGATTAATGCTTACAATTAATGTTACAAAACAAGTTTTCTCTTGGTCTTTTGTTCTTTAATTAACATGACAGACTGCAGCGGGTTTATTAGGATGCAGTCACGTCAAGATCCAATATACTGTTACACAACATCCGTTTTATCTCAACTATTTACGTTCCAAAACTGACTGTTCACCTAAATACTCTGCAAGACGGGGGTTTCAACATTTTTGTATGCATTTGACCATTTAATTGCAATAAGACATGAAAAAAAAGTGGCTTTATGCAACTGCAACTTCTATAGATCAGTGGTGCGCGCAAATGAAGTGGTGAAATTATGCGCAATACAAGCACTATTCAACCAGAGCGAATAAGACGAGTGAGTGACAGGAGGCGGGTGTGTGTCAATTCGCTGTCGTAGAGAAGAGATAGTGTATCAGTACTGCAGAAAAAGAGTATTAGGGCCGTTTCCGATATTTCAGTATCGATATATATCAAAATATCGATATTTTTGACAACACTAGTTATTAATTAAACGAAATGCCATATATTTGTTCAAAATGAGGATGTTTTAAATATTTTTTACAGGTCAGAGTGGTGCTGGAAACAACTGGGCTAAAGGCCACTACACGGAGGGAGCGGAGCTGGTGGACTCTGTCCTGGACGTGGTTCGTAAAGAAGCCGAAAGCTGCGACTGCCTGCAGGGCTTCCAGCTCACACACTCTCTGGGTGGAGGAACCGGCTCCGGAATGGGAACACTCCTCATCAGCAAGATCCGCGAGGAGTATCCCGACCGCATCATGAACACCTTCAGCGTAGTGCCCTCGCCTAAAGTGTCCGACACCGTGGTGGAGCCCTACAACGCCACACTCTCTGTGCATCAACTGGTTGAGAACACAGACGAGACCTATTGTATCGACAACGAAGCGTTGTACGACATCTGCTTCCGCACGCTTAAACTCACCACTCCTTCATACGGCGATCTGAACCATCTCGTGTCCGCTACTATGAGCGGCGTCACCACCTGCCTGCGTTTCCCCGGCCAGCTAAACGCCGATCTGCGCAAGCTAGCCGTGAACATGGTGCCTTTCCCTCGCCTCCACTTCTTCATGCCCGGCTTCGCTCCTCTCACCAGCAGGGGAAGCCAACAGTACCGTTCCCTGACCGTACCAGAGCTCACTCAGCAAATGTTCGACGCCAAGAACATGATGGCGGCTTGCGACCCACGCCACGGACGCTACCTCACAGTCGCCGCTATCTTCCGTGGCCGCATGTCCATGAAGGAGGTCGACGAGCAGATGCTCAACGTTCAGAACAAGAACAGCAGCTACTTCGTCGAATGGATCCCGAACAACGTCAAAACCGCCGTTTGCGACATCCCGCCGCGCGGGCTCAAAATGGCCGCCACCTTCATCGGGAACAGCACTGCCATCCAGGAGCTCTTCAAGCGCATTTCCGAGCAGTTCACCGCCATGTTCCGGCGCAAAGCTTTCCTCCACTGGTACACAGGAGAAGGCATGGATGAGATGGAGTTCACCGAGGCCGAGAGCAACATGAACGACCTGGTGTCCGAGTATCAGCAGTATCAGGACGCCACCGCGGAAGAGGAGGGCGAGTTTGAGGAGGAGGGAGAGGAAGAGCTGGCTTAGATCTCTCTTAATATACATGTCGTTTTCCAAGATGTATCATTTTGCTCTCGTACAAGGAAAAAAAATTCAGTTTTCTTCTTTTGTTCTTGTCTCTTGTTTGTACAGATGTCATTAAAAGGCCTTTTCTTCTGTTAAGATGTCTTCCTCTTTATTTAATTGCAGCAGTCAACATTTGAAGTGGATCGAACCCTTTCATCAAAGATATATATGAATTACAACAACACCCGTTCTTGTCTTAGGACAACTTTGATTACCTTTTTTGATCCACTTCAAATGTTTGTACACGTCATTAAAAGGCTTTTTCTTCCGTTAAGATGTCTTCCTCTTTATTTACTTAGTTTGCACTCAACAGAACCCATCCTTATTCTTTACTGGTCACAGATCCTTGTCAAACCTGTCGAGTTTGCCTCCAGACATCACTGGTTGAGTTAACATTAACAACAACATTATCATGCCAAAGTATATTTACGTTACCAGTCACAAGTTTTATAATCCTTCTTACATGATTAGGAGAATGTTAAACCCATGGTTCTACATGTTAACCTTGCAGTTACTAACATGAAATAGAAATGAACAGTGTTTTACCATATTTATTAATACATATTAATGCGTTTTAATTAACAGTGAAAAGGTTCTATTAGAATCGTTTATGGATATAGAAAAGTGCATGCCTTTTCTTAGTTCATGATACAAGTGTTAGGTTATCAAAACTAATAACACAACTGGTTTAGTTGTGTAGTGACCAGAAACGTTGAATATAGTATAATTTACTCATCTTCCTGTATGAACGACTTTATGAACACAAAAGAAGATATTCTGAAGAATGCAGGTAACCAATTTAGGAGATTGAGCAAACCCTTTAATATCAATGGGAGGTATGAGAAACGTTTCAGTCATGTAGGCTTACAGCAAAAAGATTAAACATAATATTAAGTCATAATTGGACACGGCTGTATACAATTAGCTGTTCTCACTAGAAACTTGATTTAAAAATGAAGGTTTATTCTTCGCAGTTACTTATACGGCATTATATAACAATTTGAGTTTATAGCTTTAAAACTAGTAATACTTAAATAATTATGTTATGATCTTACCACCATATATACATTGATGATTAGCGGCCGTTTCCGCCATATTGGAACGGTCAAAACCGGCCTGTGAACGTTCGAGAGCATGTTTACTGAGTGTCTGCAACCCTAGTTAGACGTATGTGTTCCAGGGGTGCCCAATCCTGCTCCTGCCGATCGACTGTCCTGCACACTTCATCTCCAACCCTGCTCAAACACACCTGAAGCAACCAATTAAGGTCTTCATTAGCGCTTGAAAATTAAAGACAGGTGTGTTTGATTAGGGTTAGAGATGAAGTGTGCAGGACAGTCGATCGGCATATCTATATATTAAATAGACTTCAGCAGATGATTTTGCTAAACTAACACAATGCAACAAGACAAATGCATTAGCTAACACAACATTAACAAGTTACCATAGTAAAAGTAAACACATTAAAAGTACCATAGTAAAAACATGTAGTAGGCTATTAAGGTAATACATTTAAAACACAAACCAACACATTATCACTTTTAAAAGGTTATCTCATTTCTTTCCTTCAGGAATTTAAAATTGAAATCAAACATGTGCAATGTTGTGGCATCATTGATTAGCCTACAGTGAGTGACGACACGCTGACCGTTGCAAGATGGCGGGCGCGCCGACGTGTCTGGACTGGAGCGGCATCTACGTATACAAACCTATGCTTACCACAACCAAGCGAATCACGAGTGTGTTTATTACAGTTTCTCAGCAGATGGCGCTGTTGTCTAAGTTTTCCTTTTCGTCCATACAAAGTAGGATACGATCCCAACACACAGCAAGAGCAGAGACCAGCAGCAAGCCCGCTTTACCTGGTCTTCAAGATTCTGCTTCTCGCCAAAACGAGTGATAAAACCTGACTGAGAGCAAAACACAAAGTTAGATATGTAATAACAATATTATTAAAAAAAAAAAAAAAAAAAACAACAACAACAACAACAACAAAACATAACCCTAACCCTAAAATAACAGCTGAATCCTCCCACGTGTACATTCAAGTTAAAAGAGCTCCCACTCTTACCTTAAAATTCAGGTGAATAAAATGTTTTTTTTTTTTTTTAAGTGCAGTTTACTACAGCACTAAATATTTTCTAATAAATAAACTGACAAATGTTTCAGTTACTCAATGCATATGATGGAGATAATAAATAAATAGAATAAACATGATCATAAAATATGTCACATGAGGGAAGCATTGAAAAGCCATGAATTTCTGACTAGATAAATCATGCTTGTTTTGCTCAAATCATGGCATTATTATTGTTTATTTGGTTCACCTAGTGCATACACCAGGGCCGGCCCGCGGCATAGGCGGTATAGGCAAATGCTAAGGGCGCCACGCATCCATAGGGGCGCCAGAATGAGTGAACGAGTGAATTTTTTTTTTTTTTTTTTTTTTTTTTTTATAATAGGCTACTATTTTAAAACCATTAATTCGAAATACTACCAAATAAAGCAAAAAAAAAAAAAAAAAAAAAAAAAAAAATTCCGGCTCTTCAATCTTCCCCCGCCCATCGAGTGCTTGAAGTGCGTCAGAAACAGAGCGCGCGCGCGATCAGTTGTTGGTAATTTGTTTTGTAGCGTGCCCGACGCCGCATCCAATGTGGACAGCACTGCTAAACACACAGCTCGTAGAAACGGGCCTGGCAGCTCGCGCCAGTTCTAGACACGGTGAAAGTTTCCTGATTGTGACGGAAGGCCGAATTTACATGACACATTATAAATGATCATAGTCTGCGATAGATACAGTGCCAAAAAGAAGAGAAGAGGATAAAGACAGAGGTAAAGAGATGTAGTGAATGAACAATTTATTGCATAGGAGTAAGATACTATAATTTCATGGCAGTTTTTTGTACCTTAAACTTAATGTTAGCAGCTGTTCTGAGTTCTGAGTCCCCAGACTGTGATTTTGTACAATCATGTCAGTTTTAAGACGCATTTTTTATTATCACTTTTTTTATTAATGTTTTACTCTACAGTTGTGCAGTTTTTGGGGGGATACAGTACAGGCCAAAAGTTTGGAAACATTACTATTTTTAATGTTTTTGAAAGAAGTTTCTTCTGCTCATCAAGCCTGCATTTATTTGATCAAAAATACAGAATTTTTTTTAAATATTGTGATACATTATTACAACTTAAAATAATTTGTTTTCAATTTATTATACTTTAAATGATCATTTATTTCTGTGATGCAAAGCTGAATTTTCAGCATCATTACTCCATTCTTCAGTGTCACATGTGACATCCGGTCTATCACATGATCCTTTAGAAATCATTCTAATATGATGATTTATTATGAGTGTTGATGCATGGGGCGCCAGGTAAAATCTTGCCTAGGGCAGCAAATTGGTCAGGGCCGGCCCTGGCATACACGTCCTAGAGGGAAAAGACAGTTACCAATGATGCAAATTGCTCCTACAGCTGCCATATTAAACTTTGATTTGTTGTTTTTTCATATTTTCTCTGCTAATAATAAAATTTTTTTTTTTAAATTATTGATAAAATATAGTAATTTAGATGTAAATAAAATAAAAATAAAAAACACAAAAAATCTCCCAAAAAAAATGCATTAAAAAAACTAGAATAAATATTATCAAAATGAAATGATATAAGCATTCTGGAGAGAAAAATGCCGCCACAAATAATACGTATAATTTTAGGGCTTCGGGTCATTTCGACACTTGAGGGAAGGGAACGCTACAGCTACATTTGGAATTTTTTACATTTTTTTCAAATGTAGCTGTAGCGTTCCCTTCCCTCAAGTGTCGAAATGACCCGAAGCCCTAAAATTATACGTATTATTTGCGGCGGCATTTTTCTCTCCAGAATGCTTATATCATTTCATTTTGATAATATTTATTCTAGTTTTTTTAATGCATTTTTTTTGGGAGATTTTTTGTGTTTTTTATTTTTATTTTATTTACATCTAAATTACTATATTTTATCAATAATTTAATAATATAATATAATTTAAGCACATTCTTCACGTTCTTTCAACTTCGATACAAAATAACCCCAATACCTGCAGAAACTTGTTTAAAAAGCACAAAAAGTCCCACATTGTGTGTCTCTGCCGACCTCTTGTGAGAGAAAAATTATATAATATGATATTTCATGACTCTTGCCACTAGATGGCCTTATAGCTCTATATGGAGCAAATGAGCTGTTTTTTTTTTTCTTCTGTTTTTTCCTCAGTATGCATTCAGGTATATATTTAGACATTATAAAATCATTTTTGGGAAAGTTTTAGCATTTTTAGCATTAGGTTTTTCTATTTATACTGAAGTGTCAGATATTGTAATAATTCTGATTTTAATTTAGAATGAAAAAATGCTGTTATAATTTCACCATTTATTTAGAATAAAAATATTCACCCCCCTCACAGTTGTCATGAAGGGCAAAATTAGTAATATAGACCAAAACCACTTTTTGCACCAGGCTGTAAACATATTTTGTTCTGCTGTAAAGTTGGGCATTTTAACATGGAGGTCTATGGGATTGACTCTCTTCTGCAGCCTATCGATGAATTGCACTTTCCCTCGCATTCTGTAACTAATCCTTCCCTTCGCGGGTCAATGACCCGAAGCCCGGGTTTCGGGCTTTTTTTTGTCCAGAAAACTTATTTTATTTCATTTTTATAATATGTTTGATTTATTTTTTTCTATTCCATTTAACTCACAATTTCATTCATAAACCTTTTAATTCAGCTCAAAATATCTTACATTGGGTGTCTTTGCCGACCTCTTGTGCAAAAAAAATAATATAACATGATATTTCATGACTCTTGCCACTAGATCTTACAGCTCTATATGGAGGAACGAGGTGTTCTGCTGGGTCCTAAAGTCAGTTCTTCAGCCTTCAGACACACATGTAGACATTATAAAATAGTTTTTTTGGTAAAGTTTTAGCATTTTTAGTTAGAATTTTGAGCATTTGTTGGTTTTTCTATGTACTGAAGCATTCCTCGCATTCCATTCATTCCTAAGGGGGCAAATTGACCCACAAGGGTTTGTTACTTTTTAAAATTTCAACCACAATACTCCTCGAATCCATTAATTTTTTTTTGTGTTTTTTGGTTCAAGTGCGACAAAAGTCATGGGGTCTTGGACCCCTCCGATGAACACTCAATTTTTTGGGGGAAGGATGAGGGTGTTGGATTCAAGAGAGAGAACAGAAGGTTGCCGTTTGGTCCTGATGCTTAAAGGTGCAGTCTGTAAGAATGACAACTAGTGGTCGAAATAGGTACTGCAGTCCAATTCAAAATATCGGAGATCGTCGTTTCCCCCGCCTCCTCAGACTCGACGGCGCTCACACAGGTCGCCAGTTTGAGCACACGCAACAGGAACCAGCGCAATGGACAATGAAAATTGCCAACGTGCAGTATCACAGACCAAAACAATAACACACATTCCAGCCTGGAAACGCACATTTCAAAGTAAAATAACTGGCTGTAGAAGTGCTTTTCAGAGAAACGAGTATGTGAACTTAGCATGTTTCCTCAATATATGCAAACATTTTAAGGTATTTTTATGCTTTAGTAGAGTGAAAAAGTTACATCCAGCACCTTTAACGAGAAGAGAAGATCTTTGCTCCTCGACACTTACCCATCCTCCTCGGTCCCTGATCTCGGGGCAGACGACTCTCTCTACGTAACTGCCCACACACTCCTGGATCTGGGGCAGGACCGCAGACATGCCCCTCTCCTGGCAGTGCAGAGCCAGCTGTCCCGCCAGAACGAACACGGACAGCACTGCGCTCCAGGCCAGCTCCCGGCGTCGAGAGGGGGCGAAGTGCTCGTCCAGGATCGACACCAGGGTCGCGCAGGCCGTTCGCTCCGTAACGTCCTGGAAAACACGAGGCCAGCGCCGAAAGAAGATCGGGAAGCGATTGATCAGCTCGTCTCCAGCGTGTCTCAGCGCGGCCGAGGCTCGGGACGGGGCCGGACCCAACGGGACGCCGGGTTTCACCGTCATATAGTTGATGTAGTCGTACGCCATCAAATAGGCCTCGCGCACCAGAGGGTCAGGACTGTTCAGGCCTCGGCCGATCACTGCGCTGTCCGACAAGACCATCACTTCAGATTATAACAGTCAAGGTCAATGTCCAACAGCGTCTCTCTTCAGCACACACTCATGTCAGACGTCAGACTTTCCGTTGATCGTCTACATAAACGGCCTGTTTGGATTATCCAGGTTCTTGGGAATAAAAAGAAAATTCAAGATCAGATGCTTCAGATTAAACCTCATGTCAGTGATTCTCAATCTTTTAGGCCTTGACCGGTTTGGCCTTCAGTCCATTGGAGTAAATGTAATTAGTTACTGTACTTAAGTTTCTTTTTGGCTACTTTGTAGTTTTACTGAGTATCAAATATATTTACAACTTTTACTCTCTTCTTTGACTACATTTTTAAGCCAGAAGCAGAGGACAATGTGTGTGCATTTATTGATAGATTATGATATCTGTGTAGTTCTTTGTCATAAATGCAGTTTACATAATATGATGCGGTTTCCCGTCCACTGTAAAATCTGGGTTTATTTATTTATTTTATGAAATTTCTTTTATCTAAATGACTTGAAACTTTGTGACCACCTACTCATGCTATACTTTACAAAATTGCAAAAAAATTGTCATAATATTAATTTTATAATAAATCCAAAAGCAAAACACGCGAAAAGAACTATGAAAGGGAGTGGAAATGGCATTTGAGCTCATGAGTGGTCCTCTGCTGCCATCTACTGGTTATAGTGGTCATTTCATGTCATTTTCACATGTTAAAAGTGTTTGTTTTCCACCCGGTCACAGAAATCCTCCACTAAAGCATGGCAAATTTCCCATGTTATCTCCATGAATGAAAATGATAAATGTAGATCTTTTCTGAAGTTAATTTTACTGCACAAATGTAAAAGTTAATAGTGTTTAAAACATTAGTGTTGATAGACATTCATGTTTATACCGGTATTGTGCCTGTTATGTGCTGTTCACTTTCACAAAGTTGCTCAAATATGTTACTTTGCACACTCTTCATATCACAGTCCTGCCAAGATGACAGAATTTACTCGCATTTGCTGTCCTGCGGCAATACATGAGAGTACTCGCGTTACAGACCAAACATATAATGGTGAGTGAGTCCGACCTGTACGCATCAGATATTTTGCTAAATAAAATGATCCTGCCAGAAGAATTGTGCGAAATTATATTTAAAAATCTTTAAAGGACATATGCATGCATTGTAGGTGTAAAAAATATATTTTTCAAGACTTTGAAGACTTCTTCAATAATTCTTTTTTACCTTTTACTTTAAACTATTTTACAGTCATTAAAGTTTGATCTTTTCAAAGTCATTTTCAAAGCCAACATGAACGCAAAGAGTACATTTCTAAGAACTTGGCAAGTGTATTTTAAACTAGATTTAAAAAAAATTGATTGATTGTTGAAACCATTGTTGCATTTGACCTTTCTATAAGCAGGCGTAACATTCAAGGAAATGAAACATCTTAACCTAGCAAAAACTGTTAGACCATCAGCAGAAGCCTTTCATTTAAACGTCCAGATTATTGCATTACTGCTCCGATCATCAGTGAAAGGAAACCTGACATTCACACACACTGCAGCGAAGGCCCAGCGACTCACCCTTGTTGGATCATGCCGTAACTAAACGGTTCGGATTAGTTAACAGCTGACCGAAGGACAATCACAACAGGAGATTCTCCAGAGTGAGCCGATGGTCTGTGAGATTTACATGTTGTTGTCCGACTCGGACTATATTTAGTTCCCTTGTCTGTAACAGATCCAGGAGCTCATTGCACACACAGTCCTGCGGGACACGACACCAGGACAGACTCGGGTACAGCTATAAATACTCAATGCAGGAACATCAGCCACTGGGCTATACAGTGTGTTTGTCTATAATCTAAAACTCAGAGTAATATCAGGCTGATGTGCATTGAAATTTAACAATAGGTAACACTTTAGGGTAACACTTTGACAGTGTCCTTGTTACATATGTTACATGTACTTACCATAGTAATAACAGTAAATTATGCATAATTACATGCAACTAACCCTCAACCAAAGCCTAATCCTACCTTAGCCCTATAGTAAGTATATGTAGTTGCTTAATATTACTCAGTACTTAAATATATAATTACACTGTAATAAAGTGTAACCCGCTTTAGAATACTGTTCCTTCATTAATGAAGAACTACAGAGGAACAAATGTGTAACACACTATTAACATTACTACTTTTAACTAACAAGAAACTCTGATTAACGAATTAGTGAGTAATAGCGCTCAGATGGTAGTCCTCAATTTGGGGAGAACCTATCAAAGTATGACCCCGTTTGGCCAATAGGTGGTGCTACAGCAAGCAAAAGTATGAAATTGCTCATAACTCCTAGACGGTTTGTCCTAGACTCAAGTGTCTTATATCCTTGTGATCCTTTGCTCAAGCCAGACATCCGATTTCGATTCCGGCAGGAAAAACGTTCTGCCATCTTGAATTTTGTCCAAAACCTACTTTTGCGAACTAGTCCCAGGTTTTTCACCCGATCGGAACCAAACCAGTGCAGAAAGATTCTCTGTAAACTGAATATCAATAATTATCGAAAAAAAGTTGAAATTTCGATTCACGGTCGCTAAGGGGGGCCAAAACATACGCTGTGGGCGGAGCCACTTTTCCTAAAATGGCTATAACCCGAGAAGCAAATGAGATAGCTTCACTAAATTCGGTACACATATGTACGGGCTCAATATTTGGCCACAGTAAAAAAAAATCGTGCTGATTGAACACTAGTTGGCGTTATAACATGAAAAAAAACTAAAAAGGGCTATGACCACCTGACCGTTAGTCCGATTGACTTGAAAATTGGTATGTAGTGTCTTGGTCCAAGGTGCCATATATGTCTATGAGGACATTGGCGTATCTCAAAAAGCATGGCCGCCATCGGCCAATGAAGTTTGAGCACCTATTAGACAAGGTTAACGGAGGCCGATCGGAACGAAACTCGGTGGGCATGTTCGACTCATGGCCCTAGAGGTCTGTAAGAATTTTGAAAGAAATCGGCCACTAGTTGGCGCTAACGAGATTTACGCCCTCTGTAATCACGTGGTGTTACACACATCCACACAATATGCATATCATTTGATAGATCTCCTCATCCTGAACTACTTTGCCTCAAGAACCACTGCTGTCAATAAAATTGTTCATTGAATATTCATGATTATGTCAAAAACCTACTTTTGCAAACTAGTCTTAGGTTTTTCACCCGATCGGAACCAAACCAGTCTAGGACAATACTCTGGACTCTCTAGATCAATAATTATCAAAAATGGCAAAATCCACTCGAAAGCCTATAAATCCTCAACGAAAACTCAGAACTTCACAAAAATTGGCGAGCATATGTGACATAACATTGTAAACAAGCATGCAAAATTTTGCTATAATGGTCAAAAAGCTTTAAAAAACATATTTCATATGGTAAATTGCCTGTATTGGCGGTAAATGGTCTTTTCCATCTATGATGTCAGTGGTTAAATGCTAGCCAAATAAAACTTTATGTCTTTTTATGCATGTGTGCTTAAAGGCCTTAAATGCTTGAACCCCGATAAATGCTGCTTGCAGCTTTAATTAATATTAATAATGCATAATGCATAATATAAGGTAACAGTAACCCATTAGTAATGAATCAAGTGTTACTACATCCTTCTAAAGGAACTACTAATTATTTGGATCAGTATTCTAAAGTGAAGATCATACTGATCCAAATAATTAGTAGTTCCTTTAGAAGGATGTAGTAACACTTGAGTCATTACTAGTGGGTTACCGTTACCTTATATTATAAATTATGCATTATTTATGTTAATTATGAACCTGTATAGTTCTCTGGGAGGTATGAAAAAATAGTTACTGATTAGCTAATAGTGAACTACCACATTCAACTGAGTTTCTTGTTAGTTAAAAGTAGTAATGTTAATAGTGTGTTACTCATTTGTTCCTGTGTAGTTCTTCATTAATGAAGGAACAGCTTCTAAAGTGTTACCGAACATTTATTTAAAGGGGTGAAACGTGGCTTTTAATTTGGAAACCTGTTTTCATTACAAACAACCTGGAGCCTCTAACATTAAAAAACAAAGCTTAGAGAGGGTCACCGACTGGACTAGTGCTATATGTTTAAAATCTGAATATTAGACCATGGTTATTAATTAAAAACCCTTAATGCCATAGGCGTAATTTGCGGGTGGGACGGGTGGGACATGTCCCCACCACTTTTTGCTAAGGTCGATATTGTCCCCACCACTTTTGAAACATCTCGTGGCACGAATGTACCAATACAAATAAATAAAAATCCGTGGCGCGGATACTGTGTTCTCTTGTGGCTGGCGCTCAGTCTTCACTCGGACGCGCGCTTCAATCCGTTGTGGAGACTCTCTATTCGTTCCGGTGAAATTACAAAACAAAATGCACACAAACGTGTCCCTGCTTGATATTCAACCACTGATAAACATAATCGGTTTTGATGAGAAAAAAAAAAAAAAACTATTCGAGTGTGGATTAGAACCCAGAACCTCTGACACGCTTGGCAAAAGTTCTGCCACTGGACCATTTAAATACATACATTTTTTCACGTGAAAATTCTCGCCACTAACAACATATATTAGACCTCATTAAACGACAAATTAAACCCAATGTACTATTTATAATTTACATACATCTGATTTATGATTTAGCATTGTGTTAGCAATGTCCCACCCACTTTTTAAAACAAAGTTACGCCATGCGCTCCGGCCTCTCATTCGCACAACAACAGTGCCTGGCGGCTCGAGAAAGCAAACCGCCTTGGTTGCATATGCAACCCTCGTTCCCTGAAGGAGGGAACGGAGACGTAGTCGACGTCGACTGAATGGGATCATGCTAGGGAGTCTGTCATCTTCAAGTACTATTGAACGAGCCAATGGAATTGGCTCGGGGCGCAGGTATAAATACGGAAGTGGATGCACGCACTAGTTGCTTTTCGCTGAGGAGCCGAGAGCAACTCGGAGTCAGCGGTGGTCCAGCTATAGTGGCTAAGGGACTACGTCTCCCTTCCCTCCTTCAGTTGTTCACGTTTGACGTAGTCGACATCGACTGAATGGGATCTACTATGGAAAGCGCCACTAGAGCTGCCACCTTCCAGTGCCTAGACGAAAGCCTCCTGACCGTCTTCTAACCGTATACATACTGGGAACTATATTCTCAGCACCTGAGAAGCAAGAAGCCCTAGTTGGAGTAAATCACTCCGCAGAAGTAGCAGTGCTTCGCCTTCTGAGAATATAGTTCCCAGTATGTATACGGTTAGAAGATGGCTGTGTCTCATGTGACCTTGTTATTTGTACACGCTGTGACTATACAAATCACAACATGTAAATAGGAAAATGTTGGCGTTATTTTGTCACTTATTGGGAGCAGTATGCTAGCTGGAGCCATTTACCTCCAGTCTTTGTGCTAAGCTAGGCTAGTGGTGGGTGCGTCAGACAGAGTTACGGCACGCACGGAGATGAGAAGGGTATGTATGGACTTATCTAACTCTGGGGGATACGGTGAATAAGCTAAAGTCCCAAAAAGTCGGCGTGTTCCTTTAAGTAAACTTCATCTAAACAAGTATCAGTCTTACTTTCCGCGATGTTGGCAATATTTATTAGCTAATTGTAGGCTATATGTTATTTTTAAACGAAAAGAAAGCATGCAGAAGATTGGTGCGCAGACGGTAGCTCAGGTAGGTCAAAAACACACGAGGAGAAGCGTTAGGATAATACAACATCAGCAATCACAGACATTGGCATTGACATTCGGACGGGATTAGATTTCTCATAGTTTCCTGGAAAACACCAGGTAATTTGCCCTGGAATTTTTACAGAGGTTGTGTGGGGA
Source organism: Rutilus rutilus (assembly GCF_951802725.1). NCBI lineage: Eukaryota > Metazoa > Chordata > Actinopteri > Cypriniformes > Leuciscidae > Rutilus > Rutilus rutilus. The sequence goes on from NC_140232.1 coordinate 4,101,041, forward strand.
AAAACACAGACTTGGCAGATTCGGACGGGATTAAAATCGCAAAGTACATCTGTGAATCACGAATTTCTAATAGGGCTAAATTATTTCTGATATTTCTGTTTTGGTCGAAGTCTGAACAATCGGTAGGCCTAACTTAAAAAGTTAGTTAAATTGGCTGGTGTGAAAAAGTTAACTTCAATATAAATTGTCTAAAAAAGAATTCTTCAAAGAGGCCTACACTGGTCCCAAAAATGATGATTATGTCACAATTACAGTAAAATGTATGAATGTCAATGCATCATATAACAAATATGAATGCAATTTTCCTTAAATAAATTAAATATAGCATTAAAAAAAGCTTGAGATGCTTCATAGGCCTATCCAAGATTCACCTTGACACATTAATTAAAAGTCTACAGGATTAGTTTGCAGTTGTCACTGGTTTTGATAATTGCATCTTCATTTTATGTTCATCAACTACTATTAAATCAATTAATTAAACACAACTCAGTGTGTGTTCAAACCTATGCATGTGATAGTGTTTTAAAGGAAAAATAACCCCCTCCAGACTTACTGACCACTAGGTGGCGTTGTTACTCTTATAAATGACCTGTAAAACCAGTCCAATATCTTTAGTTGTTGCCTATTCTCTTTTCAGAAATAACAACATCAGATGGGGTTGCTCGCTGCCATGTGTGTGAATTATTCACTGAATGCATTTTAAACGGTGATAATTAATGAATCATTAATATTCTGAACATGTAGCCCATATCACCCACAGAGCGTTTCAAGTAGACACATTACTAGTTTCACACAGAGTAGATAGGCTAAATTATTTTAATAAGACTAGACTTAATTATTCCAAGTGCACTAGTCATTAATAAGCTTGTAGCCTACTACACAACTGCATAATTACACGAAACACAATGTGATAGGCCTATTCTATGCTTTTGAAGGGTCCTTAATTATGGTCTTTCTTAATAGTCTCTTTTAATTAAAATGATTACCCTCCGTGTTTGAATGATTGACCTTGATTTGCAAAGGTGCTGACATTTATTTGCAAATAATTTTGGAAAGGACTGCGGAGTGCGCGTGCACGCGGCGCGAGTTATCAAGCGCGAGAGATTGACAGCCGTCGTCATATTCTTCACCGGTCCACTTTAAAACGCTGTGATTATTCAGTGATTATTTTCTCATTTCGGCGCCTCTATGGTTTACGGGTAATTTTAAAAGGTTTTTAATTTCCTGTCGAGTGCAGAGCGCTCAGATGTTTCCGTGTGTGTGTGTGTGCGCGCGCGCGCGGGGGGATTTGTGTGTTTGTTTTTACAGCGTGCTGTGCTTAACGCTGGGCTCGTGTGTCATGTAGGATTTTAATACGAAGCTCATTTCCTGAAGCATCTAAGATAGAGATCAAAGCCTGTGCTTGCTCTCATTGCTAAGTGTGGGACAGTCAGGAAGGTTTGGTCTTCTGCATGTTTAAGCCTTGTGTCATTAGTTTTCTCTCATATTGGTCTCATATCGTTCATTGTTTTACCTCATGTTTGTACTTTCTCTGCTCTAAACCGAGATAATTCAGTTTCGGGACTCTATTACACAACTATACTGGCATGTCCGGTCATTATTAGATTGAATCTGGCTCAGCCCACTGACTGCATGCAGAAAAATGTTAGGCCCACACTTGTGCTACAAATGTAAATTGTACTAACTAGCTAACAAAATATTAATTGCAATAGCACGTAGGCTATTAACATGTTAAGTGCTAAGCATTACTCGTTGAGCACAGCAGAAATTACATGCACACTAAGCAAATGCTCCACTCATCTCTGTAACAGTAACTTAAACGCATAATAATTCCAACATAATTGAACATTAAACACTGATAAACACTATCAAGTCTTCCCCTATTCTCATCCTGCTCAAAAACACAGAAAAATAACACTTCATTTCAACATTTTTACTCTCCTTATTAAGTCTCAAGCAAAGCATGCTGGGAACTGCAGTTTCAGCAAAAATAATTTTCGAGATTGGTTCACATTCAATAGTTCAATTTAGTAGATTGCACATTTACGAGAATTACAAGTAATCGAAATAAAAGAGTTCAAGTTCAGAAGAGAAACGATTTTGTTGCATTGATCGCAAATAATATGAATGAGTAAATTGGACAATATGTGTTTTTTTAGTGTTAATTTTTTTGCTTGTTTACTTGTAACAACAAAAATAGGCAAATGTCAAGGCCCTTTCACACCTTAAGTGAAAGGAATAAGCCTCAGGCTGAAGGAAATGCAAATTTACAGTTAATAAAGTGAGATTAAATACATAAAGTATAGTTGTTAAAGTTTGCATTTTACTGTTTCGATTCATTTTGGGGAATGTGTTTTACTTCAAAAAGTAATGCGTTGCTATTATGTAACTTGTGTTACTTAATTGTAATGCATTACACTGATGCAAATATTATGGTTTCTAGAAATCTGAAAAAGAAAGTGGCATGTATTAATATTTCTCATGTAAACCTCTATTCACAATAGAATGTAAATGATCATTCGCTTATTTCAATGCATGTCCAAACAAAGCTCTGGATTCTGCTATAAAGACTAACTTTCTTCTTATTTGACGGAGGAATCAATAAAACACAATGACTGGTAACACTTTACTGCAGCCTTTATGTAAATGCATCATAAAGTTCATTATAATGCATTGCATATTTTCATTAATAATTGTAACCAAAATTAAAATGCATTATAATATTGTGATTGACTGTGGTTAAAGTTGCTCATAAGAATGCATTACACGGAATAATTAATGCATTAATAATACTTTTATAAAGTGTTACCAAATAAGTTTTTGAACCCTCTGAAAATATCAGGGTGGAAAATGTGAGTGAAACTTACTAAGCAGGATATGTAATTACGGGTAAGTGTGTTACTTTCTTCTCAAGAAAGATTGGTTGGTGTGAACCGTGCCTCGATCACGAACGCTTAAAAAGTGGACATCCTGCAAAGATCATTTCAAGAACACAACCGGCAATCCTAAAAAAAAGCAATTCTGCCAACAAAAAAATAAAATAAAAAGGAGATGGAAAACCCAGACCACCTGTTTTTTCCCACAGCGCTTTGGGAAAATGTTCAGTGGACAGTTGAGACAAAAGTCACTCGTGTTTTCTATTGAAAAGACCATATTTAAAAAATGTTCAGCAAACACAACAGCTTGTCACCTTGTACCTTATTTACTCCTAAAAGGTTTTAAGGGTACATATTACTCTATGGTACTAATATGCACCATTTAATGGTATAAGGTTATAGAAGATTGCAATAATGAAGATGATGCCTTTCACATTTAACTCTGTTTTACCTGTGCTTTTAGTATATACGACACGACTGTTTCATAACGTGAACACCAAACCGACACGTTCTTTAAAATAACTTTTTGTTTTATTGCATATGACCTTTTTCCATTTGCTGTGATTTCTGAAATGGGTTAGCAGACATCATCTTTTCTATGACACAGAGGGAGGGAAAGAGTGATAAAAGAGCGAGTGAGCATGTGTGATTTGATAGAGAGAAGAGCAGGGAGTCACTGCAAATTACAGGATGTTTTTATTGTATTGCACCAAGGGCACTTCCAATTTCCCTCCTCCCCAAACGCCTAAACCCCTGCCTCTCACAGCTCATCTTTACACCCTCTCGATCGCCCCTTTCCCAAAGTGGAGGACGACATCGAGCGGAAGAAAAGAGGGGACATTTTCTCTGTGTTATTACTGTAAAAATAGGGATGAGACGAGAAGAGAAAGAGGGTAATTTAGCTGTTTGGGAGTGCTAGGCTAATGGCCTCGATGGGGCTCAAACAATAGCTAAGTCTTCCTATTGACACATTCAGAGCAAGATTATGAGAATGAAAGAGAGACTGAATCTATAAAACATTAGGAGGTAGAAAAAGAGGGCCAGACGCTGGTTAAAATGTGCTGTTTCATCTGCAAATGAAATACATATCTGACAGAAAAAGAGCTCTTGGCTACATGTGTTCAAACCGTCGAGGAGAAACCCTTGTGCAGAAGAAGTGCACTTAATTGAGTGTGCACTTGTAGTGTACTTCTAATCTTAAAAGTATATTAAAAACTGCTTGCAGATAATATGTGACCCTGGATCACAAAACCAAGGTAAAAAAGTGTACTTAAAATAAAGTGTACTTAAAGAGAGCAAACTTTCATGATGTTACTCAACACACTTAAGTGTCAAATTAAAAGTTTTACTTTAAAGTAAATTTTAAATCATCATGTTTTAATAAATTTTTGTCATGCTCTGAAGAAGTACACTTATTTTGATGTGTTGACTAATATATAGCACATGTGAAGTACTTAACTATAATTTTTATTATACATTTGCAACTTCATACAAATGTGTAATTACAAACACGTGACATACAAGTTTCAATAGAAATGACACTGAAGTATATCTTAGTTTATCATAAATGCTTGTCAGTACACTTTAACCATATTTCAATGAGAATAGAAATATTTATGAAATTACATATAAGGATGCTTCATTTCTACTGGATGGGTCAAAAGCACTCTTAGATTTATTTACCTTGTTACTAAAGTATATTCTTTTAAAGCATATTATATCTGTTATACTCTTTTCAATATGCTAAACTACTTCTTTTTCAAAAGGGACTGCCAAGCTACATGTCTCTCATATTTTAAAGTAGTTGAATTACAGTCAAGCTAACCTTAATCTACTTTAAAGCTAAGAGAACAACTTTTTTTTTTTAAATGATCAGATGATACAGTTTAATTCTGCAACCACAACATTTATCTGTCACAAAAAAGTGAAGTGCATCATTGAGGTATTTGAAGTGTACTACTTCTTGTTGGAATTTCACACACTACTCACACTATTTATACTATAAAATGGTTTAGAATCGTGCAAATTGGGACGCACTAATTGGAAACATGTCCTTGTATACTTTTAAGATTGCATGGTGTCTTGGGAGCTTTTCTGAAATCAGTTTCCTTAAAATGTGCCTTCATGCAAAAACTCTGTTGAAAGTGCATAATTTAGTCAAAAGTCAAGTTTCACGGCTTTCGAACATTATGTAGTGTTAATGTTACTATTATTAGACTTACATTATATAATGGGTAACATAAGGGCAAACAAGTCACTTTTATAGAGGTTGTTGTTGTCACTACAAATACCATATAGTTTATTATTAGTAATGCGTGCTTTCATGCAGAAACTCTATTGAAAGTGCATAATTTCAGCAAAAGTTTCAAGGCTTTTTCGAACACAGTCCGAATGTTTGTCATAAGACCTTCACTATTCAGTGTAAATTTGCAAACGATCTTGTGCTGACAGACAGTGAGCTGAAGGTGACTGTGGGAGAGCTAACAGGGGATTGGTGTGTGTGTGTGTGTGTGTGTGTGTGTCTCCTCCACTTCAGCGTAGCAGCAGGACGGTAGCGGTCATCCAGACGCTCTCTCAGGCCTCCATTATTCTCACAGTGTGAAGCCAGGACACTGAATGGAAGAAATTACACTGAATCTTCCAATCATTTAAAACGCCGATCGCACCTTATGGTCCGATCCCCTCCGAGCACGAAAAGACATGGCTCTTTCTCATGGCTCTTTCTTGGTCGGCAACTATCTCTCTGCGACGCTCACTCACGCGCACCAGCCCAAACAAAGGATGAGCGTTTCTCTTTGATTATCCTGAAGCACATTTAATGGCCCTCTGTTTGTCCCCTACTGCACAGAATTGATGCAAACTGGTGGCATCCCAATTATTGTCTGCTTGCAGGATAACACACACACACACACACACACACACACATAAAGAAAGACACCGCTATGGTAAATTGCAGGTATTGATGCTGTACCTTTGTATCTGTGGGCCCAGCGGGACCAGTAGTTTGGGTAGTTAAGGGGAAATCGGGGATCCTCAGGTGGAAAAAGCTTTTATTGATCTCCAAGCCCTTTTTTTATTATGGCACCGGGTTTTACAGAACATTTTCAGAACAATTGTTTGCTTGCACAAGCTTCTTGCCATCGAATTGCTAAGGAATGCAAAACAGAAAGAATAGTCTTCATTATAGGGCTGCTCGATTACGGTAAAAATCATAATAAATGGTCAATATTATAATCACAATTGTTTATTTCTATTATGATTGGGCCATATGACTAAAACCATATATGAGTCATTTATTTAACGATAACGATACACACACACAAGGAGTTTATGTTGGTGACAGAAGCTGCAGAAAAACAGAAACGAGACTGATAATAAAAGCAAAAGAAGTGAATACAAATAAATGGTAACACTTTAGTTTAGGGTCCAATTCTCGCTATTAACTAGTTGCATATTACTATGATATTGGCTGTTTATTAATACCTATAAAGCACATATTAATGCCTTATTCTGCATTCTACATCCTTTAACCCACCCAATACCTAAACTTATCAACTACCTTACTATTAACAAGCAGTAATTAGGGGTTTATTGGACCCATTTCACATTCAGCAGGCCAACATAAATACATAAATACAACAGAACAAAGATGCATATGAAATAAACTTGCTTTTCAGGTAGGTTTAACAGTAGTTTTCAGATATAGAAATAAAGTAAACAAATGTAAAATAGGACTGCATATTCTCCACTGTATAAATTAAATGCATATTAATCCTTATTTCAGTTTAAAAAGTGATTTAGTCAAAAAGTACTGGGCGATTTTTTAATTAAATATTCATTATTCCTGTGGTTGAAAACCTTGTGGCACCGAGATAGGCAACTATGAAGCGGGTCCTCGGGTTTGCAGTGTGTTCTTAATGCGGGCCTGATCACACACAACGCTCAAGGTTTCGCATGTGAAAGAGTCTGCATCTGCTAATGATGGAGTGATAAGAGCTGGAGAGCGAACAGGAAACTCACACTGGTTGTTAGATGGTGATAAGATGACAGAAACAGACCTTCAGCCCGAGAGCGTCCATCCAGTCATCCACACCTGAAGTGTTTGTTTATTACATGTTTTAGCTCATTTGATTGTGCTTTCAGCTGATGATGTTACTTATGTGCTATAATATTAGTCTTAAAGTGTAACAGTACAGGTTGAGTCAGGGTGTCTTTAAATGCAGAGTTTGAACTTAAAGTCAATGTAAAGTGGACTTCGCAGCCAATTTTACCTTTTGCAATGTATTTCAGATTGAAACCAGTTATTCCATTTGTTTATTGAAACAAATGACCATTAAATAAAAATTAACCATTTGGAATTGACTGAAAAATCAGCCAAATGGAGTCAGACCGAATGCAACTAAGACAACGACAAAATTAGTTATGTACACCTCTACAGCAGTTGTTAATCTTAATGTTATTTTTGTCATTTACTAACAACATTTTTTGCTCTAAGGTGTGCAGTTATTTTCAGGGAAACGCACAGATAAAGTAGTTCCAGCAGGTTTTGACCGCATTACAGTTCTATATCACTTCGCCAAATGATCTCAGTTATTTCAAAGGTCTTTACAGCCGACAACAACAAAATAACCAAAACACACAACGACACTGACCAAGCAAATAAATATAGTAAACAATAGGATAAAAACGCTAAATTATTTCCATGGTTTTTTTTTGCCACAAAATTATGTTTTATTGTACACGGAAAGCACATACTCTTCTAGGGCTGTCACTTTTGTGAAAAAATCCTGTTCGTTTTTTGAGACATAAGTGTTTCCATTTTCAACGCCAAATATAGACAAATCCACGGACAACTAACAGACATTAGGACGAACGTATAGGCTAAAGATGGCAAGTCAGCAAGACGCACAAGTCAGCAATATTCCTGATGATTTATTGGCGTGAAGTTTCGTGCACAATGACAAACAGGAGTGCAACATTCTCGAAAAACAATAAGCGTGGACTGCCATAACATCAGTGAACAACATCACTGCAGGCTTCAACATGCTGTGTTTACGGTTAGAAATGTCAAACAAATTTCACCTACGTAGGCGATTGTAGACCGTAGCCCGAATCTGTATCTGTATGCATTGTTATCTGTCTGAATACCGGCAGAATTCACAGTTTTGTAGTAAAAAGAGACAGAAGTATAATTTGCCGTTATGTGTGTTTGTCAGAGTCTGCAGTTGCTGTGTGACGCGCGTTCGCTGCGGGCGTATCGTGACGAGCTGGACGCGCTCCGTGAGAAGGCCGTTAAAATCGATTCCCTATTTTCGTTTTCGAAACTTGTGTTGGTTGGTCCGATCGATTGTGCAATCGATTTTCGAACGCAAAGTGACAACTCTTCTTCTCCCGCTCAAACACACACACATACGCTCCGGACACACACGCGCACAGAAACGCATTGTCAGCGCTGCTCTTACGATTTTAGCAGTAAAATAGTAAAATATTTCTCACTAGCGATGTAATAACGGCGCTGTTCTTGAAGCAGATAAACTCACAGTTTCGCTATTACTAAAGACGCTGCTGCCTAACACTGTTGAGAAACGCAGACTCAGGTAATTCACACACGCTTAACATCTCTCTCTATCTCTCTCTCTCTCTCTCTAATAACTGCATTAGTCTGCTATCACTGGCTCTAAAATGATGCATTATCACCGAAGGCTTAGGATGAGATGCGTAAGAAATTAGTCCTATACACACAAGAGCATTTTAAGGACAAAAACCTGACAAATGTCTTGAAATACAACATCTGAACAATGTTTTGAGGTGTTAACCGTAGTATAAGCGAAATAATTGACTCCGGTCCATTATTGACTCTATTACCACCTCGGGTGTGCATTATTTTCTAATAATTCAATGGCCTGTCGTCAATTATTCCTTAAAGGCACAATATGTAACTTTTTTGCTTTAAAAATAGCATTTTTTTTTTGTTGTGTACTTACATTATCCCGACTGTTTCCAACAACTTTCAAACCAGGAGAAATTTGTAATTTAATTCGAAGACACGTCACGTTTCTTTATTTCCGCTTTGTCGCCGTCAATGTCGTCATATCCGCGTTCTCCCTGGTTTCTGCTCGTACTGCCATAGTAACCAGAGCCCTCTGATAGTAACCAAGGCGACAGACGTGGACAACTGTGTAGTTCGCAATGTCTATTTGCACGCTGTTGTTGTTTCGTTCAACCATTATGGACCATGGCAAGCAGACTTTGGATAAAAAAGGAGAACTAAAACGAGAATCAATATCAGCGCGGTGTTTTCAAGATGCCGAGAGCTCTACGTCCGAGACTTCGACCGCTCATACATGTACTTTATTAAACAGGTGAGCACATTTACATAAAACTAATCAATGTTATATAGTTCAACAATGATAAAATGTTAGAATATGATCTGTATGTTATTCTAATGTTGATCTAGCTTACTGCTAGTCTCATACAGACAAACTAACACAAATTTCAACACATTTAAATGCAGTTTAGTGTGATAGCGTAATGTTAGACCAAGTGAAACAGCGCTGCGTTACCTCACAAGTTTAATTTGTCTAATAAACTGACCTGTGAGTAGTAATTCTGCATTTGCGTGTAGTTCGGTAGAATCAAATGTCCATATTCCTTTTATATCCGCGGGACTTGCGTCGCGTGTGGAGCTGATAGCTGTCTCTTAGCAATCCCGACCTGCTTCATATCACAGTCATGATAAAAACATTGATGTATTCAGTCATCCATAAACATTATTAGATCGGTCGGCTTGACGTTGACGACAAGATCCATAATTCTTAGCAAATGTTGCGTCATCAAACTACGCCTTTGTTATTGTAAGAGGTTAGCGACCCCTAGCGGCGAAAAAAATTACATACTGTACGTTTAATGAACTCTGAATAACATGAACAAACAATGAAGAATTGTATTTTATGAACTAACATTATCAATAAGTGCTGTCAAAAATATATTGATCGTTAGTTGCAATAATTTAACAGTAAAATATGGGACTTTATCGGCTGTTGGTTTACGTTATCAAGTGATGTCAGCAGAGAAGGAAAGTTCTTTCTTCAAAATAGAAATAATTTCTTTGATTTTACAAATGCATAAAGGGCAAATCTGGATTTCACGTCGACTCCAGTGGAGTAAAAGCGGAGACATAGTCTGGAAAGAATAAAAAGACCTTGAGAACTGCAGACTCACTGCAACTCCGAATCAAAGCAGATGGACTCATTTACAGCCAATTAGCTGATGCACTTTAAGATCGGCCTCACCTACACAATTAAAGCTTGGAGAGAGCCACCCAACCCCCAGAGCCCAGATGGAGGCTGGAAAAGTGGCGCTCGGCGCGGGGCAACAATGGAGGACAGGCTCACAGACACGAGAACAAAGACCGGCAGACACGAGATCAAGACACGCAAGCTGGGATTCACTCGACTGAAGATGT